>NC_042623.1:178910425-179230149 GCF_901001135.1 Rhinatrema bivittatum
ATCGATGCAGGCTGCATACAAAGAGACAGTACCGGCATGAGAGCATCTCTGAACGGAGCTGCTGGAAGCCATCGTCTGCATCCTAGCACTGCACTCAGATGTTCTTCCCCTCTCTTTCTATATTTGTAATGATTATAAGTACTGAAAGGATGCATGTTGGGTGGTAGACATGAAGGTGGGGGCGGAGAGGGAAGCAACTGTTGGTTTAGGCAATGGGAATGTATATGCTCCTCTGCCCACACTGAGAGAACAAGCTATGAAAACTCACCAGCTCCCCCTCCCGCCGATCAGAAGGTTTCCAATGGGGATTAGAGAGAATAAGTAGAAGCAAAGAAATGAGATTCAGTAACAAAAATATCTACGTGAAACCTCAGACTAAGAATACCCAGTGGCCTTTCTTCTTACAAATGCAGCGAGAGACCGTCAGTGTTTGGCAGAGTAAGGCAGGTCCTGGACGGGACAGGCTGCATGCAAGGAAAGGAAATTACTGGTTAAGAACAACATTTCTGCTTCTTCTTAATCCAGACGCATGAGATGTACCAAAGTTTTTCTCAAGCGGACAGAACACTGCCAAAACCTCTGAGCCAAAGGCCACTTCTTTCAAGGCTCAAACATGCCGATGGTGCCGCCTAGTGGTTAGACTATTGGGCTGTGAAGCAGGTTCAGCACTGCGTAGGTTGTGTAGCCTATAGAAAGGTTAAGTAGTAGGGAAACCAGAGTTCAAATCCCGCTGCTGCTCCTTGTGACCTTGGGCAAGTCACTTTAGTCTCCATTACCTCAGGTACAAACTTAGATTGTGAGTTCTCTAGGGGCAGAAATATCCCAACTGAACCTGAACGTAATCCGCTTTGAATTGCCTGAAAAAGCGGAATATAAAAAAATAATAGTTTGAAAAGACATGCAAGGATCACCAGGTCGCTGCTTTAAAATTGTCCTCTGATGAAACCAAGCATAGCTCCAGCTCTGAAGCCACTTGAACTTGACTGGACTCCTGGACATAAGAACGTAAGAACATGCCATACTGGATCAGACCAAGGGTCCATCAAGCCCAGCATCCTGTTTCCAACAGTGGCCAATCCAGGTCATAAGAACCTGGCAAGTACCCAAAAACTAAGTCTATTCCATGTTACCGTTGCTAATTATCTAAGTCAACTTAATTAATAGCAGGTAATGGACTTCTCCTCCAAGAACTTATCCAATCCTTTTTTAAACACAGCTATACTAACTGCACTAACCACATCCTCTGGCAACAAATTCCAGGGTTTAATTGTGCGTTGAGTAAAAAAAGAACTTTCTCCGATTAGTCTTAAATGTGCCACTTGCTAACTTCATGGAGTGCCCCCTAGTCTTTCTATTATCCACATAAGCTCCTGCAATCACACTCTTAGTCCAACTGATGTAGCCTCTGAAGTGCTTCCCCTCTCCTTGATCCTCCAAACAGAACAGATGATCCGACTTTCAGAGACTCTTTCAAATCTCCTTGTGCCCAAACAATTAAGCTGTGACTACTCCTTTCTATATGACTCCCTATAGAGTGAAGGAAGGCACACCACCTGCCCAAGATGAAAAGATGAAATCTTAACCATCTCGGTAAAAACACAAAAAAGATTTCCTGCAGGAAAGCACCTGCATCTCTGAAATCCTCCAAGCAGAACAAATGGTCACCAAAAATACAGTCTTGAGTGTATTTAATCAAGATCGCCTTGAAAAGCTCAAAGGAAGAACCTGCTAAAAAGGTCAACACCAAATCTAAACTCCAAGGAGGGGGAGCCACTTCAGATCCAATGGAACACAGGATTTTAGTGCAAGAGGGAATGGTAGTGGAGCCGCTTGGCAACAGCTATCATAACCCAATCAAATCGGACTTAAGGACCGGAGGGAAGACATTAAGTAAATCTACTGTTCTAGCATTTGACTTCCAAAAGAGAGGCTTTGATAAAATGAGGAAAACAGAAAAAAATCTATAAAATGCAGCTACAAAGGCTAAGAGTTTACATCAGGCACGGACACTGTTTAAAAAGACCATCTTGGAAGCTCAGAGCAGATGTACTCCACGCTTTGAAAAAGGTGGAAGAAAGGCCCAACTGCCTCGAGTTAAAAGGTGAGGTGAAAGTCACCACGTTTCAAAAACTGGAAAAAGGATTCATCTGAACATAGGAAAAAGCATAAGCATCGGCAAGTTAGATGTAAGGCAGGCTAAGAGAGAATTTGAAAAGCAGCTGGCTGTAGTGTCCTCAGCTCTCGATCTGTTAGTTTGAGACAGTTGGTTAGACCTTGTTTCCAGCTTCAAATACCAGAGAATGCTTGGCAACAAAGCTCTTTTTGCTGAAACCTTTCTGCACACCAATTTTCAAATATTCGCCATATCCTCACATATTCTTCGACGTCTTTCTTGAATGCAAGACTGTGTTCACCACCTTCTGAGAATAACCTTTCTCTAACAAATGTAAGCTCAAGGGCCAAGCATAAGACAGAACCTATCAGAAGCCAAGAAGGAAACAACATCCATGCCATAGCCAGTCTTGAATCAGGACCTCCCTTTTCCTTTCTTCTACTGAAAAATAAGATTTGCCATAATGGGTCAGATCAAAGGTCCATCAAGCCCAGCATCCTGTTTCCAACAGCAGCCAATCCAAGTCACAAGAACCTGGCAGGAAACCAAAAGGTAACAGATTCCATGCTACTTATCCCAGGAATAAGCAGAGGATTTTCCCATCTCCACCTTAATAGTTTATGGACTTCTCTTCCAGGAACTACACAAACAGCTTTCACCATCTCCTCTGGCAATGAATTCCAGAGCTTAATTATGCATTCAGTAAAAAAATATATATATTTTCTCCTATTTGTTTTAAATGTACTACTTAGTAATGTCACTGCATGTCCCCTAGTCTTTTTGAAAGAGTAAACATTCAGTTTATATTTACTCTTTAGCCTTTCCTCATAGGGAAATCATTTCATCCCTTGCATCTTTCTACCTTTGTATTTGTGTTGACCCCCATCAAATCCATCGCAGACTGTCTCCATCTGGCTACAATCTGCGTGAATGCTTTTTCTGACAAAAATTACTCTCCTGGATCTAAAAGTGATGCGACTGAGAAAACCCGCTTGCACATTCTCTATCCCCACGATTTGTGCCACAGTCAAGTGCCTCTCTACTCAAGCCATAAGAGGATCTGCTTCTGCTGACACCTGAGAACTCTTGGCTCCTCCCTGGTGATTTGTATATGTCACCTCTGTTACATTATCCAACACAATCCTTACTACCTGACTTTGAAAACAGGAGCTTATAAAGGAGAGCCAGCCATATCGCCCAGGTTTCCAAGGGATTCATGGATTACCGGGTTTCTTCCACTGTCCAGAAAACTTGCGCCTTCAGATCCTGACAATGAGCTCCCCAACCTGGCATCTGTTATTATTCACTTTGGAGGATCAAGATACACACCCCCTTTCCCAAAGTTCTGGTCTCTAGCCACCAGTCCAAACTCAACCTTGCCTGCTCTGGAACTACTAGTCTGATTGAGTAGGGTCCATCTTGGACAGCAACACCCTCTATATTGGTCTCATATGAGCCCTTGCTAAAGGAACTCGGTCCAAGGCGGCAATGAATGCCTCGCTGCCACAACAAACGCCATTCTCTTAGCCAAAGTTTCCACGAAATCAGAGGAGTCTTCCAAAAAGGCTGCAACCAGTTCCAAATAAACCACCTTTTTCTGGAGGACCATTATAACAAAGTAACATAGTAATGATAGCAGAAAAGGACCAAATGGTCCATCCAGTCTGCCCAGCATGCTTCTGATGTAATATCTGATGTGCCGTGCAGGAGACCCCCCAAGTTTCTCTTAAGGGTAGTCCATGCAGTTACCCCCAAGGCTCATGATAAGGGTATTAATATTAACAATCAAAACCAAGCAACTGTAAAACCCATAAAAAATTAATGCTAGCAATATTTTTACTGGGCAAGAAGCATTCTTGAAAATTCAGACAATGCTGCTTGATTTGCTTTGCTTTTGGACTTGGCCATAGAAGCTGTCCTGTGCGTTTTCCCTCATGCCTGCATATCAGTACCCCAGACTGTGAAAGTTGGGGCCCGTGTCAGTTACCATCTGAATCCAATTTCCCTTTTCCCCATCACCTCCCTGCCGTCAAAACGGAGAGTGATGCTGGAGTTGAGTCAAAAGTATCAAGGCTTATTAGTTGAGGGTAATAATCCCTGTGCTTCTGCTAAGGGTAAATCCATCGCACCGAGCGAGTTACCCCCATGCAGTCTTTTCTTCATGTCTGTCCTCTAGCCTTTAGGGACCCACAGTATTTATGCCATGCCCCTTTGAATTCTTTGTCTTCACCACCTCCTCCGGAAGAGCATTTCAGGCATCCATCACCCTCTCTGGGAAGAATTATTTCCTAATATTGATTCTGAGTCGTCCCCCCTGAAGTTTCATTTCATTTCTACTGTTTCCTTTTCAATGGAAAACTTTCGAAGTTCATGCATCATTAAAACCTTTCAGCTATCTGAAGGTCTGTATCCCATCTCCCCTGCACCTCCTCTCTTCCAGGGTGTACAAATTCAGGTCCTTCAGCCTTTCCTCCTAAGTCATTTGACTGAGATCACACACCATTTTGGTCGCCCTTCTCTGGACCAACTCCATCCCGTCTCTATCCTTTATGAGATACGGTCTCCAGAACGGACCACAGTACTCCAGGTGAGGCTTCACCAAGGATCTGTACAGGGGGATTATCACCTTTATTTATTTACTTACTGGTGTTCCTCTCTATATGCAGCCCAACATTTTTCTGGCTTTAGTTATCACCTTGTTACATTGCTTTGCTGACTTCAGGTCGCCAGACACTATCACCCCAAAGTCCCTCACTTGGTCTATTCACATCAGTCTTTCACCCCCCATCACATACAGCTCTTTTAGATTACCACACTACAGATGCATGAATCTGGACTTATTGGCATTGAATTCCAGCTGCCAAATCTTTGATCACTCACGATTCATTCTCTCTACTCCTTCCTGGCATGTTCACACTGTTGCAGATCTTAGCATCATCCACAAATAGACAAACTTTACCTTCTAACCCTTCCACAATGTCGCTGAGAAAGATAGTGAACAGAACCGGACCCAACACTAATCCCTGTGGCACTCCACTTAACACAGTTCCCTTACCAGAGTAGGTTCTATTTACCATTATATGCTGCTTTCTATCAGTCAACCAGTTTGTACTCCATCCACTACCTTGGCGCTCATTCCCAAGCATTTCATTTTATTCACAGGCCTCCTATGCGGGACTCTATCAAAAGCTTTGCTGAAATCCAAGTAGATCTCATTGAGCACTCTTCCTTGATACAATTCTTTAGTCACCCAATCAAAAAAATCTATTAGATTTATCTGACAGGACTTTCTCCAGGTGAATCCATGCTGCTTCAGGTCCAGAAACCCACCCAACTGTAGATAGTTTACTCCTTCAGTAGATTCTCCATTAATTTTCCCACCACCAAAATAAGGCTAACCGGCCTGTACTTTCCAGCCTCCTCTCTGACACCACTCTTGTGAAGTGGGGCCATTACAACTCTTCTCCACTCATGGCACACCACTCCCATTTCCAGGCATCTATTGAATAGGACATTTAGTGGACCTGCCAGTACATCTCTGACCTCCCTCAGTATCCTGGGATGAACCTCATATGGCCCCCATGGCCTTGTCCACTTTCAGTTTATTTAGCTCTTCCCATACAATCTCTTCTGTAAACAGTGTTTAGTCTACCTTCAGCCCCATCTACAGTCTTGTCAACCAGCAATGGTCCTTCTCCAGAGTTTTCTTTAGTGAACAATGAACTGAAGTAGTTAATATTTCTGCCAGGTCTTGTCTCTCTCCACACAGTGCTCCTCGTCACCTTTCAATTTCTGATATACCTGAAAAATGTTTTGTCACCTCACTTTACCTCTTTATTTTTTTCTCTGCTTGATTTTTTGCTTTCCTTATTTCTTTCTTTGTCTCCCTCTGTTTTAACAGATATTCTTCCTTGGGCTCCTTTTTTGGGGATCCTTTATACTTCTCGAATGCTGTTCTTTTTTACTTTAGTTTTTCAGCCACTTCCTAAGAGAACCAGATCTGTTTCTTTACTCATTTACTTTTATAACAGAGATTTGTTACCTTTGTAATAATACCTTTTAATTTGGCCTATTGTTCCATTTCACCCATTATCTCCAATCTTCCAATTCTTCCTCCAGGTACGTCTCCATTTAGACAAAGTCCGCATTTGTGAAATTCAAAACTCAGATCTTCGTGCGACTTCTCTAGATCCTATTCACAATATTGTACCATACTGAATGATGATTACTAGTGCTCAGATAAGCCCCTACCCGATCAAAGACATTATCCCCATTAGTGAGCACTAGATCCAAGAATCACATCCTCCTTCGTGGGTTCCATTACCATTTGCTTGAGCAGAGCCCCTTGAAGTGCAACCACTCTCTCTACTTTTTGTAGATGCCGCAAAAAGGATGCTCCAAATCACATCTGGCACATTAAAAGCTCCAACAAGCAAAACTTCTCCCTTCTTATCCACTTTTTGTATATCCTCAATCAGATCTCTGTCCAGTTCTTCCGTCTGAGTTGAAGGCCTGCAGATCACACCACTAAAAATGGAAGCACCATCTTCTTTTTATAGGATGGTCCATAATGCTTCTTTTCTACGCTACTTCCCTTGCAATTCAATTGCTTGGATATTATTTTTGACATAAAGACCTACTCCTCCCCCTTTTCCATCTTCTGTCCTTCCTTAAGTTGTTGCCCAGGTTGGCCGTATTCCAATCATGAAACAATGAATTACGTCTCCATAACAGTATTCCATTGAATTCTCTTAAACATGTTGAGATAAATGCAGTCCTGGTTGTGCAACAAATACAGCTATATTGTGCCACCTGAAATGCCATACTAGAAGCCTCGAAGGCCTGGTTAAACACTGCCTCTCTTTTCCTGTTCTGGGCATCCATGAGGGCTGCACATTCCTCCATTGGAATAGTGGTCCATTTCATGAACACACAAACCAAAGCGTATACTTTGGGAAACTGCAATTCTTCTCTTTCCTGAGGAAGCAAGGATACAGCTTCACCAAAGAATGTTCTCCCTTAAAATTGGTTTCTGGCAAATCCCATTCTCAATCAAATCCTGCACTGCTTTGTGCAATGAAAAGACTTTTGAGAGCTTCTGAATACTAGCCAAAATAGTATGTCTAAATAGGTATGGGGTAGCGCTAAGCTCATCAGGATCCACAAAATAAAAATAAGGATTCAGTCGAATAGAAGAGATTACCAAGCAATTCCATTTTTTTTATTGCAGATGTAACAAGAACAACTGATTTTGGTCCCCCGACACAGACCTTGTTTCGCCACTCCGACTGTGTTTGGAGGGACAGAAGCCCAAACAGATCAATAACAATGTGAAAGAAACTAGTTTCTCCAAAAACTTGGCGTCCCCAAAAACACACACTAAAAAATTGTAGATTCAACCGTTCATGTCAATCATATAGGCGACCCCATTGAGGCAATATCAAGGAATCTGGCACCCACAGTAAAGCATCAGATTTAAGCTTCAGTTTACGGGGTTAAAGGAGAGCAGTACAACCCCGTAAACTGAAGCTTTGGTAAGGCACATTTGCCTCCACATACTCAGCATGACCACTTCCTTAATCCAGCGGGGACACACTCACTTTAGAGGCAGCTGCCCCCTTTTTTACACTGCCATACAAAACAAAGGGATGATTCGAAGTCCGAAATCAATTGGTCACCTAACACAATAGATGCTTATTCACATCCAAATGACGTAAAAGTGCATATTCTAAGGAAGGCAAGCAGATCAACTAATTCGTGTGAAAAGCTGACACTACCTGTGATCCAGTTAAAACCACACAGGCAAATCTGAGTCCTCCCGGGCCTGCATATTCAGACGATAATACCTGGAAAAGGTATGTAAGGAGGAGGAGCACATCGCCACTCGGCAAATGTCAATGGGAGACAACAGTCTAACTTCCGCCCATAACACTGCCTGAGCCCTAACCTGACTAGGCAACAGTTCCTTTGTATCCACATACGCAGCAGTGACTACCTCCTTAATTCAGTGAGCTATTGTAGCCCACGAAGCCGACTTGCCCTGTTTACTTCCACCATGAAGAAAAAACAGGCGATCTGTCTTCCTGAGAGTTTAGAAACCTCCAGAAACCTCACGATATATCTCTTGATATCCAAAGGCCGCAATAGGCGATATTCCTTCGCATCTCTTTCCCTGTCCAAAGACGGCAGGGAAATGGACTGATTCAAATGAAAATCGGAAACTACTTCTGGCAAAAAGGAAGGAACAGTATGCAGCTGTATTGCTCCTGGACTGACTCGAAGGAATGGCTCTCGGCAAGACAAAGCCTGCTGTTCGGATACTGTAATCATCGAACAAATTGCCACCAAAAAAAAAATATCTTCAAGATCAGTAACCGCAAGGAGAGGCTGCGCATTGGATGAAAAGTAAGGCCCGCTAAAAAAATCCAGACGATTAAGACTCCACAAGGGCACCGGTAAGCGCAAAGGAGGATGAAGACATTTCACTCCTTTTAAGAAACGGGCCACATCTGGATGAGCCGTCAAGGGTCTACCATTCAACCTGTACCTTTAAGTAATTAAGGGCCAACCCTTTACTCAATACATCCTGCACAAATTCCAAAATGAGCGGGATCTTGACTGAACAAGGAACAACCCTCCAATCTTCAAAGCAGGCTTCAAACACTTTCCAAACCCGCATGTAAACTAAGGAAGTGGAAAACTCTCTCGCTCGTAGCAAGTTGGCAATTACCGCAGTAAAATATCCATGTTTCAGTAAGCGAGCCCTCTAAGGGGCCATACTGTAAGACAAAACGAATCAGATCTTCAGGAAGAATAGGCCACTCTGCCGCAGCAGATCCCTGTGTGCCTGACGCCGATGGGGTGAGTCCACCAGGAGCCTTCATAGACCTGCATATCATGGTCTCCTGGGCCAATCTGGTGCCACCAGAAGCACCACCCCCTGTGACTCTCGATCTTTTGGATCACTCTGCCCAACATGGGCCAAGGGGGGAGGCATACAGCAGCTCATCCTCCAGCCAGTCCTGCACAAGATCGATGCCCAAGGTCTTCGGATCTCTCCTGTAACTGAAGAAACGAAGAACCTTTTCAGAGCGAGAAGTCGCCAGCAGGTCCAGAAACGGAAAGACCCCATGAATCTACTATCAGCTGAAACGTCTCGTTTGACAATTCCTATTCTCCTGGATCCAGAATCAACTTCTGAATTTGACCCTTTGACCCTGCTTCATGTCTAACCAAACACCTAGATACTCTAACAACTGAGATGTCTGAAGACCGCTCTTGGCCAGGTTGACCACGCAACCAAGTGCCTGCAACAAGGAGATTCATTTGCACAACACCAGAAAGCTCTCTTCCAGAGTCTTGGACCAAATCTGCCAGTTGTCCAAGTACTAGTGAACTAGAATCCCATTCTTTCTAAACTTTGCTGCCACCACCACCACAACTTGGAAGAAGTTTTGTGCGCGGTGGCCAAACCAAAAGGCAGTGCTCGAAACGGATGACAACGTCCTGAAACTGCGAAACGCAGAAAACGCTGATGCTCTAGCCGGGTGGGAATATGCAGCTTTGCCTCGGAAATATCCAAGGATGTCAGAAATTCCTTAGACTGTATGACCATTATCACTGACTGCAAGGTTTCCATGCGATAATGAGTCACCTGCAAATGGGGGCTGACCCCTTTGAGATTCAGAATAGGATGAAAAGAGCCCTCCTCTTCTTGGGCACAATGAAATAAATGGAATATTGGCTTATATTTTCTTGAGATGTGGGCACTGGAACCACAGCCCTCAGATTGAGGAGCCTCGACAACGTACATTCCACTACCTTCTCTTCCACAGGAAGTGACAAGGAGACACCACAAACGTGTCCCGAGAAATACTGTGAAATTCCAGCACATATCCATCACATCAGACCATCCATTGGCTTTCTGCTCCCGCTTGCCTTTCAGCTGTATTTTACAGTTAAGTCCACACCAGCTGAAAACCAGCTACCTTACCAAGCCACTCGTGAGGGAAATTCCAATATGAGGGAGGAACCATATAGTATCACCATAGGAGAGCAGGGCAAATTAATTTTTTCTTCCTTTTAAATACTTTAAGCAATATTCAGTAGGGAGATGTACATCCTCCATCAGCTAGAGACAGAGAATACTGGAAGGCTGATGTCACTGCAGAATATATACTGTGATGTCAGTTTTGTTCCGTCTCCATCTGCTGGTAGAGGTGCAAACCCACTTATTCTGGATCTACTAAATGCTAAGAAAGTTCTTTCTCTCTCTCTCTCTCTTTTTTTTTTTTTCTAACTTTATTGAATGCCGAGAAACTCTAGCCAATGGAGGGGGCTCTGAGAAAGAAATAAACAATGATCACACCTTACCCTCCTGGGAGTTCAACCCCCTCTTTAACCAGCTAAACAGAGGGAAAGGAACTCAAACCGTCATCTCTGGAGCTCTGTGGTCAAAATCTCCCAAGCTCAGCTGAGGGAGGAAGCTTAGCTATCACTTCAGAAGCTTTCTGTCACTTGTCCTACTCCGTTATGCCTCAAGCCCAGAGCTTAGGGAAGCACATTCACCATCTGCTGGAGCCAGAGATTACTGGCAGGCTAATGTCAGTATGGAGGTATATGAGAAGTGACATCAGTGAGCCTTTGATCTCTGTCTCCATTGCTGGTTGGCGTTTATAACCCACTTGCGGGTGAACCGGCCTGACTGAGTGAAGAGGAAGGACCTCAGCAGTAACTTATCTATTTCCTTCCCTTCATCAGAACTAACTAGGCCTCAGTTCCCAGCACAGGATACTTGCCTACTCTGCTGCTGGAGACAATATTGTCAGGATGAAGTGAGCAAGGGAGCCTATAAGAAGTGACGACAGCAAGCCTGTAAGTTTGTTTCCAACTGTGGTTGGAGAGCATAACCCATGCATTTGGACTGGCCTGGCTGAAGAGGAATAAACGATGGTGGTGACGTCGCTATCACTCGCTGTTCATCTGATTCATGATCTCAGACTAGGACTATAAACAGAACAGATAAACCTGGCCATTTACAATAGTGTACAATTATCATGGGTGGAACCAAATGGAAAACTAGACCTAAGACCCAAAGGGAAACACAGGGTATAGGCATTCTCTCCCCCACCATCAGAGCACAAGGGCGAGGAACCTGCCTTCTCCCTTGCCCTTATATCCCCAATCACATGTCCTTCTCCCACCATCACAAAGCTGAGTAATCTTCCCAATTACTACCTCTCAAAGCACAGACACTCATTTCACATCAGCATTCAGAGCCAAGATGCCCATTCCCTTACCCTTGCACTCCCATCCGCCCCTCAGAGGAGACCTCAAGCATCTGTTTCCAACCCTCCATCAGCACATAAAGCCAAGGTATCCACCCTCCCTCCCCCCCAATTCTGTCAGAGCTGAGGTACCTACCCAGCACCTCCCACCCTCTTTAACCTCCTCACCAGAGCACAGGGCAAGGAAGAGATCCCCCAGAACAATGAAGAGCAGATGTGTTTGCCATTCGAGGGCAGAGGTGTCCTCTTCTGCCAGAACGCACAACAAAGGCATCATTCCCATCTTTCATTAGAGCCCAGAAGCAAGACACCCTCCCCCCTCATACACCACTCACAACTAGAACACAAGCACCTTCTCTCTCTCATCTTTGACCTTCCTACCTCTTCCAGAACACAGAGGTCTACCCCCAGCTCATCAGAGGAGCTTCCCACTACTCTGCCCAAGTGCACAGTAGGTATATCCTCCCTTCCCCACATCATGAGAATATAGCCCCAAGGCTCCTTTCCACCCTATTCTCCCCTGACTTGAGTTGAAGCAAATGCCCAAATAGAAGACTTACTTTTGTGATCTTTGTGATACGACTAGTGTCAATAGGTCGGCTCCCCTTGCTGATCGGGACCGTATTCCAACCATCATCGGCCACCTGACCTCCTCTGCCCCCTGTCAGATAAATCAAAGCTTAGTGAAAGAGCCAGGCCTACAGACAAAGCAGAAAAGGACCTAAGACATGAAACTTCTCTTCAGGCAGCATGAGAACCCTGCCCAACACAGCAGGAGACGACAATAGCTCCATGGTGTACAATGTGACAAGCATCAGATGCACAGGGAACGAGTACCACATGGCAAATGGGTGAGGGAGGGGAGGAGCAGGAAATGAGGGAGAGAAGAACAAGCAGTGCCACAGGACAAAAGGAAGGGGAAGGAGGTAACAGGTCCACAGTTAAGTGTGTGTGTGGTGAGCTCTCCCTTGAGAAGCATGTGTACGTGTCAGGGGCGGGGCAGGAACTGGGTTCCCCCCTGAGGTCTGGGAGGAACAGTTTAGATGAGGTTGTACACAGGCAGGAGACTGAGAAATTTGGCTCTCATTGAGGTCCAGAAGCGCGGGGGGAGGTGTTTTTGAGAGCTTGTCTAATGTCACGTGTGGTAGGGATAGGCATGGGGAGTGAAGATGGATGCCTGGTCTCTCACCTGAAGTTTGGCGTGCTGGGGGTTCCCTCCTCTTGTCTTTATTGGACATTAGTTGCTGCACTTTAATCTGTTCCCGATGTTGTTCCAACTCTGCCTCCTTGTGAATCTGGTCAATGGTCTTTGGGCCCTGGTCACCTCTTCGGGGCACCCAATTAGTCTACAATAGAAATTGAGGAAGTTAGAAGAGTTAGTCCCACGCCTGTAGTAAGCACTGCGTCCAAAAGGGTAACTGTCAGACAGCAAGGTTCTCTCCTCCATCAAGTCATTCAAGCAAGGATTAATAAAAGCCATACACCTTCATATGCAATATTTCACGAGTACACACAAACATAGCAATAATTTCAGCAGATAAAGACCACATCACCCACCTTGGTTGCCTACTTTTTTCTGTCACATACCTTACTCATCTGTAATGGTAGTCTTCTCTCCCTCACCAATAAAGTCCCTTTGAATTCTGCCACAGCTTTAGCTCCTACCACCTCCACAGGAAGTCTGGTCCAGGTGTCCATCACCTTCTCAGTGAAAAACCATTTTGCACATTGCTTTGGAGTTTCACTCTATGGCACCACGTGCAATCAGAATGGCCAGATAATAGATGCAGGCTAGGCGCTGCTTGAATATTCAGTAGCTTTATTAAGCCACAACAGAAAAATACTCTGCATATCTTCCACGCTTGCAAAGAAGCAGCATAACTTATAGGGGCCGAGCGCACTGTTTAACCTGTGATTGGACATGCGTTTTGAACGCATGTCCACAGCCCCTTGTGCTATAAGTGCATCAGCACGTCCAAAACGCGCATCCAAACCCCCTGCGAAACTAATAGCGCTCATCACATGCAAATACATGTTGATGAGACTATTAGCTAGTACCCCCGACCTAAAATAAATAAATAAATAATGTGCACCTGACGTGCACATTTTAACGCTCAAAAATGAATGCCAGCCCAGAGTTGGTGTTAAGTTTTGAGGCACCAAGCAATGCTCAGAAGAGCAAAAAACTGTTTTTTGGGGGTTCCTCCTACTTAATACTGTTGTGATACTAAGCAGGAGGAACTACATAAAGCTGCAACAAAAAAACAAACAAAAAAAACTTGACAACCCATCAGGTTAAGAAAAGTGAAGTTCAATTTACAAGCATCCAGTTTCCTAACCTGTGGCTATAAATGGGTTAGGAAAATGGACGCTCAGAAAATTGAGCGTCCGTTTTCCTTACCTGCACACAGCCACTTCTCCTGGGTGCTCGATGGCATGCACATGATAGGGGCGCACAAATTATCCATTGCACATCCCTTTTAGTGTGCCAGCTCATTAGAAAATTAGATCAAGCGCCCAAGAGAGGGGATGTACGTGCGTTCCATTTCCTAGTGTGCGGCCAGATGGACTCAGAACCAATGGGATGTAAAAAAGCTACTCCCGATCGGAGTGGGAGGCTGCCCGTGGGCCGGTTAGCACTGCCCTTGCAAAGGCTGTGTTCTCTTGGGCATGAACATCCAGGCGAATTTAACCTGGAGGTGGTGTGCGAGGAGGACCACATCGCCGCTCAGCACATCTCGATGGGAGACAGCAGTTTAGCTTCCACCCAGGATACTGTCTGAGCCCTAGTGGTTTCCCTGTCTCCACATAAACTCCCGTGACCACCTCCTTGATCTAGCGAGCTATGGTAGCCCGCGAAGCTGGTTTGCCCTGTCTCCTTCCACCGTGAAGAACAAATAAGTGGTCTGTCCTGCGCACCGGTTATGAAAGTTCCAGATACCGCACCAAAAGCTTACTGACGTTTAAATGGCGGAGGCGGTAGTCTTTCGTATTTTGTACCTATTAAGGGTGGGAATGAAATGGACTGATTCACATGAAACTCCGAGAATACCTTTGGCAAGAACGCTGGAACAGTACGAAGTTGTAACGCTCCTGGTGTCATCCGGAGGAATTGTTCCCGACATGATAGTGCCCGTAGTTCAGAGATGCGAAGAGCCGAGCATATTGCCACCAGGAACAACGTTTTCAGGGTTTACAGGCATAAGGACAGACTGTGCAGTAGCCAAAAGGAAGGCCCTGCCAAAAACTCCAATACTAGATTAAGATTCCACAAAGGAACAGGCCACTGTAGGGGTGGCCAGAGGTATTTTACCCCTTTTAGAAAACGGGCCATGTCCGGATACACCAACAAGCGGGTTCCGTTCACCTCACCTTCAAGGAGTTAGGGACAATCCTTTATTCAAGTCATCCTATAAAAATTCTAGAACCAGCAGGATTTTGTCCATCCTAGGGGCAACACTGTGTTTCCTCGCACCAGGCCTCAAATATTCTCCAGAACCACACATACACTAAGGACATTGAAAACTTCTGCGCGTTGAGCAAGGTGGTAATCACTGCCGCCGAATATCCACGTTTCATGAGACGAGCCCTCTCAAGGGCCAAACCGTAAGATAAAATCTAGTCTGATCCTTGTGAAGGACTGGGCCTTGCTGGAGCAGGTCCCTGTGTGGTGGGAGGCACAGGGGTGTCTCCACAAGAAGCCTCCACATGTCTGCATACCATGGGTGTCTGGGCCAATCCAGAGCCACTAGAAGGACTAATCCCCCTATGACGCACAATCTTGTAAATGACCCTGCCCAGCAGGGGCCAAGGAGGGAAGGCGTATAGTAAATCCACTTCTGGCCAGGTCTGAACAAGGGCATCGATCCCCAGGGATCGCTGATCTCTTCTGCTACCGAAGAATGAGGAAACCTTTGCATTGCTTGATGCGGCCAGCAGGTTGATGGGCGGGAGGTCCCAGCAATCTACTAGCAGATGAAAGGCTGTGGCCGACAATGGCCATTCTCCTGGATCCAAACTCTCCCTGCTTAGAAAGTCTGCTCTGACGTTGTCTATGCCTGCAATGTGGTAGGCCAATATCATTTGTAGATTCAATTCTGCCCATTTCATAAGGAGATCTATCTCCAGAGATACTTGCTGGCTCTTGATATAGACTATCATTGTTGCGTTGTCTGACATCACGAGGACCGCTTGACCCTGGAGCACGTGGCTGAACTGTAGACATGCAAATCTGACTACTTGGGCTTCCAGGCGGTTTATGTTCTAGAGCACCTCTTCCTTGGACCTACACCCATGGGCCGTCAGTTCCTGACAGTGAGCTCTCCAGCCCTGGAGGCTCGCATCTGTCATGAGAACTAACCAGTTTGGTGGGGACAGGCTTACACCCTTGCCCAGGTGAGCTTCCTGTAGCCACCACTGGAGCCGAGAACAAACTTCCATCTCTAGGTGGAAGTGAATCGAATAGTCTTGAGAGAGCGGGTTTCAACATGACAACAGGGAGCATTGGAGTGGATGCATGTGTGCCCTTGCCCACAATACTACCTCCAGGGTTGATGCCATCAAACCGAGGACCTGAATATAACTCCACATTTTGGGGCGTGTCACATTCATCAACTGACGCACTTGGAACCTCAACTTCCTTATCCGCGAGGGTGGGAGGAAGACCTTGTCCTGCTTGGTGTCGAGTCAAATCAAGCTCCCAGATATTTTAAGGACTGGAAGGGCTTCAGACTACTTTTGTCCATGTTCACGACCCAACCAAACTCCTGAAGCAGGGACGTCACCCTGCTGGTCACCTGGAGACTCTCTTCTAAAAACATCTCCCGGATCAATCAGTCATCCAAGAATGGGTGCACCAGGATCCCTTCTTTCCTCAGTACCACCTACACGACCACCCTAATTTTGGAAAATGTTCTGGGGCGGTGGCCAGGGCAACATCCGGAACTGATAATGGCGGCCCTGCACCGCAAAGCATAGGAAACGCTGGTGATCTTGCCAGATTGGAATATGGTAGGCAGGCCTCCGAAAGGTCCAGGGAGGTTAAGAACTCTCCCAGTTGTATGGCCATTAACGGAGCACAGTGTTTTCATGCTGAAATGAATTACTCGTAGATGTCTGTTGATGCTCTTGAGGTCCAGGATGGGGCGAAAGGAACCCTCATCCATGGGTTCGATGAAATATGGAATAACGCCCCGTATTTCCAGGGGCAAAGGTACAGGAATTGTAGCCATCAATTTGATGAGCCTTATCAAGGTAGATTCCACTGCCAGCTTCTTGCGTGGGAGTGGCATGGAGACATCATGAATATGTTCCGAGGAGTGCTGTGAAACTCCAACGTGTATCCTTCTCGTATGATATACAATACCCATTTGTCCGACATGATCTCGACCCACCACTGGTAGAATAGGGATAGTCAACCCTCTATCTCCTCGTTCCAAGGATGGGTCAGCAAAATGTCATTGGGGCATTCGGGCCGAACCAGAACCAGCCCCTCTCTTGGATTGTCGACTCCGAAAAGACTGAGACCTTCCAGAGGACCGAGACATCTGAAATGTCAACCACATGTAGGGCCGAAAGCATTGGGAGCACCTGAACCAACTCCTCATAGGCGAGGGGCGCTGTAACCTCTTCCTCTTACCTTTCGGTAGCCAAGGCACTGGAGATTCACCCCCATTTACTGGCCAGATTTTCCAATTCACTTCCAAATAGGAGTGATCCTTTAAAGGACAGCTTTGTGAGGTTTGCCTTAGAGGTCACGTCCGCTGACCAATTTCACACAGTCTTAGCTGTCTTCTGGCTGCTACTACTGAGGCCACTCCTCTAGCCGAGGTACGGACAAGGTCAGAGCTCACATCAGCTAAAAAGTCAGCAGTGGACTCTACAGCCTCTCTGGAATGTGCCCCTGAGTTATCTGCCTCTCTGTAGAGAAGCACACACGAGCAAGCCACCAGGGCACAACAGGAAGCAATCTGCATTGTCACTGCTGTCACATCAAAGGCTTGTTTAAGGATGGACTCCATCTGCCTATCATACACATCCTTTAAGGCCGCTCCTCCCTCTACTGGGATAGTTCACTTTGAAACAGCACAGACCAGGGCATCCACTTTAGGGAAACGCAGGCATTCTCTTGCCACCAGATCCAGTGGGTACAGAGCTTCCAATGCTTGACCACCTTTAAAGCTGGCTTCCGGGGCATCCCATTTCAGGTCAATCAACTCCTGGATGGCTTCCAGCATCATAAAATAGTAAGAGGCTTTCCGTAGACACACCAGGATAGGATTCTTCTTTGGTTCCGTCATAGGGTCCGCGCCAGGAACTCTCAGTCTTCAGGGTCTGGGAAACTAGGGACAGCAATTCATCTCTATGGAAAAAACGTAACATGGTCTGATATGGCTCCAAATCGGGAGGGCTTTCCCCATCCTCCAAGGAATCTGGATCTCCTTCAACGTCCATGGTGTCTGGGTCCCTGCCAGGGATACCCTTGGTGAGGTGTCTCCAGGCCTGCCTCTAGGGCTCGGATTGGGAGGCCTTCCCAGCTGAGGTTCGGAACGGACAGGGCAGGAGAAACAGACTGCGCCTGTACAAAGGCTTGAAGGCCTTGAAAAAATTCCACCCAAGAAAAGGCTGTCGGGTCTATGCCTAGCCCAGGAGGTGCTGGGGTAGGTGCTGCTCAATTTCCTTCAACTGTGGCAGACTCCGCCCCGGAATTACTCAGATCCGTGGAGCTACCGGTTAAGTTTGTGGCTGACCCATCCTCTGAATGGGAGGAGCTGGGATTAAAGTTCTGGAAGGCCAACTCTCCCTTGGTCTTCTCACAGTGATGACATAGGCAAGAATCAAGGTCAGACTGTGTAGCCCTAATATCGCAGGCCGTACAAAGGGAAATGGTGCTTTTGCTTCTTTGCTGCTGGAGCCATTAGGAATGGTAACTGCAGGCTCAGCTGCCTAGCGCTTGAAATTGTGTGTACAGAGATTTTGAGCACCTGTGCGGTTTGCGGTGAGGTGCCTTGTGCGCCCATTACCTAAATTCTGCGCCTGAGGAGTGTGCATGTGTGCTTAACTTGGAGCACACATATGCGCAATGTAACACGCACAGAGCCAGCAAGCACCGTGCGTAGCAAGGCTCTATGGTGGGCAATGGAGACGCACAAATCTGCGCACAAGATGGCACCACCCAGTCTACCAAGTGGTGAGCCCACAGAGCCTGAAGTGGGGCCTAGCCCAACAGGGGGCCAACTCAACTCGCTTGGGAGCCCACTTCCCCTTACCCCAATGGGATCGGGAGCACCGTCGGTACAGTGTACTGAGCAAAGAGACTGGATTTACCGAAGGCCCTCCAACGTCACTGAATCGGAAGAAATCCTCTTCTCTCTTTTCTTACCTGGGCTCAGCGCTTACCGGCTGAGTACAGAGACAGTCTTTGGCTGCAGGGGTAGTGGGCTTTGGCCATCACCACCGCCCTTGGCATCCTGCACCCACAGCCTTTCAAGCTGCTTCAGCAGCAAAGTCCACACTGGGAACCGCTACCGGACCAAGGCACACGTCTGAGGGATCTCAGAAATTGCCTCAGGAATTTTCGACTGGGGGAGGGACCTTTAGGTATCGCCGCAGGAGAGTGGGGCTCAATCTTTCTCCAATTTAAAGGTAAAATTTCTTCTTCTAAAGACTACGGAGATCCTGACAGGGAAAGCACGACCACATCTTCTAGGAGACAGAGAGATACTGGGGGGCTGAGGTCATTGCAGGGGTATATCTAAGGTGACGTCAACTTTGAAATCTGATTCCATCTCCTAGCAGGAGAGCATATAACCCATTGGTCCTGAGTCCATCTGGCTACATGCTAGGAAATATGGATTTACTTGCATAATTTGGGCCCTACCGCAGAATGCGCCAAGTCCCCAACTCCATCCCTCATTTTTTCTTTTTTACACTAGTGTACATAATTTGCAGTTTTTAAAATACACATTACTCCTGTATATGAGCTTTTTAACACAAGGAATGCTTTAGAAATTCACACCTTATGGAATGCTTTCCTAAGGAAGACAGAGGAAAACTGGTTCTTACCTGCTAATTTTCGTTCCTGTAATACCACAGATCAGTCCAGGCAATTGGGTTCATTCATCCCCACCAGCAGATGGAGGCAGAGGACAAAACTTTGGGCACTGCTACTTAGCCGAGAGTGCCACCTGCAGTCACCAGCAATGACCTGTACCCAAGCCAAGATCATTTAACAACAGGGCGAACAAAATACCCTGGGATGGATACCCCTAAACTGGATAGCCACCAACCAAAGTAAATACAACCTGCATTAAGCTTTGTAACACAAGGAAAAAAACAATCAATCTTGAAACTCTTGTTATGAGCTCATAGGCTCAGCAAGAAAACAAGCAGTCTTTCGGCAGAATCACTGAGGGCGGGCTTCTGGACTGATCTGTGGTATTACAGGAACGAAAATTAGCAGGTAAGAACCAATTTTCCTTTCCTGAACATAACCAGATCAGTCCAGACAAGTGGGATGTACCAAAGCCCCGCTATACCAGGCAGGAACCCGAAAGACCCACTCTCAGTACACTCTCCGCAAAGGATGTAGCCTCCGGCACGCGCACATCCAAACGGTAATGCTTAGTGAATGTATGAAGTGAAGATCAAACTGAGGACCTACATATTTCCTGAGGAGACACCAGCCCACAATGCAGCCTGAGCACGAGTGGAAAGAGCTTTAAGACCCACTGGAACCGTGCGGTCCTTAGCCACATAGGCCAAGGTAATAGTCTCCTTCGACCAGCAAGCCAGCGAAGCTTTGGACACTCTCTCTCCTTTCTTAGCTCCACTGAACAAAATAAACAGATGATCAGATTGCCTGAAAGAATTGGTGACCTTCAAATAGCACTACAGGGCACGCCAGACATCCAAGAGATGGAGATCCCTACCTATAGAGGGATTATGAGACCAGTCCAAGAACCCGGCAACTCAACCGTCTAATTCACATGAAAAGCCGAAACCACCTTAGGAAGGAACGAAGGCACCATATGTAAAGAAACCTTGTCAGTGGAAATCCTCAGGAAAGGATCATGACAAGAAATGTCCTATAATTCCAAGATTTGCCTGGCCGAGCAAATGGCAACCAAAAAGACTGTCTTCAAGATAGGGACCTTTAAAGATGCACGACTCAAAGGTTCAAAGGGAACCTCACAAAGAACTTGCAACACCACGATGAAATTCCACTCCGGACACACATTCCGTAAAGAGGGTTGCAGATGCTTTACTCCCTTCAGGAAATGCACGTCGGGATAGGAGACCAAAGGCTTACCCTGCACCTTCCCTCTGAGATAACCGACCAAAGACCTGGATTCTAAGCGAACTATAAGCCAACCCCTTGGATAAGCCCTGCTGTAAAAAGGACAAAATGTGCGGAACGGAAACCAGTAGGGGATCCACACTCCGCTGACTACACCAGGACTCACACCCTAGAATAATCAATGGAAGTAGCCGGATGTCAAGCCCAAAGGAGGGTAGTAATAACAGGTTTTGAATACCCCTGCAGACTCAACTGCCACCTCTCAAAAAGCCAGGCCACAAAACAGAAGCGATCTGTTCGATCTGAAAATATGGGACCTTGACGCAGAAGCCCCTGCAAATGAGCCAGGCGCAATGGTTCGTCCACTGATGTACCAGATTGGCAAACCATGGCCGCCGTGGCCACTCCAGCGCTACTAGAACCACTGAACCTGGATGCGCTTCTATCTGTCTGAGCATTCACGCAATGAGAGGCCACGGGGGAAAAACGTAGAGGAGAAGCCCTGTCGGCCACGGACATACTAGCGCATCGAGGACCACCACTCCAGCCTCTCGCCTGCGACTGAAAAACCTTTCCATCTTGGCACTGGCCCGCATTGCCATGAGGTCCAGCTGAGGAGGCCCCCCAACGGGCACAAATGTGGTTCCAGGCTTCCGGTGAGAGTTCCCACTCCCCCGGATCCAATTGTTGCCAGCTGAGATAATCTGCTTGAACGTTGTCCATTCCTGTGACAAGAGAGACCGTGATGCCCTCGAGATGGAGTTCTGCCCACACAAACAAGAGCCTCGCCTCGCGAGTACAGCAGGATATTTGGTTCCTCCCTGGTGACTGATGTATGCCATTGTTGTCGCACTGTCCAAAAACATTTTCACCATCCGACCTCGGACCAAAGGAAGAAACATTTGACAGGCCCTGCACAGCACCCGCATCTCCAACCGATTGATGGACAAGGACTGTTCCAACACTGACCAAAGGCCCTGGGTCATCTGGCCCAGACACACTGCACCCCAGCCCCTGAGACTGGAATCCATGGTGACCACCACCCATTCCTGGACTGAAGGGCATTCCTTTCTCCAAATTGGCCCTTGACATCCACCACACTAGACTGGATCTGGCCTCCTTCATCAGAGGCAGGGGGAGAAAGTACTGCTCCGACATGGGATTCCAAAGGGACAGCAATGCCTTCTGTAGCGGACGCATATTTGCGAATGACCAAGGTACCAGCTCCAACATCGAGGCCATTGAGCCCGGGACCTGCAAGTATTCCCAGACCTTCGGAACAGAGAGGCTGAGCAAGCGAGCTATGTGATCTTTGATTTTGATCACTCTGTCAGCTGTGAGGAACACTCTGCCCAGTTGAGTATCGAAACGGGCCCCCAAGTATTCCAGGGACTGAGAAGGTACCAGGTGACTCTTCGTCAGGTTGATGACCCAGCCCAGCGACTTCAATAGAGATCGTACTCTGAGCGCGAGCACTCCTCCTGCGACTTCGCCCAGATGAGCCAGTCGTCCAGATAGAGGTGCACCAACACCCCAACCTTTCTCAGGGCTGCCGCGACCACCACCATCACCTTCGTGAAGGTCCGAGAAGCTGTGGCTAGACTGAAGGGAAGGGCCCGAAACTGAAAATGCTGATCCAGCACCTTGAACCAGAGAAACGTCTGATGGTCCTGCCTCGGTGAGATCCAGTGATGCCAAGAATACCCCCTTTCGGACCGCTGAAATCACGGTACGTAAGGTCTCCACCCGGAAGCACGGAACCTTCAAACTCCGATTCACCTTTTGCAGATCTAAAATGGGGCGAAAGGTGCCCTCCTTCTTTGGAATCACAAAATAGATGAAGCACCTTCCCTGTCCCTGCTCGAACAATGAAACTGGGCCTCTAGGCATCAATCTTTGCAGCGTCTCCCTCTTTGGCTGCACGCTTGCTTTGGGAAAGACAGCGTGACTCCAAAAAGACCGGTCTGGGTGGATGAGCAAACTAAGGTGTAACCATCCCTGAAAACTTCCAGAACCCACTGATCGGAGGTGATCTTGGTCCACTCCTCGTAAAAATGAGACACCCTGCCTTCGACTGCTGCCTGCGAGGCGTGGACTGGCCTGACTTCATTGGAAAGATTTCTGCCTGCTCCCTGAGCAGGGCCTCCTTGAGAAAACTTTCCTGTGCCTCGAAAGGACTTGTCTCGGCCCTGTGGAACTGGGATCCCTCCCGGAGTGAACCCTCCTCATCTCGTGAAACCTGGATCGGACCGGAAGGGGCTTCTTGGACGTTTTCTTGTCCTCCGGAAGCTTGTAACCTTTGGTCTCTCCTAAGGACTTCATAAGCTGATCAAGGTCCTCCCTGAACAGAAGCTTGCCTCTGAAAGGCAGGTTACATAGTTGAGATTTGGAAGAGGGATCCGCCGACCAATTACGCAACCACAACAGCCTTCTTGCTGCGACCACGGAAACCATACTTCGTGCTGTGGTGCGCACGAGATTATATAAGGCGCCTGCCAAATACACGACCCCCGCTTCCAGATGGGCAGCTTGGGCAGGTGACAGCATGCCCAAGGCAGACTGCTCCTGTGGCTTCTGGATCCAGCATAAATAGGCCCTCTGCATGAGGCTGGCACAGATCCAGCGCAGACACCTCAAGTCTGCTTAAGCTAAATCTCCAACTTGCAGTCCTGCACATCCTTCAGGATGGCTGCACCGGCTCCCAAGATGGTGGTCTTCTTAGTGACTGCTGACACAGTGGCATCCACATTCGGTATCTTAAATCGGTCCAAATGCTCCTGCATCAAAGAAAGCTTTGCCATCGCTCTCCTGACCTTTAAACCTGAATCTGGGTAATCAGCTTCTGGATTTTCTTCAGAATGGGGGAAGTGCTGTGGGGCCCTCGCAGGCCTCCCAGCACCAGACTGATGCCCTCATTATCAGATTCCTCCAAGGAGAGCTTGACCCCCCAACACCTGGGGAAAAGAGGTCTCAATTCCTCCCTCTTAAAAAGGCAGATCACTCTAGGGTCATCGTCATCAGCCTCAGGGCCCTCCATCGAGATCTGATTGTCCCTAGGGCCATCCGGATCCTGGGGATGCGTCTCATCCAGGTCTGCGTTCAGATCCGCCGCTGGAAAGAGGCCACCCTCATCCTGATGGTCATCGGAGTCCCCCAGGTCCCTTGGATCCAACTCCATGCAGCAGGACGGGGGTCCGGACTGGGATTCCCATGGTCTTTTGGCGGTATCTGAAGGACTATCGTTAGACCTCAACTTTCCTGCCTCATGGGCCAATAAAGCCTTGTGTAGAAGGATAAATTTGGGAGAAAACCCCCCTTGGGTCCCCCGAGGCCCCCTCCAGGCTACTGGGTCCTGACCCGGGACCCTCCTCCTCACGCTGAAGAATCACCGGAGAGGGAAGGTCCCCCCATACCCAAGTCCCCGTCAAATGGCGAAGAACTGCGCCCCTGGGGTCCCCCTGCGGTCCCCGATCAAGAGGACCTCCGAGGCTTAGAACCTTTAGAGGAAAACCCCTCCCCCCAGCACACAAGAAGTGTAGAGGGGGGAGGAATTGAGAAAGGCCGACAAAACACCGCAAGCCTGGCAGGCATCCATACACAATTTGTTGTCGACGGGCCAAAAACGGAACGCCCGCAAGAGAAAGGCGCTGAAATCACAGGGGGAGGGGCTTACCATGTGGCCCCCGCCACCAGGCCACAGAAACGTGTGCACCGTGCTAAGTTCCCGCCAGCCACTGCGGGAAATATGCGTGACGGCCCTCGCAGCAAAAAACAGACTGCTCAGAAGAAGATTCACCCCAGGGACTGTCTGGCGCTGCGTCCGAAGCTGGTTCGCCCCTCCACACCCCAGTACCTCCAGAGCCGAACTCTGTTGGTCCTGCCATGCTGGCCGCTTGTCTGGCTGCTGAGCACTATCCCTGTGCTCTCACTACTGCACCTTTTCTTTATTTTGGTTTTTTTTCAACTTAACAGCAGCAAAAAGGCACAAAAGGTAGAAAGAAAAGCTCCAAATGGGGGGTACTTACCTGATCAAGCTAAGCGGACAGGAGGGGACTTCGGGTCCCACTGAGGGAACCAGGGCCCTGGCTATCAGTGGTCCCGGGTATCTTGGGTTGAAACCGCCAGGGATATCCAACCTCTCATTCATCCGGCTCAACCCAAGGGATGGTCCTCAACAGGAACCTGGCACCTTGGGGGGACTGCTAATCTTCAAGTCACTCAGGGCTGCAGGTTTACACCTCTACCATCTGCTGGAGGCAGAGACGTGCTGGGTGACTGCAGGTGGCACACTCGGAATAAGCAGCAGTGCTCAAAGATTTGCCCTCTGCCTCCATCTGCTGGTGGAGATGAATTAACTCACTTGACTGGACTGATTTGGGTATGTTCAGGAACCAGCCATTAAAAGGAAAAGGAGGGGGTGGTAGAGAGGCAGAAAGAAAGCCAGCCCCAATGGCTTTTAGACACCCTCCCCCCCAAAATAATGGGAGCAAGCCCCCCCATCCCACCCCATCCAGAAGGATAGCCCTCAAAGGACCTAAGCTAGCTCTGGGAGCAACCTGTCTACCAGAAGTATGACTGAGGGATTTAAAACCCCTATCACCTCCTGGAGACCAAGAATACTGAGTAACTGCAGGTGACACAGTAACTTAAGTACCACAGGTACATTAAAGGTTTCTTCTCTGTCTCCATATGCTGGTAGGGAAGAAAAACTAATGGGTCTGGACTGATCTGGAGGATAAGGAATAATTCTATTATGCACCAGTAAATGTTTGCATGAAACCAAAAACATGCATGAATTTTCAATGTTTATGAAGTAGTATGTCCGAAAATACAAGCTACTTATACAAGTATACGCTAATTTTCAGTGCATAACCTCTCTGAAAATGTCCTGAAATGGAAGCAGGGCATGCTCTGTATCTCTTGGAGACCCCCTGCCATAATGCTTCACTCTGACACCATACCAACCAGAGCAACAGAGGCTGCTGAGAGCCGAGGCAGATAACAACATGAACCACAAAGATGTAGCGCTATTAACCACTTGGCATAAATGGGGTTTGGCAAACCTTAAAAACATTTTTTGCAATACCTCCTTCCAGAAATAGATCTGAAAATATATTAGGAAGTTTCATTTTCAAGTTATGCATGAGGGATCTTTTTGGGAATCAGAAAATGAAGGCCATAAACGAAGGCTGCCTGCAAGAGCTGTGGAAATGGAATAATATTCCTCATCTGAACAAGAAAGCAGACAAATCAGGAGGCTGAGACATCTTCTAAACGGATGGAAGGAGAGACTTACTCACTGAGCCTTACTCAACCCTCCAGGGATATGGAATATATTCGGGGGTGGAAGAACCTTATCCTCCCCTTACCCCCCCACTCCTGAGCGAGGTGGAAGGGGGCAGAACTTACCAGTCGCAGATCAATCACATCTTGCAACATGAAACGGATTCGAGATGAGGTTTTTCGCTCCTTAATGATCTTCTCCATTTGGTTAAAGTACTGAGCCATCCTCGGCTGTGAAAAGAAAAGGAGATTGAAAGCAGGATCTTGCTTGGTCCTTCTTCCCTATCACAGAGAATGTCACACCCCCCCCAACACACACACACACACACACTCCTTCCTGTGTCACAGTTAGAGGTGCAAACCCTGACTTGGTCCCCAACACAGAGGGGTTTTCAATACCACCACCCTCATCAGCAAAACCTTTCACCTGTTCCAAGCCTTCTCTAAAGACACCAGTTCACCAGTCTCACTGCACACACACACAGGTCATGTGACCGCACTTGGCACCCAACGGCTGCCTTCTTTCACTGGTCATGTGACCGCACGTGGCACCCAACGGCTGCCTTCTTTCACTGGTCATGTGACCGCACGTGGCACCCAACGGATGCCTTCTTTCACTGGTCGTGTGACCGCACGTGGCACCCAACGGATGCCTTCTTTCACTGGTCATGTGACCGCACGTGGCACCCAACGGATGCTTTCTTTTACTGGTCGTGTGACCGCACGTGGCACCCAACGGCTGCCTTCTTTCACTGGTCGTGTGACCGCACGTGGCACCAAACGGCTGCCTTCTTTCACTGGTCGTGTGACCGCACGTGGCACCCAACGGCTGCCTTCTTTCACTGGTCATGTGACCGCACGTGGCACCCAACGGCTGCCTTCTTTCACTGGTCATGTGACCGCACGTGGCACCCAACGGATGCTTTCTTTTACTGGTCGTGTGACCGCACGTGGCACCCAACGGCTGCTTTCTTTTACTGGTCGTGTGACCGCACGTGGCACCCAACGGCTGCCTTCTTTCACTGGTCATGCGACTGCACATGGCACCCAACGGCTGCCTTCTTTCACTGGTCATGCGACTGCATGTGGCACCCAACGGCTGCCTTCTTTCACTGGTCGTGTGACCGCACGTGGCACCCAACGGCTGCCTTCTTTCACTGGTCATGTGACCGTACGTGGCACCCAACGGATGCTTTCATTTACTGGTCGTGTGACCGCACGTGGCACCCAACGGATGCTTTCTTTCACTGGTCGTGTGACCGCACGTGGCACCCAATGGCTGCCTTCTTTCACTGGTCATGTGACTGCACGTGGCACCCAACGGCTGCCTTCTTTTCACTGGTTGTGTGACCGTGCTTGGCTCCAGCCCCTCTGAAGGGGAGGTGGATGTGTGACTGATTAAATTCTGCTAGAAGTAAGCAAGCTTGCTGCCTCTGGAAACAAGCAGTTCACCTTAGTTTCACACATGGGATGCAAAAAAATAAAAAAACAAGGTAGGCAGAAAACCACCACTGGGTGGGAAATATTTTTGTTGGGAAAGCCCTTTTTATTTATTTTTTTATTTTGTAGGGTTTTTTTTTCATAGGGATGACCTGAAACTATATGAAGTTGGGGCCTCTATCCCTCAAAGAGTTTGTGGATAAGCAGCAATCTAAACAGTAATGGGATGGGAATATGGACTGGCCATAATGCTATCTTACAAATTTTCTCAAAGACAGATATACAATGGGCCACCAACATTGAAGAGAGAGTCAAAAAGAAGCTGCAATCTAACTGTGTCATCACACTCGTTTATTAAGGTCAAAAGAAACAAAAAGCTGGCTGGACCTTTTATGGACTTTAAGGTGACAGCTCTGAAACAACCCAGAGAACAAAGGACCCTTTCACCTTTATGAAAGTGGCCTACAAAAATGATCTCCAGGATTACTGTGACAACAGTTTTTTGTACCTCTGTCCAATTTAGCTTGTAACAGGTGTTCCCAACCTTTCAGGGAACAGTTTCAGGGACCCCCAGACGTCTCTTTAATATCAGCCATAAAAGAAGTAATGAGATGCACTCCAGAATCTTTCATAATGCATAAAACTTTCATCTAAACTGAATATGTAGGGAGGGCAATTTACAAAGCTCTTTAAAAATTGCCCTCATAACTGAAGGTTGAGGCCATTCCTCCTTCCAGTCCAGCTGCAATGGGGAAAGGGAAGGAAGTTCAGAACAGTTCCAGGTTGGCAACTTATGACCTGGCAGAAAATCAGCACCGGTACCTGCAGACCTGCAATCTGATCTTCAAAGGGAAACTGCATGTGGAGTTTCCTTCTGAAACTCAGGCCGGCGGGAGAAAGCCAGTTCTTTGGTTCCTGCACACTTTTCATCTGCTTTTAAGCAGGTGCGAAGTGCACACATAAAAGTTTGCATGAGGATTTCAAAATGAAATCCTTGCATGTACTTTCCCTTCCCTCACATAGCCCTGCTCCCTTTCCTCCTCTGCACGTTCAAGTCTGCTGTTCACAGCACAGATACTTTTACCCAACTATGTAGCTCGATCTAACACACTTTCTTCTCCAGAATTTTCAAGGAAATCAGTCAAATTAGAAGGAAAGACAGTGTCTTTATAAGTTAGAGGCATGGCAGGAGCTCCTTACCTTGGCCTTCTCAAAGTCCAGGTCCTTGCCAATGGTGGACAGCAGGCGGCACAGACACTCAAGTGATTCCTCATCGTGATTCTTTAGCAGTTTCACCACACAATCGTGCATAATGGCCTCCGTAAGCATCTTGAGTTTGAAGAGCTCCCCAATGAACTTTATGTTCCCCAGAGATCGCCTCCTAGCCTTGTCACGAGCTTCCTCCAGCTCCTCTCGCAGGCGGGTCTTCTCCTCTGGCTGCAGAAATACACAAATCCAAAACTCAGAAATATGCATGGCTACCAGACAACAGATTTGTACACTGTTCTTCTGCACTGCCAGTAGCAGGAGCCCGTAAGGAAGGGCTGGGGGTTCAATGCACAGTAAGTGAAGGAGCTCTAAGTAGGGGTTGAGGATGTTCTTCAGTGCAGGTTGGGAGGATGGGGTGTTCTAGCAAGAGACAGGATAAGGGCTGCCACCGGTGACTAAATGCACATGACCCAGGAAAGTTACTTTTTTTTACACCGAGTTTCACGTTCATCTGACGTGTTGAGAGGCATGTGCAAGACTTCCTCCACATGGCTAGGAGGAGAAACACTGGCACTGTCTGTACGGGCGATTACCGTGGCTGCTGCCTCCAGCTCTTTCTGTTTCTTCTCAAACACCTCATCATCATCCTGATCCTTCTCAAACTCCTTCTGACAACGGTTCAGCAGCAGCTTTCGGAAGTTCACAGTTACATCAGGCTTGTCTGTGGTGGGGACCTTCAGCTAAAAGGACAGTGCAGAGAGATGAGCACATGCAACACAAAGTCTTACTTTAGTAATCCCAGTCATTGCAACCAAGGGGATGTGGTGAGGGGCATGGAAACTGCTGCAGTGTAGAACAAAATACATGTGCTACTACTACTAAACATTTATATAATGCAACTAAAGTGTTTGCAGCACGCTACAGACATATAAAAGAGATAGCCCATATTCCTTGGAGCTTACAATGTAGTCAACAGAGACACTGAGGATAAGGCTACTTTACTGGGTCAGGGATCTTTGCCATCTAAAGTCCAAGAGGAAAACAGTCAGAGAGATGGGTCTGAGTCCTGGAATGGAGAAAGTACTTACCTGATAATTTTGTTTTTCTTAGTGTAGACAGATGGACTCAGGACCAATGGGTTGTGCCCCCCTGCCAGCTGATGGAGACGGAGACAGATTTCAAAGCTGATGTCACCCTAGAATCAACCCTGCAGTGACCTCAGCCCTTCAGTATTCTCTTCAAAAGCCACTGTGGACATACTATCGAAAAAACAAGACTAAAAAAATTGATTAAAAAAGGAAAACCGTAACTGTACTCAACCAAACAATGAACCCCAGTAAGATTATAGATGCCCTGGATCTAGGGACTGGATGAAAGCTTACCCGTAATCTCTTGGAATCGATATCCACTCCACAGGCGAATCCTTGGTACCGTTCTCGGGCAGCCAAGGGCGGGATGCTGAGTCCATCTGTCTACACTAAAGAAAACAAATTTATCAGGTAAATAATTTCTCCATTTCCTAGTGTGTAGCCAGATGGACTCAGGACCAATGGGATGTACAAAAGCTACTCCTGATCAGGGTGGGAAGCTGCCCGCAGTCCAGTTAATACCGCCCTTGCTAAGGCTGAATCGTGAAGGACCAGTCCTTGCTGTAGCAGATCCTTGTGCAGTGGAAGGCACAGGGAGGTCTCCACCAGGAGTCTCCGCATGTCCGCATACCATGGACGCCTGTGCCAATTTGGAGCAACTATCAGGACTAATCCCCTGTGGCGCTTGATTTTGCAAATGAAGGTGCCTAGGAAGGGCCACAGAGGGAAGGCATATAGCGCAGCTCCTCTTTGGGCCAGGTTTGAATGAGAAGGTCAAACCCCAGGGTCAACTGATCTCTTCTGCGATTGACGAATCAGGAAACCTTCACATTGTTGGATGCGGCCAGTAGGTCGATGGACGGGAAACTCCAGCGATCTACTACCAGCTGAAAGACTTTGGCTGACAAAGCCCACTCTCCCTACGTAGAAACTCTGCTCTGACATTGTCTTTTCCTGCGATGTGGGAGGCTGAGATCATCTGTAGATGTAGTTCCGCCCATTCCATAAGGAGATCTATCTTCTGTGACACTTGTTGGCTTTTGGTTCCACTCTGGCAGTTGATGTAGGCTACAGCTGTTGCATTGTCCATTACGCGGACCTCTTGACCCTGGTGTATGTGGCTGAATTGTAGACACGCTAATCTGACTGCCCAGGCTTCCAGGCGGTTTAAGTTCCAGAGGGCCTCTTCCTTGGTTCAATGCCCCTGGGCTATCAGTTCCTACCAGTGAGCTCCCCAGCCCCGGAGGCTCGCATCTGTCATGAGGACCATCCTGTTCAGAGGGGACAGGGGTACAACCCTGCCAAGATGAGCTTCCTGCAGCCACCACTGGAGCCAAGAGCATACTTCCATTGGTAAGTGGAGGTGAATCGAATGGTCTTGAGACAATGAGTTCCAAAGTGATAGCAGAGAGTGTTGAGGTGTCGCATGTGTGCCCTCGCCCACAGCACTACTTCCTGGCATGCCGACATCAGAGGACTTAAAGATATGTCCACATCATCGGGTGTTTCATGTTCATCAACAGAAGCACTTGGGACATCAACTTCCTTATCTTCGTGGTCGGGAGGAAGACCATGCCCTGCTTAGTGTCGAACCAGACTCCCAACTATTCCAAGGATAGGGAGGGTTTGAGACTGCTTTTTTCCAGGTTTACGACCCAACCGTGTTCCTGAAGCAAGGAAGTCACTCTGTTGGTCACCTGGAAACACTCTTCCACGGACTTTGCCCGGATCAACCAGTTGTCCAAGGACGGGTGCACCAGGATTCACTCTTTTGTCAACCCTGCCGCTACGATAAGCATAATCTTGGAAAATATTCTGGGGGCGGTGGCCAGGCCAAAAGGCAATGCCCAGGAACTGATAATGGCAACCCAGTATCGCAAAGCATAGGAAACGATGTTCTTGCTGGATTGGAATATGTACGTAGGCCTTGGATAGGTCCAGAGGGGTTAAGAACTCTCCTGATTGTACAGCCATTATCACGGAGCGTAGCATTTCCATACAGAAATGAATCACTCGTAGATGTCAGTTGATGCTCTTGAGGTCCAGGATGGGGCGAAAAGAACCTTCCTTCTTGGGTAAGATCAAATGGATGGAATAATGCCCCGTATTTTCCTGGGGCGCAGGTACTGGGATTATAGCCCTCATCCTGAGGAGCCTTAACAGGGTAGTCTTCACTGCCTGATTCTTGTGCTTGGGAGTTGCAAAGAGATATCTTGAATATGTCCCGAGAAGTGCTGCGAAATTCCAGCGCATATCCTTCTTGTATGGCCTCCAATACCCATTTGTTCGAAGTGATCTCAACCCACTGTTGGTAGAAGAGGGACAGTCGAATACCTATCTCCTCATTCCAAGGGTGTGTTGGCAAAACTTCATTGGAGTGGGGGGGGTTCGGGACAAACCTCAACCTGAGCCTCTCTTGAGCTGCCGACTCAAAGGACTGAGAGCTCCTCAAAGGACCGAGACCTCTGAAATGTCAAGTTTCTGTAGGGATGAAAGCACTGGGAGTCCCTGGAATGACTCCCTCATGGGCGGGGGGCGCAGTAACTGCTTTCTCTTATCTTCTGATAGCCAGGGTACTGGAGATTCTCCCCATTTACTGGGGAGTGATCCTTTAAAAGGCATCTTTGTAAGATTTGCCTTGGAGGTTGCGTCTGCTGACCAATTCTGCAGCCATAGCAGTCTTCTGGCCACCACCACTAAGGCCACTCCTTTTGCCAAGATACAGAGTAGGTCCAAGCCCGCGTCAGCTAAAAAAGCTGCAGTGGGCTCCATAACTTCTCTGGAATTCTCCCCCAAGTCATCCACTTCCCGAAAGAGGAGCAGTTACAAATGAGCTACCAGGGCACAACAAGAAGCAATCTGTAAGATCATTGCTATTGTGACAAAAGCCTGTTTAAGGATGGATTCCATCAGTCTATCATGCGCATCCTTTAAGGCCACTCCTCATTCCACTGGGATAGTTGTTCCCATAGAGACACAGACCAGCGCATCCCACTTTAGGGTAATACAAATGTTCTCTCACTGCCAAAACCAGTGGGTTTAGAGCTTCTAACACTCGTCCACCTTTAGAACTTGCTTCTGGGGTATCCCATTCCGGGTCAATCAACTCCTCGATGGCTTCCAGTACTGGAAGTAGGGAAATCAGAATGGGATTCTTCTTTGGTTTGATCAGAGTCTGCCCCAGGAAATCCCAGAATCTTCAGGGTATGGGAAACCAGGGCTAGCAATTCATCTATGGAAAAACCGTAATATGGTCCGATACGGTTCTAAACTGAAGGGGGGGGGGGGGGAATTTCCCATTCTTCCAAGGAATCTGGATCCTCCTCTTTGTCTGTGCTGTCCGGGTCCATAAGAACCTGCCATACTGGGTGAGACCAAGGGTCCATCAAGCCCAGCATCCTGTTTCCAATAGTGGCCAATCCAGGCTACAAGTACCTGGCAAGAACCAATACAGAAAGTAGATCCATGCTACTGATGCCAGTGGCTATTCTCTAAGGCAACTTGGTTAATAGCAGTTAATGGACTTCTCCAAGAACGTATGCAAACCTATTTTAAACCCAGCTACACTAACTGCACTAACCACATCCTCTGGCAACAAATTCTAGAGCTTAATTGTGCATTGAGTAAAAAACAATTTTTTCTGATTAGTTTTAAAATGTGCTACTTGCTAACTTTATGGAGTGCCCCCACTAGTCCTTCTAGTATCCGAAAGAGTAAATAACTGATTCACATGTACCTGTTCTAGACCTCTCATGATTTTAAAAACCCGTCATATCCCTCCCCCCTCAGCCGTTTCTTCTCCAAGCTTAAAAGTCCTAACCCTCTTCAGCCTTTCCTCAGAGGGGAGCTGTTCCTTCCTCTATCAGTTTGGTCACCCTTCTCTGAACCTTCTCTATCGCAACTATATCTTTTTTGAGATGCGGCGGTCAGAATTGTACACAGTACTCAAGGTGCGGTCTCATCATGGAGCGATACAGAGGCATTATGACATTTTCTGTCTTACTCACCATTCCCTTCCTAATAATTCCTAACATTGTTTGCTTTTTTGACTGCCGTAGCACACTGAGCCGACGATTTCAATGTATTATCTACAATGACGCCTAGATCTTTTTCCTGGGTGGAAGCCACGCCTCCCCAAAAATTGAACTTTTTTTTTTTTTTTATCAAAAACTTGATCCAAATTGTTAAAAAGATGAAAGAAAAGGAGAAAAGAGCAGAAAGTACTAAATCCCTGCCATCCTGGGGAAGCCACTGGTTCCCCTACTCTCATCTGCTGGAGTCAGAAAGATACTGAGCTCCTGCAGAGGGTGTGCTCGCCTATAGGGTGACGTTCCTCGAAGTCTGTTCTGACTCCATCTGCTGGACGGGGGACATAACCCACCGTCTGGACTGATCCGGGTACGTTCAGGGAACCTAACATCATGGGTGAAGGCTCGGAAAGAAGCTCTTAAGAAGCTTGTGGGGTGTGTTCAGAGGAAACATCATCCCATGGGTCATAGGGAGGCTCCCCTTCACCCACCATCCTCCATATGGAGGAAGAAACCCAAATCCTAGAGGGCGGGAAGGTGTCACCAATGGACGGTGAGGCACTGACATAGGCGGCACCGGTATCAAAGCCGGCGGTGCCGATGCACCGGAGACCTGATGGCCCTGACACTGGCTCCAGCATCGGTGGTTCCTGTACAGAAGAAGAGCAAGGGCCCGAATCCTCTTCTTCAGAAGATCCCAGAATCCGTATTGAGACCGGAGCAGGGATTGGCAGTTGGCTCATGGCAAGGAACCCGATGGAATGGGTATCGATGGCAAGGCACCGATGAGGGTGACTAAGCGTTCGAGGAGCGGAGCCAGCATCAAAGGCGCCGGTTCCGGCAGTGGCATAGGAGCCGGCGCTGGTGGCGACTGGAAGCCTCGAAGAGCATTCAGCACTGCCGCTTGGACCATCTGGTCCAATTCCTCCCGAAAGGCTGACGTGGATGGCATGGCGCCTGGGGTAGGAGGCAGGCTAGCCTTCACCAGAGCGTCCATGGGGTATGTGGAGGCTTGGTGCCCAGCACCGGTGGGGAAAGCCTTGGGGTCCCGGTTCCAGAGGAAGATGGGGGCTCCTCTTCCCGGGCCCTCTTTAGAGGCGGATCGGATGAGGCCGATACTGCTCCGGTGTGTCTGTGCCGGCACCAGACGGCAATTCACGTCAGTGCCAATGGCGATGTTTCCCTCGGTGCTCAGCCCAGTCCTTCTCCGGCGCAGAGGACGATGATGCAGAGGTTTTAGAATGGATCGACGTCAGTGATGGATGGTCACTCGCTCCTTTGTCCTTCTGGTGGGATGTCAATGGAGAGAGGTCCGAAGAAGATGGGCCCCCTCGATTCAGCGTCTTTACCTGGGGTCGATGGAGACGAGCGCTTGGCGTCAAACAAGTGCTCCATCTTCTCCAGTCTTGCACACCGGCCTTTGGGGTCATCTGTGCACAACTTGGACACCGACAGATGTCATGGGAAGGCCCAAGACATAATACAAAAACCTCATGTGGGTCAGTTATGGACATAGTCCTTGGATACTCGGGGCACTTGCGAAAACAGGTCGCCAAATTATTCAGAGTAGTTAAATCACAAGCGGATTGTGATACATTGCAGGTGGATCTTCAAGACTGGAAGATTGGACATCCAAACAGCAGATTAAATTTAATGTGGACAAGTGCAAGGTGTTGCATATAGGGAAAAATAACCCTTGCTGTAGTTACACGATGTTAAGTTCCATATTAGGAGCTACCACCCAGGAAAAAGATCTAGGCATCATAGTGGATAATACTTTAAAATCGTCGGCTCAGTGTGCTGCAGCAGTCAAAAAAGCAAACAGAATGTTAGGAATTATTAGGAAGGGAATGGTTAATAAAACGGAAAATGTCATAATGCCTCTGTATCACTCTATGGTGAGACCGCACCTTGAATACTGTGTACAATTCTGGTCACCACATCACAAAAAAAAGATATAGTTGCGGTAGAGAAGGTACAGAGAAGGGCGACCAAAATGATAAGGGGGATGGAACAGCTCCCCTATGAGGAAAGGTTGAAGAGGTTAGGGCTGTTCAACTTGAGAAGAGTCGGCTGAGGGGGGATATGATAGAGGTGTTTAAAATCATGAGAGGTCTAGAATGGGTAGACGTGAATTGTTATCTACTCTTTCAGATAATAGAAAGACTAGGGGGCACTCCATGAAGTTAGCATGTGGCACATTTAAAACTAATCGAAGAAAATTCTTTCACTCAACGCACAAACTCTGAAATTTGTTGCCAGGGGATGTGGTTAGTGCAGTTTTTGTAGCTGGGTTTAAAAAAGGATTGGATAAGTTCTTGGAGGAGAAGTCCATTACCTGCTATTAATTAAGTTGACTTAGAAAATAGCCACTGCTATTACTAGCAACAGTAACATGGAATAGACTTAATTTTCGGGTACTTGCCAGGTTCTTATGGCCTGGATTGGCCACTGTTGGAGACAGGATGCTGAGCTTGATGGACCCTTGGTCTGACCCAATATGGCATGTTCTTATGTTCACTTAGGGAATAGCCACTGCTATTAATTGCATCAGTAGCATGGGATCTTCTTAGTGTTTGGGTACTTGCCAGGTTCTTGTGGCCTGGTTTGGCCTCTGTTGGAAACAGGATGCTGGGCTTGATCTGACCCAGCATGGCAATTTCTTATGAGATCTGATGCCATCCAGATCCTGGGGTTGCACCTCATCAGGGTCCTCGTCCAGATTTGCTGCTGGAGAGGAGCCACCCTCATCCTGATGGTCATCAGAGTCCCCCAGGCCCCTTGGATTTGAATCCAGACGTGCAGAACGGGAACCCCGAGGTTGTACACGTGGGCCCACGGACCCGGCCTGGGGCTCCCGAGGCTTTTTGGCAGAGTCCAAAGGACTGTCCTTAAACCTCCGCTTTCCTGCCTCCCGGGCCAGGAAAGCCTCGTGCAGTGGAACCAAACATTCGGGGGCAAACCACCTTGGATCCCCCGAGGGACCCTCCGGACTACTAAGTCCCGACCCAGGTCGCTCCTCTTCGCGCTGCTGAACCACGTGAGAAAGGGGGGGAGCTCACCATGCAGCCACCGCCACCAGGCTAATGAAAGGGGCTCGCTGCTGTGAGGTTCCCGCTGGCGCGAAAGAACTAAGCCAGCCGGCGCGGAAAACGCACGCGCCAATCCCCGCTCCAAAACAGGCGCTAAGAGAAGTCTCCCCCACCCCCCCTCGGGGACTCTGGCACTGTGGCCGAAGCCTCTCCCCTCCCCCCTCAGATAGCTCCAGCAGCCGGCCGCTCGTGTGGATGCTAAGCACTATCCCTGTGCTCTCGCTACTGTACCTTTTCTTTTTTAACAGCAGCAAAAAGGCACACAAGGCAGCAAGAAAAGCTCCAAAAGGGGGGCTACTTCCCTGAGCAAGCCAAGCGGACAGGAGGGGACTTCGGGTCCCACTGAGGGAACCAGGGTCCTGGCTATCAGTGGTCCCGGGCTGAAACCGCCAGGAGTATCCAACCTTCCGTTCGCCCGGCTCGACCCAAGGGATGGTCCTCAACAGGAACCTGGCACCTTGGGGGGACTGCTAATCTTCAAGTCACTCAGGGCTGCAGGTTTACACCTCTACCATCTGCTGGAGGCAGAGAAATACTGAAGGCCTGCTGGTGGCACTCTCGGATAAAGCAAAATTGCTTACCTATAATTTATGGGTGATGTCACTGGTCGGAGCCCTATCATGGAAAACTGTGTCAAACTTTCTAGAAACTTTTGACTGGCACACTGAGGCCACTGAGCATGCCATGATTCCTCGAGCCACAGGGGTCTCCCCTTCAGTCTCGTTTGTAGTAATGCGTGCTAGCGAAAAATAAAATAATAAAACGTATCGGACCCAACTCCACGGGGTGGCGGGTGGGTTTCGTGAGGACTACATCCTGCTGTCCTGGGGTAACACCTGTTACAGGTAAGCAATTTTGCTTTATCCCAAGCAGGATGACAGTCCTCACATGAGTGATTAGCAAGCTACAGACCGAGTCATTTTTATTTTGGACCAACAGCAAACTACTTGTGCAACGGCACAACAACTGGTGACTGTTGGAAAAGATGAGGCAGCCTGAATCACAGCACGATGGACATGGAAGGAGTTGGGATTATACTGGAAATAAGTTCTTTAAGACAGATTGTCCAAAGGCTGTATCTTGTTGACCTTCCTTGTCCAAGCAGTAGTAAGCAGCAAATGGGTGAAGAGAGCTCCATGTTGCAGCTTTACAGATGTCGGCAATCGGTACTGAACGATAGTGTGCTACTGAGGTTGCCATTGCTCTGAGTGCGCTTTTATTCGTCCCTGGAGAGAAAGGCCTGTTTTTTCATAGCAGAAGTTTATACAATCTGCTAGCCAGTTAGAGAGTGTTTGTTTGCCCACTACCATACCCAGATTGTTTTTGACAAAAGAAACAAAGAGCTGGGTGGATTTTCTATAGTCTTTAGTGCGGTCTAGATAATATGCTAGCGTGCGTTTACAGTCTAAGGTATGTAAAATTCTTTCGCCTTGGTGCGAGTGAGGTCTGGGAAAGAATGTGGGCAAATTTATAGACTGATTCAAGTGGAAGTCAGTAACCACCTTGGGAAGGAATTTAGGGTGAGTACTGAGGACCACTCGGTCATGTAGGAACCTGGTATAGGGTGAGTATGTGACAAGGGCTTGTAACTCACTAACTCTTCTAGCAGATATAATAGCTACTAGGAAGAGAACTTTCCATGTAAGAAATTTATAATCACATGAATCTATGGGCCCAAAAGGAGAATGCATGAGCCTTGCTAGTACTACATTAAGGTCCCATTCTATGACTGGTGGCCACAAAGGAGGTTTAGGTTGAATTAAACCTCTCATAAATCTACTGACAAGGGGTTGCTCTGATATAGGGGTATCCCCTAGTCCCTTGTGGTAAGCTGAAATAACACTCAGGTGTACCCTAACTGAGGAAGTCTGGAGACCAGAGTCTGAAAGGTACTAGAGATAGTCTAATAAAGATGACGTGGGGCAGGAAAGGGGATAAATACTTTTTTGGGTGCACCACGAGGTGAATCTTTTCCACTTACAACGATAGGATTTTCATGTGAAAGGCTTTTCTGAAGCTACAAGCACTTGAGAGACATTAGTTGAAAGATTGAGTGGTTGCAGGATCAAGCTTTCAACATCCAGGCTGTGAGGGATAGGGTTTGAAGGTTGGGATGGTGCAACCTGCCCTGGTCCTAAGTTATGAGAGTGGGTGCTGAGCCCAGGCAAATTGGTTCTCTGATCGAGAGGTCGAGAAGTACGGGAAACCACACTAGTCAAGGCCAATAAGGGGCTATGAGTATCATTGACCCCTTGTCCCGTTGTAGCTTCATTAGAGATTTTGCTATGAGTGGTATCGGAGGATATGAGTACAGGAGGCCTGAGTTCCAGGGACGAACAAAGGCATCCATGGCTAACTGGTTTCTCTGCTTGTATAGGGAGCAGAATCTGTTCACTTTGTAATTCAGTTCGGATGCAAAGAGGTCTATTGTTGGTTGACCCCAATGCTGAAAGATTCTGGTCGTTACCGCTGGATCCAGGGACCACTCGTGGGGATGGAACTGTTGACTAAGGCGATCTGCAACTACATTGTGTATGCCTGCTAGGTAAGTGGCCTGGAGAAACATGAAATTTGTTAGGGCTCATTCCCAAATCTGTGCGGCTTCCTGGCAAAGGAGATAAGAACCTGTACCTCCCTGTTTGTTCAGGTACCACATGGCAACTGTGTTGTCTGTTTGTACGAGAACAGTCTTGTATGAAAGGCAGTCCTTGAACGCATATAGAGCATAACGTATAACTTGAAGCTCTAGGAGGGGTGGAAGGGAAATAGAACCAAAAGATTACATTAATGGTGGGGGTGGATGGGAAATAGAACCAAAAGGTTACTAAATGCCAAGAGTAACATAAGTATGAGAGAGAGGAAAAAAAAGTGTGAAAGCTTGCTGGGCAGACTGGATGGGCCATTTGGTCTTCTTCTGCTGTCATTTCTATGTTTCTATGAAGTTTATTTGAAATGTTGCTTCGAGCTTTGTCCAAGTAACTTGAGTCTGAAGATTTTCTACATGTGCTCCCCAACCTAACGTGGATGCATCTGTAGTTAAGGTTGCTTGTGGAACTGGTTGTTGAAACGGTAGACCTGTTGGCAACTTTTTCGTGTTCGTCTACCAGAGGAGCGATGAACATAACTGATGGGTTATGTGAATTGGAGACGACAGCGGTTGAATAGCTTGGAGCCACTGTGATCTCAAAGTCCATTGTGTTACTCTCATGGCTAATCTGGCCATAGGGGTGATGTGGACTGTGGAAGCCATGTGGCCCAGCAGAGTTAGAAACTGATGGGCCGTAGCCGTTGTTTTTGAGTGCAGAGATTTCGCTAATTTGGAGAGTGTACCTGCACGGTCTTTTGGTAGGAAGGCTTTTGACACAGTGGTGTTCAATTCTGCTCTGATGAAATGTAGAAGGTGAGATGGTATGAGATGGGATTTCTCATCAATTATCAGAAATCCTAACGAGTGAAGCAGATTGATTGTGAGTTTGACAGAGTCGAGAGCTCCTTGTTGCGACTGGTTTTTGATGAGCCAGTCATCTAGATAAGGAAAGACGTGTATGCTTTTCTTGCATAAATGGGCCGCCGCTACTGCTAGGCACTTTGTAAATACTTGGGGTGCCGATGCAAGTCCGAATGGCAGAACCCGGTACTGAAAGTGTTGATGACCCACCAAAAAACGCAGGAATTTGCGATGAGGAGGGAATATTGGAATGTGAGCATAAGCATCTTGAAGATCCAGAGAACAAAGCCAATCTCCTGCTTGAAGAAGAGGAAGCATGGTGCCTAGGGGCACCTTCCTGAATTTTTCTTTCCGTAGAAATTTGTTGAGATTTCGGAGTTCTAAGATAGGTCGTAGTTCTCCTGTTTTCTTTGGAATGAGAAAATAGCGGGAGTAGAATCCTCTACCCTGCTGGGGTCGGGGAACTGGTTCCACGGCCCTGGCTCTCAGCAGGGTGGATAATTCTGTTTGCAAAAGATTGGAGTTTTGTGGGGAATCTCTGGGTAATGTGAGAAAATCCAGATGGTAACCTTGTTTCACAATGGATAGTACCCAATGATCTGTTGTGATATTTGCCCAATTGGGTAGAAAGAATGAGATTCGGCCTCCAACTGGCAAGTGCTGAATTGGCTGCTGTTCTCTGGAAGGCTTTCAAAACCCTGATGCTGGGCCTGTCTGGGGGAGAGGTTGAGGTATAGATGCCTTTGGTTGCCTGGACTGACCTCTTTGGGTTGGCCTTGTTGACCTACCACAAGGTGCTGAAGGATAAAACCTTCATGGTCTATAATAAGGTTTTCTGGTATCCTTCCTGTTTGTTCGCCTTGCAGAAGATGGAGTTTGTCGCCATGATGGAAAGCTGGCGCAGAGTTTCATTATGGTCCTTTAATTGTGCAACAACATCTTGCACCTTTTCTCCAAAAAGGTTGTCACCAGTGCAAGTGAGGTCTGCTAATTTCTCCTGAATTTCAGGCCGGAGATCAGATGCCTTTAAGCCAGGCCCATCTTCTTGCGCTAATACCTGTTGCTGCCATCCTGGAAGATGTCTCGAAACAGTCATTGGCTGCACGTACTTCGTGTTTACCTGCTTCTAGGCCCTTATAAATTATAGAATTGAAGGAATCTTGGTGTTGCTTAAGCAAATATTCAGACAGTTCTTGTATCTGTTTCCATAAGTTTTGTTGGTTTTGCGTCATGTATAATTGGTATGATGCAATTCTAGAAACAAGCATAGAATCTTGAAACATCTTTCTTCCCAGAGTATCCAGAAATTTCTGCTCCTTGCCAGGAGCTGTGGATGGATTCTTTTTGATCTTTTTTGGGCGGACTCAACCACCACAGATTGGTGTGGGAGCTGAGGCTTTTGAAATCCTGTGATGTGTTGGACTAAGTATGTAGCGTCCGTCCGCTTGTTCACTGGTGGAATTGAACAAGGATGTTTCCATAATCTATGTTGAAGATCAACTAGGACTTCATGGACTGGGATGGCAAGTACTTCCTTGGGAGGGGATCTACAAACTGTAGAACCTCCAGAGTTTTATATCTTGTATCCTCTTCAGTTAATAACTGGAAGGGAATTGTATCAGACATTTCCTTGCCAAAATTTTATTTTATTTATTTATTTTTAATTTTTATATGCCGAGGTTCTTGTATGAAATACAAATCACTCCGGTTTACATAAAACATTGAAATGCCCAAAAGGGAGGGGCTTTACATATAACAATAGAACAAATATATACGTATTACATGTAACAATAGAACAAAGTACAAATTGAACATTGTATGGTATAAATTGGAAAAAGGGAGGTCCTCTGGATGTGACTTTCTCCTCTCTTCTGGTGGAGATGGGTCAGATAACATCTTCGGAGGAGGAATCTGTATCCACATCCTCCCAGGGATCCGATAAGGGATGATGTGGAGGAGTGGAATGAGGAGGAAGAAATGGCATCGAAGGATGTAAAGGCATTGATGGTTTAGGATGAGACCTCGGTGGCATCGATGGAATAGTCGGGAGCCTCAGTTGAGAGATAACCGATGGCCCCAGTATCGGCTCAGGCAATGGTAAATTAAAACCTGAGGCTTCATCCTCCGAAGAACTGGGGATTGGTATCGGTGTTGGGTCTTTTATCGGTGTCATCGGTTTCGATGGCAGTGGTTGCATCGGTAGGGCACTGATCAAGGAATTGATTCTTTCGAGTAATGGTGTAAACACCAATGGCTCCGGCTTGGAACCCGTCCAGTTCCTCCCTTATAGCTCGTGAGGTCAAAGCAGCTATAGGGGTGGCAGAGAAGGCGGAGCTGGCACTTCCACAGATCCCTGTGGAGGCACAGAACCCGGCACTGATATCGGTGGGGATCGCCTTGGACTAAGAGGTATCGAGGGCATAGATGGCTCCTCTGCTCGAGCTCTCTTTGGTGGTGGCTCGATGGTTATTGGAGCCATCCCGGGAATCGAGCCAACATCGGGCGTGGAAGTCAGTTGATTAAGGTGCCGATGTTTCTCTCGGTGCTCGGTACCTTTCTTTTCCAACACCGAAGTCGATTTTATCGAGGACCATGGTGGCATCGGGGACGGGTAGTCACCACTTCCTTCAGGCCACTTGGTTTTTATGACTACCTTTTTAGCCACTCCTCCCCGTGACGACTGCGTTGACGTTGAGGTCGATGGAAGAAGCTGAATATGGAAAAGGCTTTCCATCTTTTCCAGACAGGCCGTCTGCCTTTAGCCGTCATTTCGGCACATTGAGGGCATGCAGTTACACTAAGTCCCGGGCCCAAACAAAGGACACAATCGACATGGGGGTCAGTAATTGACATTGTCCGAGGACAATTTGGGCATTTTTTTGAACCCGGTTGCCATTACAAATAATTGTTTGAAGGCCGGACAGCCGTCGACAACCTTCTGGCAACAAAACCCGACGGAACGGTATCGACCGCAAGAGGGTTTACTCACCAAATCGATGTAAAAACGGGAGACCCCTATGAAGGGGAAAATTTTGAGAATTTTTTTGAACTTTTTCCATGAGGAAAAAATGTGTGAAGTACCACACAGGCTCCTTAACTGCGAAGCTAACTGCAGCACGGAAAAAAGATGACTGAAGGGAGACCCCTGTGGCTCGAGGAATAATGGCATGCTGGGCATACTCAGTGGGCTCAGTGTGCCAGTCAAAAGTTTCTAGAAACTTTGACAGAAAGTTTTCCGTAATAGAGCTCCGTCCAGTGATGTCAGCCATATGTAAGGACTATCATCCTGCTTGTCCTGGGATAAGTAACAGTGCCCAAAGTTTTGTCCTCTGTCTCCATCTGCTGGTAGGGATGAATAAATCCCACTTGTCTGGAATGATCTGGGTATGTTCAGGAAAGGAAAATTAGTTCTTACCTGATAATTTTCGTTCCTGTAGTACCACGGATCAGTCCAGACACCTGGGTTGTGACTCCGTGCCAGCAGATGGAGACAGAGCAAAACTTGACGGGCTCCCTACATATAGTAAGGTGCCACCCACAGCCCCTCAGTCGAACGTACTGTCAAAGCAAAACAAGTGCCCGACTAACTATAAATTGCAATATATATGCCAATTCAGAACACACCCCTGGCAGAAAACAGAAAACCAACAGAACCAGAGGCAAGAGGCTGTATGCCAAAAACTCGCAATAATGCAGCCCGAAAAACAAAACGAGCGGACTCTCTCACTCTTCATCGGAATCAGAACAGACGGGCAGGAGCCTGGACTGATCCGTGGTACTACAGGAACGAAAATTATCAGGTAAGAACTAATTTTCCTTTCCCTGTACGTACCCGGATCAGTCCAGACACCTGGGATGTACCAGAGCAAATTACTGAGGGTGGGAAGAAGAGAGTCCCGCTCGGAGAACACTCGCTCCAAAACCCTGAGCCTCAGCTGCCTGGACATCGAGTCTGTAATGCTTAGTAAACGTATGCAACGACTTCCACGTCGCCGCTTTACAGATCTCCTGCGAGGACACCTGAGAAACCTCAGCCCAGGACGTGGCCTGCGCCCTAGTGGAATGAGCACGAAGTCCCCTAGGTGCCAACTTCCCCTGCAGAAGATACGCTGAACCAATCGCCTCCTTGAGCCAACGCGCAATCGTGGCCCGCGAAGCCGCAGACCCCCGGCGAGGTCCGGAGCATAGGACAAACAAATGGTCAGACATCCGGAAGGCATTAGTCACCTCCAGATAACGAATGAGAATCCTGCGAACATCGAGTCTGCGCAAGTCTCTCGACCTCTTGTCCCCCGGATCCATGACTGAAAAACCAGGCAGGTCTACGGATTGATTCAAGTGAAAAGAGGATACCACTTTGGGCAAAAAGGATGGAACAGTCCGTAGGGAGACCCCGGTCTCCGAAAAACGCAGAAAAGGCTCTCTACAGGACAACGCCTGTAACTCCGAGATTCGACGAGCAGACGTAATCGCTACCAAAAATACGGCCTTCAGCGTAAGGTCCTTCAGAGTCGCGCGCTTGATTGGTTCAAAAGGTGCCCCACAGAGGGCTGATAGTACGCAATTCAAATTCCAGGACGGACAAGGGTTACGGACAGGAGGGCGCAAGTGCTTAGCCCCACGAAGAAAACGCACCACATCCGGATGACAGGCCAAGGACACTCCCTGGACCTTACCCCTGAGACAACCAAGCGCAGCGATCTGGACCTTCAAGGTACTCCAAGACAGTCCCTTCGAGAGACCTTCTTGAAGAAACTCGAGTACCGCCGGCACAGCTGGACGTATAGGATCTATGTCGCGAGTACCGCACCAGTCCTCAAAGACTGTCCAGACCCGCATGTAGGTTAGGGACGTAGACTGTTTCCGAGCCCTCAACAAAGTCGCAATCACGGACTCGGAGTACCCCTTATTCCTCAAACGCGCCCTTTCAAAAGCCAGGCCGCGAGACAAAAGTGATCCGCATCCTCCAAACAGACGGGTCCTTGTTGAAGGATGGACGCGTCCCCGTGAAATCGAAGCGGAGGCTCCGCCGCCAACTGAATGAGATCCGCGAACCACGGCCGCCGTAGCCACTCCGGTGCCACCAAAATCACCGCCGCCGGGTGCAATTCTATCCGACGCAGAACCTTTCCTATCAGAGGCCACGGAGGGAACACATAAAGTAACACGTCCGTGGGCCAGGGAAGCACCAATGCATCGACGCCTTCCGCGCCCCGCTCCCTCCGTCGGCTGAAGAACCGCGGAGCCTTTGTGTTGAGAGCGGTGGCCATGAGGTCCAGGTGGGGCCGTCCCCACCTGGCACAGATGCGCCGAAACGCTACCTCCGGTAGCTCCCACTCTCCTGGATCCAGCCGATGACGACTGAGGAAATCCGCCTGAACGTTGTCCACCCCTGCGATGTGAGACGCCGCTATGCCGCTGAGGTGCTGTTCCGCCCAGGCCATCAACAGACTCGCCTCCTCCGCCACTTGTTGGCTCCTTGTACCTCCCTGGCGATTGATATAGGCCACTGTGGTCGCATTGTCCGACAGAACCCGGACCGCTCGTCCCCGAATCCATGGGAGAAAAGCTCGTAACGCCAACGACACCGCCTTGGTCTCTAACCGGTTGATGGACCACAGCGACTGCTGACTCGACCACTGACCTTGCACCGAGCGGCTCCCACAGACCGCTCCCCAGCCGGAGAGACTGGCGTCTGTCGTCACCACCGTCCAGGTGGGCATGAGCAGGGAGACTCCGCACGTCAAGTGGTCGGTGGAGAGCCACCAATGCAGACTGTCCCTGGCCCGGTCCGTGAGTGGCAGCGGTCGATGAAACTCTTCCGAGACCGGCTTCCAACGGGACAGTAACGCTGACTGTAATGGTCGCAGATGAGCAAAAGCCCAGGGAACCAAGGCGAGCGTCGATGCCATGGAACCCAAGACCATCAGATAATCGCAGACCAGCGGGCACCGCATGGACAACAGACATCTCACCTGTCGCTGTAGCTTGACCACTCTCTCTTGACTCAGAAACACCCTGGCCCTCTCTGTGTCGAACAAGGCCCCCAGGTACTCTAACCGCTGGGTAGGCTGTAGCTGACTCTTGGAGAGGTTGACTACCCAGCCGAGAGAGCGCAAGAGCTGTAGAACCCGGGCAATCGCTTGTCGACATTCAGCTTCGGACTTGGCCCGGATGAGCCAATCGTCTAGGTAAGGGTGAACCAGGAGCCCTTCCCTCCGGAGTTGGGCCGCCACTACCACCATGACTTTGGTAAAGGTGCGTGGAGCCATGGCGAGACCGAACGGAAGAGCTCTGAACTGATAGTGCCTGCCTAGGACGCAAAACCTCAAATATTTGTGGTAGGACGGCTGAATGCCGATGTGGAGATACGCTTCCGTGAGATCCAGCAACGCCAGAAATTCGCCCGGATGAACCGCGGCCACTACCGAGCGGATCGTTTCCATCTTGAAACGCGGAATGCGAAGGCATCTGTTGACTCCCTTGAGGTCGAGGATGGGACGGAAGGAGCCGTCTTTCTTCGGGACCACGAAGTAAATGGAGTACCTTCCCAGTCCCCGTTGTGCCGATGGCACGGGAGAAATGGCGCCGAGATCTTCCAGACGTCGCAGGGTCGCTCGGACAGCGTCCCTTTTGAAAAGAGCCTTGCAAGGAGAGACGAGGAACTTGTCCCACGGTAGACGAGCAAAATCTAACGCGTAGCCGTTCCTTATTACGCCGAGAACCCACTGGTCTGAAGTTATCTTGGTCCATTCCTGGTAAAACAAGGCGAGCCTCGCCCCCACCTGTGGGACGGCCTCTGGAGGCTGCCGCGAGGAACGGACCCTTCTCGTTTCATTGGGCCGACTTGGACCCCGATCCCGACGGGGTTCCGCCAGCCCTGTTAAACCTCTTCCCTCGAAAGGACTGAGACCATGAGGAAGGTCTAGCAGAGTTCGAACGGTAGGACTGTCCCGCCCTCGCCGATCTCTGCGGTCGCTGTCGCCGGTTGGATCGAAACCGGTTCCTTGGGGAGAAGGTCGAACGATGTCTGGGCCTGTCCTCCGGCAATTTAAAAGCCTTGTTCTCGCTGAGGAACTGCATCAGATCGTCCAACTGCTTACCAAATAATAGCTTTCCCTTGAAAGGCAATGAGCCCAGGTGGGCTTTAGACGTACCATCCGCTGCCCAGTTCCGGAGCCAGAGAAGACGGCGGGCAGAGACTGCCGACACCATGGCCCTGGCTGATGTTCTCAGCAGGTCGTGCATAGCGTCCGCGCTGTAAGCTATCACCGCTTCCAAGTGATCCGCCTGCGAGGCCTCCCCAACGGAGAGGCCAGCATTCGCCTGCAAAGTTTGGGCCCAGCGGAGCCCTGCCCGCAATGCAAAATTACTACAAATGGCCGCCCTGACTCCCAGGGCGGAGACCTCAAAAACCTTCTTGAGTTGTACCTCCAGCTTCCGATCCTGGATATCCCGGAGCGCAGTAGCTCCGGTGACAGGAATGGTAGACCTCTTCGTCACTGCCGACACCGCGGCGTCCACTCGTGGGAGACGCAGCAATTCCAAGACATCCTCCGGCAGAGGATATAACTTGTCCATCGCCTTACTCACCTTCAGGCCTAACTCCGGGGTATCCCATTCCCGGAACAGAATGTCGGATGCCGAAAAATGGAACGGGAAAGCCACCGCGGGCCCCGCGAGGCCCAAGAGGACTGGGTCCATATTCGCCCCCTGATGGGTCTCTACCGGTGGGGCCTCCACCCCGAGTTCATCGAGGATCGCCGGGATAAGGGGAAGCAGCTCCTCACGCTTGAAGAGCCGCACGACCTTGGGGTCATCCCCATCCGCCGCTAGCGTCCCTTTTTCTGTTCCCGGCTTGACTGGATCTTGATTATCGAGCCCCTCGGGCCCTTCCGCGGTCTCCGAGACCGCCCCCTCCTCCTCCGAGGAGGTAGAGTCCGTATCATAGTTCCGCGAGTCCCCTCGCGATGGCCTCTTTTCCCTGGGTGGACCCGGCGCTTTCGCCTGTCGGATCGATCTCTTCTGGGGTTGGGAGCGACCCTCCCTGCCCCCTGGGGCCTTCTGTGGTCTGTGTTTGGAGCGCTTGTATTTTGCTAATTTTTTTTAAAAGTAAGGCAAAATCTTCTGAAAACGAACCCTCAGAATCGGAGGAGTCCTCCCTCAACACCAAACTCCCCGCTTCCTGGGCCCCTGGGACCTCCCCCTCCGAACCGCGACGCTGAGGAGAGGAGACAGGGGGGGCGGCTGGTCGCCATTTCCCAGGGCTTTCCTCGTTGCCTCCCTGACTGTATTCAAAATGGCCGCCGTTCCCGCGCTAAGCGGGAACGGATCGGCCCTGTCAGCTGCTGCAGACATGGCGCGTGGCGGCGATCGGGACCCCCGAGAACGGCCCCCTCGACCGCCCTCCGAAGGCCCTTCGCCCCCCGACACGCAGTTCGCGCAAACACCGGCTCGTGAGACCCGCGCGCGCCGACCCACACGCGCGGCAAGCAGTCCCCCTGGGCATCCCTGACCACAGGCACCACCAAAGTAAGTGAAAAATAAAATTTCGCCGTTCCCCCGCGCAGCCCCGACGAGGAGACCCGGAGAGAGAAGAGAGAGAGAGAGAGAGCCGGCACGTCAGAAAAAAATAAAGCCGAAACCTTTTTTTTTTTTTTGAAATACTTAGCCGCTGGCCGAGGTACTGAAGACTGTCTGCTCCTGCGGGGGCGAGTGAACCGGGCTCCCCGGTGTCACCCCCGACGCTGCTGCCAGGCACGGCCGGGTCCTCGACCCTCAGCAGCGGCCTCAACCAGGGGCAATAATCCCCTCGGGATCTTGTAATCCCCCTGGGAGGCTCCACCGACGGGAGACTTCCTCGAAGCTAAAACTTTTCCCAATCTTCTTCTTCTTTATCTTTTTTTTTTTTTTTTATTAATTAAGCTACACTATTGTAAAAATAAAATTCTCAAATTCCTTTATCCCTGACTAACCATCCCAGGGATCCCAGAGACTGTGGGTGGACCTGCCCCATCTGCTGGAGACAGAGTAAGACTGAGGGGCAGTGGGTGGCACCTTACTATATGTAGGGAGCCCGTCAAGTTTTGCTCTGTCTCCATCTGCTGGCGTGGAGTCACAACCCAGGTGTCTGGACTGATCCGGGTACGTACAGGGAAATGGGCCATATGGTCTTTTTCTGCCGTCATGTTTCTATGTTGCTAAAAAGCTAAAGAACAAAGGACTCCTCAGTATCTGGTGAGAGAATTTCCCCTTTGTTCTCTCCCAAGATCCCCCAAAAAACTATTCCTCCCCCCCATCCTGAGGTGGATTGGCTAGATCCTGAGAGAAAGTTCCACTCATGAAGAGAGACATCTCTTCCACTGTTGCAGGGAAGTGGGGGTGCTCTGATTCTCTAAGAAATGCTGAGTTTGAGAGGTCTCTTGAGAATCAGCCATCTTGTGTGTGTGTCGTTCCCCCCCCCCCCCCCCCCCCCCCCCGCCCAGGCCTGCCCTGTAGGCAGGAGCCTTAATACCAGAGAAAACGGGACATCAGGCCCTGAGCTCCCCACAGACAGAGCACCCAAGCTTTCAGGAGACAGCTCCAGGGAGACTGACAGGCTCTCCCTCTTTTGTAATCAGTGCACACTTAAAATAGCAGCATCTCTCACAAAAAAAAAAATAAAAAATCCCTCCATGCTGGGGAACCTTGTTGCCCCACCTTGCACAGCTGCAGTACACTCATATGCTGGGCCTGCAGAAGAGCTTTGGTGGTGGGTTCCACGCGTGGCGTTTTCTTCAGCCCTCCATGATAAGAAAGGGAAGACAAAAACTAGGAAGAATAAGAGTAGGAGCAATAGAGCTAAAGTTTCACTGGTGTGGAATGGAAAGGAGCAAACATAGCGGAGTCACAGGAAGCAAAAGGGAAGGAATCCTGAATACAGGGATCACTTTAAATGAGCAGCAGACACTGCCCTCCAGCAGCTTACACAAGAAATTCAACCAATGGGGGTACAGTGGGAAGGAACTTAAGAAAACATCACCAGCAACATAAGTTCTGTTCCTTTTCTGAAACCAAAATCCTATTTAAAGCATAGAAACAGCAGCGTCAGGAAACTAAAATTCCTTATCTGTAGATGTCCCAACAGACACGACCTTCTGTAAGGATGTTTCAGACTTGAGTCGGCTCATATGAGTTCAGGCCCTGCCACGTATACATAAACTAACTCGCACAAACATTATGGCAGTTGATACGGTACTTTCACGCACAGCAGTATCATGGGGCTGAGGTTTCTGGGTGAAATACGGCGTCAACTGCCATAAGCAGCAGCAAGGAGGGAGAAGAGTAGAATGAGGGGCAGAGATAAGCAGGAAAAATGCTGGTGAAGTTATAATGGAACGAGCTCATACATATCAGCGTATCCGATGAGACCATGCAAAGAGAACGTTCCCAGGAACTAATCTAGCCACGCGTAGGAACCTTCGCTTTCAGTTTGATTTTATTTATCTTGGGAATTTCAATGTTAAAATAGTGGAAAAGTGTTTTTTTTTTTTACACAAACAGGAGAGAAATCGGCGGAAGTCAATTTTTCCATTGATTTTTACTGTTAAACTATTAAAATTCCCAGGACGAATTAAAAAAAAAAAAAAAGAAATTGAAGATCTCTAGCCATGCTGCACACTGTAGGTCTTCCCCAATCAACAAGCCCATGTGCCAAAGTAGTTACTGAAGCATGAGAGGATAATGAATAGTTAAACGTACCCCCATAAGGCAGCGGCACATGTTGGCATAGGCAACAGAGAAGTTGGGCTCCGAGATGGCCTTCTCAAAGATGAGATCGATGACTCCTTTCAGCCTCTCTTCAGTATCAATGGCCAGGTCAGTCACCTGCTTCATCAGCTGCTGGAACATCTGTGGAGTCAGCTTGTTCAAGATACTACGCACGCGACGAAAGAGTTCCTGCAGGATCAAATAAAAGCGTGGGGCTTCAGAAAGCAGCAGTAATTTGGACTGTCACTTTTAAGAGATTTATTTAGCATTTTTGTTCACTAGATCTCTATCAAAGATATATTAAAGAAGACAAAATTCACCTGTAAAAGAAACAAAATATAAGACAACACAAAATTCAAGGTGTCGTGTAGGTCAATATTCTGAAAAAGCTGAAAAGTTATCTGGATAATTTGTCAAACATATTTAGAGGGAGAAGTCTCCTGCTGAATATCCTCATCTAAAGTTATCCTGGTAATCTTACCAAGATTGCTTTATTCTGACTATATCTGATTAGGTTTAAAGTTACGTTTAGCCCTAGGCAGCTACGGAGACATTTAACATTACCAGTTATTTCCCTTTGCTTGATTCCAGATGCAAGGATTTGCAGACAGAGGATAATTGGTCTGCTGATGTCATTTCATTTAGGGACCCATGAAGACCTCAGTTTAGCAGTATTCTTTGTAACAAGCTATAAAAACCACAACACTTCCCTATATCCCCTCTAACCCCAGGGCATCTAAGGGGACACCAACACTGAACTGTGCCTCCTCCAACAGTGCAGACTCACTCATGAAACCAGGCCAACTGCAACGCCACAGGTTTTGAAATACTGATTACTACAAACCCACACTGGACAAACAACTGAATGAGAACAAGACGAAACAGTTCTTTGTTGTTAGCAGTCTGGAAGGGTCCTGGACTGGTCTGGCTGAACTCAAAAAAAGGAAATTAGCAGGTAATGTTACATTTCTCGCTCTTCATCTCGCCAGACCATCCAGATGCACTCAAACTATTTCTCATATTGGATGGGACACTGCTAGTGCCCCTGCTCAAGATGCCCAGGCTGAAAGCAGCATCTTTCCTGGCTCAAACATCCACAAGTGCACAATAAACTTGATTTGGTCGTGGTTATAAAGTAACTTCATTTATTTCACACGGTGACTCCTTGTTAACATCCCGCACATTCATGGCATACAGTTTGACAGTAGTCCCCGACACGGTCCCGTGTTTCGCCTGTCGGCTGCTTCGGGGGCATTCTTAATAAATCTCAGTGATGACAGGTTTAAAGGTCTGCAGGAGCACCAGGCGCTGTTATAGAGGGGCAGCCCACTACCATCGGGCACTTAAAGAAAACTACATCTTGTGAGAAAAAGACACAAAAAAATAGTAAAAATGAACTGAGATGTTAAAAGAGAAAATCAGCGATGTGAAGACTCCCCCCCCCCCCCCCCGATGTCATGACGACCAGCCAGCGGCGACCTGATTAACGGCGCGATTCCACCAGGTGCTGTTATAGAGGGGCAGCCCACTACCATCGGGCACTTAAAGAAAACTACATCTTGTGAGAAAAAGACACAAAAAAATAGTAAAAATGAACTGAGATGTGCTCCCCTTCGTGCTAACCTTTGTGCTCCTTCTAATATAATTATATTTATGTTTATGTTAATAATTTAACTTTTATTAATGTTGTTTAGCTTTTTGCTTTGTTTAAAATTATTTCATTATTGACGTTTAAATGTATTAGACTAAGGAATTTTACTTCCTGCTTATTCTGTTTCATTGTAAACCGGTTTGATATGCATTTTATGCAGGAAAATCGGTATAAAAAAAACTAAAAATAAATAAATAAATAAATAATTATATTCTGCTTGTCACCAGAGAACCAAAACGTTTTATAATCTAAACAGTTACTAATGTTATCCTATCAACAGGTCTCCTAGGACCCAGCCACCACCAACCTGCTGCACTGACCTGGAGGGGGGCCTGGGGGGGGGTGGCTATAGATTTATTTAGATAATTGCACATTTAACAGTCATTAAACAGGGATATACAGAAATGAACAGCAATCTATCGGATACTGCACATAATAGTTAAATAGGAAACACATTTAAGCAGTCCCATGCATTTAAATTGTCTCTTGTAAAACAGAACAGGGGTTACTCTGGGAAAACTGTTTAGGAAAAACAGTTCTAGAGGCAGTATTGGAATTTTACATGCTCGACAATCAGTGGTAAGAAATGACCAGGTTGAAACGGTTTCTTCCTACAGATGTTAAAACGTACAGGTTAAGAGAGCGCGAGTGCTGGGATCAGAATTTGCCACTTTGTGCATTCGGCGACAAGTTAGAGATTCCGCTGTTATTCTCACAGTAACAACAACAACTGCAACAAGTCCCCTCAACCTCCAACCAAGCACTCCAGTGCCATGAGACCCAATCAAGGAAGGAGAATGAGGAATCTGCCTCCAAGGCAGCCAAATGAGGGGAGATATTCAGTGCCATGCGGCCCTTACCTGAGTTTTATTGCTATCGGGATCCTGGTCCTGCTCACTTCGTTTCTGAGTTGGTTTCCATGCTTTCTCAGCCTTGTTCAGCCGAACATCTTCACTCAAGGATACTGTGGCAATGATCTTGCGTGGCTCTTTCCGCTGTCCTTGCTGAGATCTTCTCGCACCCATTCCTGGAGGCTGCAGAAAGAGAAGAGCTATGAATATCAGCAACCAAAATGCACCCACATCTCTCATTCTTACACCCAGATGGTACCACAAGGAAGCTGTTATAAGGCAGAATCCTCAATCCCCTGGACAGCCCTTACCAGGATACTAAAGAAAAAAAAGCCCGAAGCTGTCCAAGAATAACATCTCCACAGCCCTGGTCAGATCCTCAGTGCCCAGACGCAATGGCACAAACCGGAGGTCATCAAGGTCAATGTTAACAGTGAAATGCAGAGCAGCAGTCTGTACACACAATTTTTAAAGGGTTATGTTGCCTGACAGTCAGGCTCCTACATAGGCCCTTTTGAAAATGTATTAGGGCCGAGAGGCTAAATTCAGAATCCTAGTTTCACTAAGGATACAGGAGCAAAAATAGGACAGGGCACTGAAAACTAGATGCTGAAATCTAGACAAGCAAATACAAGTCTTAAATTTGGGCTCCTACACCTTTGGTTCCTAAAGTTAGGTGAATATTTAGCAGAAAATATAGGTTCTTCACTGAAAACAGGTGCACAACCCAGATCCCTACCTTAGGGGCCTACATTTAGGCTCTCAGCTTTAACTGAATATCGGTCACAGTGTCCCTCACACTTCCTCCCCCTCTTCCATTTAAAAAAATGTGCACATACAATGTCCCCCCTCCCTGGGAACATTAAACAATGCACACAGAATATCACCCCCTCCCCACCAAAAACCTGGGAACAACATACAGGACACAAAGGGATTTGAGGAAGCCGCCACTGAGGCAGCTAAGAGCAAGGCAGGCCTTAGCTTCCAGTACAGGAAGCTTCTCCATCATCTGCTGAAGACAAAATACTGGCAGGCTGGTGTCAGCACGGAAGTGTATACAAGGAGTGGCTTCAGCGAGCATGTTGTTCACTGACTCCACCTGCTGGCTGGCGTGCATAACCCAGGCGTTTGGACTGTTCCGACTGGATCAAGAGGAATAATATGTTATGCACTTTTTCTCCACAAGCTTGTCCAAACCTCGCTATGCTAGTCGACGTGACCATTCCACAGCGCGATTGTGCTCTGAGTGGAAAAGTACTTTCTACGACTTGATACCTGCTGGTTTCATGGAGTGTCCCCTGGTCTTAGTATATTTGAAAGAGTAAATAACATTCCCTATTTACCCATTCCACCCGACTCATGGATTTATAAACTCTCATGTCCCATCTCAGCTCTCTCTTCCCAAGAAGAAGAGCAAAAGCCTGCATAGCTTATCATAGGACAGATGTTCCATCCCCTTTATCATTTTTGTCACCCTCTTCTGCACCTTTTCTAGTTCTGACATGCCTTTCTGGAAATGAGGGGATCAGAACTGCACACAATACTCCAGGTGTGGGTGCATCATGATATTTTCTGTTTTATGCATTCCTTACATTCTATTTCCTATTTTGACTGCTGCCACGCACTGAGCAGAGAATTTCAACGTATTGTCCACAAGGACTCTAAAAGGACAAAAGGTCCTTTTGTTGGGTAGTGACTCCCAAAACAGAACCCAGCATCGTATGCCTGTAGTTGGGATTATTCCCTATGTGCATCATTTGCATTTTTACACATTAAATTCCATCTTCCATTCAGTTTACAAGTCTCCCAGTCTCACAAGTTCCTTTTGCAGTTCCTCACAATCTGCTGCTGTTTTAACAACTTTGAATACTTTTGTGTTATCTGCAGATCTGATCACCTCATTTGTTTCTTTTTCCAGATAATTTATAAATGTGTGATAATCTAGAAGAATCAGTATATGCCGAGATTGTACATTGCAAGAGCTGAAGGCTACTACTGGCCTCCCCTTGTTTGCCTTCCTTTTCCTCCGCACACCCCAATTTCTCCATCCCAGCTCAACCAACCACTCCCCAGGGGCTGGGAGCCTAATAATGGACTCTCACTGCTGGCCTAAACCAGTGGCCTGTGATGAGTGTGCCTGACCAGAAAACCAACATGGAGAAAGGAAACTGACCCAGAATCCTCAGTTTTCTTAGGCTGCCTTGGCTGTATGAACTCTAAGTGACTTATTGAGAATGACTTGCAGAATTCCTAGGACATCTGGACAGGCAGTCAAGCTGGCTCCATAAGGTGATGCCTAATCATAGAGTCACACAAAGCAGAAGCCAATGGCGGGAACTTCAGGCTATATTATCACAATAGAGGTACTCTTTTCTCAGGGCTTTCTATAAACACAACTTCAGATGAGTTAATTACCCTGACCAGCAAGATTTAACAGAACAAAAGACTATCCAAAGAGTGATGGTAAATGGGCCCCACCTGGGAGAAATACTCAGGGGTAGCTAGGGATGATCTTATTATGCTGTCGACATGACAACCAATGTAAATTATTCTCTAGGAAGTCATGCACACTAGAATCTTCCACAATATTGTATGTTACCTATAAAAGAAGGATCACCTCCTGTATACAATGAGATGCTGGTGGTCTGTTTGTCAGAGACATGGCATCAGCATCTCCCAAGAATACTTATATTGTTCAATAAAATATTATGCTTTCAATAAAAATCTAAGTGTTCTTGAATCCCTGGATATATAAGTGTCATTAAAATGGCATGGCATTTAACACTTGGCCCCTGGGGGGGGTCTGATCTCCAATCCAACATCAAGCTGCTGCACCAACCAGCCCTACCATCTGCTGAAGGAAGAAAATACTGGATCTCTACTGCAAGCACCACCTCTCATCTAACAGCGATGTCACAGCAGAAATCTGTATAGTCTGCCCCCATCTGCTGGTAGGGGGAGATAACCCACTTATCCTGGCTGGACTGGTGTAGCAGGACAAGATGGAAACCAGATACAGTTGGTCCAGAGGAGAGCTACTAAAACGGTCTTCATAATAAAGTATAGGGAAACACACAAACATCTAAACATATATACCCTGGAGAAATGAAGGGAAAGGGAAGAATCGATGATTCATTTAAATACCTCCAAGGAATAAATGCACAGGAGGCTGGATCTTTCAATGGAAAGGAGGTTCTGGAATGAGGGTAAAAGGGAATAGATTCAGGTGTAATCTAAGGAAATATTTCTTTATAGAAATTATGGTGGATGCATGAAGCAGCCTCTCTGTGAAGATGGTTGAGATAAGAATTCAAGAGAACATGGAGCAAGCACAAGGAATCCAAGGGAGAGGAAGAGATTGTAAAGCTGAAAGGGAGATGTAGATGAGCAAGTTGCAAAGGTCATGTGGTCTTTTTCTGCCATCATATTCTATGCATCTATGATCCCCATCCAAGGAACATCAAACAGCACACACAGGGTATATCATCCCACCAAATACTAAAGAGCACAACACAACCTTGCACATTCTCTGCACACCTTCACTCATCCAGTTTTCTCACCAGTTTTGCTTATTTAGACACATGGATAAACCACTCACCGGCCCACGGCTGCCCACAGGCTGGCGGCCCAGATTAGCAAAAGACGGGGTGAAGTCGGGTCCACAGTTCATACCGGTCAGTCTGGTGGGATCCAGCGGACGCAGGGGAGCCTTGTTAGCCTGCAAGCGATAGTAAAACAATGCCAATCATTCCTCCAGTGAGAAAGGAGCTGAGACCCATCTAACCTGAGAGGTCTGAGATAAAGGAAAATTGTTCTTACCTGCTAATTTTTGATCCTGAAGTACGACAGATCAGTGCAGACAAGTGGGATTTGCATCCCTACCAGCACATGGAGGCAGAAAACAAAAAGCTTTGAGGCACTGCTACATACCCGAGAGTGCCACCTGCAGTCCCTCAGCACCGACTTGTACCCAAGCCAAACTAAATGGAAACTCAACTCAAACTTTCCCCCCTCTTTATCAAGTTGAATATCAAAACAAGGGTTGGAGCCCCACATTAACACCAAGGAAACTAATCAAACCGGGCCATCCTGTAGGCTCTGAATATATACATACTGAAATCTGATCCAATTTTGCCAATATAACCAGAATGGTCTTTTGCAGATAAGGGGCTGGGTCTCTGGCCTGATCTGTGGTACTTCAGGAATGAAAATTAGCAGGTAAGAACCAATTTTCCTTTCCTGTTCATGCCCCAGACCAGTCCAGACAAGTGGGATGTACCAAAGCCCCCCTATACTGGGCAGCCACCTGAAAGACCTGCTTGCAACACACATCAGCTCTCCTGGCGTGTGAACGTCTAACTGATAATGCTGAGGAAAAGGGTGCACTGAAGTCCACGTTGCCATCCTACAGAACTCCTGCGGCGACACCAACTGACACTCAGCCCAGGAGGCTGCCTGCACTAGTGAATGCACTCACAACCCCTCTGGAACCTGCCAACCCTTGCAAAAATAGGCAGAAGAGATAGCTTCCTTCAACCAATTGTGCCTTTAGAAGCTTTACTTCCCTTCTTAGCTCCTCCAAACATAGATGATCTGACCGCCAAAAACTGCAGGTGACATTCAGATACCGCAACAGCAGCTGGATATCCAACAAATGAAGCTCCCTTGCCTCTGGAGATGCGGACGAGCAATCTGGAAATCCGAGAAGCTCCACCATCTATTAAGATAGAAAGGTGAAATGACCTTGGGTAAAAGTGAGGGCATCATACGCAAGGATACTCCATCATCTGTAATTCTCAGAAACTGCTCTCTGCAAGACAAAGCCTGTAGTTCTGAAATTCGCCTGTCCGAACAAATCGCCCCCAGAAAAGCCACTTTCAAGGTGAGGTCCTTTAACGATGCGCGCTGTAGCGGTTCAAATTGAGGCCCACATAGTGTTCGAAGAACCAAATTCAAACTCCACGCCGGGCACGCCCTTCAAACTGGCGGATGCAAATGCTTGGTTCCAGTCAAAAAGCAGAATACATCTGGATGTGACGTTAAGAGTCTCCCTTGTAACTCACCTCGGAGACACCCCAGAGCCACCTGCAAGTGCAGGGAATTGTACATCAGACCAGTGGCCAAGCCCTGCTGCAAAAAGGCTAACATCTGAGGGACATCCACCCTCCACAGGTCTAGGCCTTTATCAATACACCAGGCCTCAAAAACCCACCACACCCTGACATTTGCCATAGACGTGGACGGTCTGCTGGCTTGAAGCAAAGTAGCAATCACAGACTGTACCCTTTAGCTCTTAAATGCCTCCTTTCAAAAGCCAAACTGTGAGACAAAAGCAATCCACCTGATCTGAGAAGATTGGTCCTTGTCTCAACGATCCCACTAGATGACCTAACCTCAGTGGGCTGTCCACCACAGCATGAATTAATCTGCGAACTGGATGCTTCGAGGCGCCGCAACAGGTGACCTACTAGCAGCCACAAAGGAAAGACATACAGCAGAATCAGAGCACCTACTTCTTCGGCTCCGACCTCTTATCTGTGGCTGAAGAACCGTGTTGTCTTGGCATTGCTTTGCAAAGCCATCAGATTCAGCAACAGGCTTGGATCAGATTGAAAGCTTCCCCTGACAACTCCCATTCTCCTGCATCCAAGTGTTGCCTGCTGAGATAGTCTGCCTGCATATTGTCCACTAATGCCACATGCAAAGCTGCTACCCCCTGCAGATGCCATTCCACCCAAACAAAAATCTCCTGGTCCTCCAGAGCCATGGCGTGATTCTTCGTCCCGCCTTGCTGATTGATATATGCCACCATCGTCACATTGTCCGAGAATACTCTCAGCACTTGACCACAGACCTGAGGGAGGAACTCCATCAGCGCCCTGCAAACTTCCCTCGTTTCCAAATGATTGATCGACCACTGACCTTGGGCCTTCTGCCCTTGACAGACCGCTCCACAACCACTGACGCTGGCATCCGTGGTCACCACCACCCAGTCCGGAGTCTCCAGATCAACACCTTTCTCTAAATTGTGACGAGAAAGCTACCACAACAGACTAGACCTGGGCTCCCCCCCCCCCCTGCAGCAGGAAAGGCTGCTGATATTTCTCTGACAATGGACTCCAGTGGGACAGTAACGCCCTCTGGAGAGGCCTCAGATGGGCAAATGCTCATGGCACCAAATCTAGCGCAGACACCATAGAACCCAGCCCCTGTAAATAATCCCAAGGGTTGGGGAACTGGCAGGTGTATCTGCGACTGAATCTTTACTACCCTCTCTGGGGTGAGAAAGACCCTGCCAGCTCAGGTGTCAAACCGCACTCCCAGGTAATCCAACGATTAGGTCGGCCCTAGACAACTCTTGGCTAAATTTATTAGCCATCCGAGCAACTGTAACATGTCCATCACACGATGCACCGCCTGGCAACATTCCCCCTCTGATTTTGCCCGAATGAGCCAATCATCCAGATAAGGGTGGACAAGAATTCCCTCCCTTCACAGCACCACTGCCACCACCACCATCACCTTTGGGGCACCATCGCCAATCCGAAAGGATGGGCCTGATATTGGAAATGTTGTCCCAGCACCATGAAGCATAAACTTCTGGTGCTCCTACCAAATAGCTATATGCAGATAAGCCTCCATCAAATCCAGGGATGCTAGAAACTCTCTTCTTTGGATTACTGCGATTACCATCTGCAATGTCTCCATCCTGAAATGTGGCAGCCGCAGAGCCATACTGACCTTCTCGAAGTCCAGAATAGGCCAAAAGGTGCCATCCTTTTTGAGAACCATGAAATAAAATATCTCCCTCGCCCCCTTTCCAGCAGAGGAACCGGCACAATTGCGTTCAGTCTCTACAAGCGGTGCAGTGTATCTCATATGGCCTCTCGTTTGCTTAAGGATATGCAATGGATCACCATGAATGCTTCCTTCATCGGACAAAAACATTCTAAAGTGTAACTGGTCTCTTATCACCTCTAGAACCCACTAGTCCGATGTGGTCTTGGCCTACTTCATAGAACAGGGACAACCTCCCCTCCTACCGCTTTCTCAGAAGAAGGGACCCACCCGACTTCACTGCGAAGCCTTCCCTCCTCTGGCTGCCTGACCAGAGTCATCTCTGGAGATCCTGTGGCCATCCCAAAAGGACTGTTGCCTTCCCGAGGACTGCTTCTGCCCCAAACTTGAGGCATTCTTGACCTAATGAAAACTTCTGACATCCCAAAAATGGGAAAGTGGCAAAAAAGTTTTCCTAACTGCTTTGTCTTCTGGCAACCTGTTGCGCTTGGACTCCCCCAGATGCTTCATCAGCTATTCCACATCTTCCTCGAACAGGAGCTTGCCCTTGAAGAGAAAAGTGCAAAGCTGCAAGACCACACATCTACCAACCAATTCCGTAACCACAAAAGCCTCTTTGGTGATACTGCGGAGACCATATTCCTGGCCGTCAACTGGACCAAGTCATAAAGCACATCTGCCACATAGGGCGCCTCAGCCTCAAGAACTAGGTTCCTCGTCCTGCACCCAGCACAAACAGGCTCTCTGCATCAGGCTACCACAAATCGTCGCCTGTAGACTCAGACTTCAAATATTCTTTTCAACTGAATTTCCAGCTTGCGGTCCTGCACATCCTTCAATGCAACAGATTCCGCCACCGGGATCATGGTCTTTTTGGTGACCGCCAAGACAACTGTACCACCTTAGGTAGACTCGTCAAATCCAAGGTCTCCTCAGTTAACGGGTATAACTTCACCATCGCCCTACTGATCTTCAAGCCAGCTTCTGGAGTATCCCACTCCCAGTTGACCAGTTTCTTCAACTTCTTGGGCAATGGAAATGCCTTCAGCGGTCTCCATAGGCCGTCCAGCACTGGATCCATCCCTTTATTATCCAAATCTTCTTAGGTTGCCTTAAATCCCCATTTTCTCCAAGACCTGGGGAATGTTAACGCCTCTTTCTGGAACAATCGAACGACCCTATGATCATCCCGCTTCTGTCACCAGTGCTTCATCCGGGTCAGGCCCATTCTTGTTTGTCTCTGGGTAGACCACTGGATTGCCTGCGAGACCTTCCTCTGAATCTTCGAGAAGCTGTTGCGAGACCATATGGGAGGGCTCGAAATTGGAAGTGCTGCCACAAGACCTTGAAGCACAGAAACCTTTGGTGGCTCAGCCAGATTGGTATATGGAGATACGCCTCTGTGAGGTCCAGGGACACTAGAAACTCTCCTTGTCGTACAGCAGCCATTACCGTCCTCAGGGTTTCCATTTGAAAACGAGGGATCCGAAGACAACAGTTCACCTTCTGCAGATCGAGGATGGGACGAAATGTGCTTTCCTTCTTTGGAACCACAAATTAAACAGAGTACCTTCCCTGACCCTGTTGCACCTCCGGAACTGGGACGATGGCCCTGAGCTCAAGTAGTCATTGCAGGGTTTGCCGCACCGCCTCGCGCTTGCTGCGTGAGACAACACGGGACTCCACAAAAACCTCCCGAACCGGACACAAGAACTCCAGAGCATAGCCATCTCTGACCACCTCCAGGACCCAGCGGTCTGAGGTAATTCTTGCCCATTCCGCGTAAAAGTTGGATAATCTGCCTCAGACAGCTTTGACGACAGAATGGGTGCTCGTGGCTTCATTGTGCGGGCTTACTGCTTCCTGCACCGAGGCTTCCAGAGTCCCTACCGGAGCGGCGACCACCGCAAAAGGACTGCTGGCGTCCCGGACGCTGCTTAGGACCTGAGGACGTGGAATATCTGCCGGCTCGAAAACGGCAAGAATCCCGAAAAGCCCAAAGGGGAAAAACCTTCTTTGAAAATCTTCTATCTTCCGGCAACCTATTGCCCTTGCACTCTCCCAGCAGCTTAAACAATTGATCCAAGTCCTCCCCAAACAGAAGCTTGCCCTTCAAGGGGGAGGTTACAAAGCTGGAATTTGAAGGACAAATCTGCTGCCCAATTTCGCAGCCAGAGGAGTCAATGCGCCGCCACCACGGACACCATGCTCCGCGCCGAGGTCCGCACCAGATCATAAAGCACATCTGCACCATAAGCGATGCCCGCCTCCAAGCGGGAGGCCTGCAGCGCACCACCGCCACCGGAAGTGGAAGCAGCCTCTTGAACCCAGCACAGACACGCCCTCTGCATAAGGCTAGTGCAAACTGCCGCTCGAAGGCTCAAAGCAGCTACCTCAAAGACTCACTTCAACTGGATCTCCAGTTTGCGGTCCTGCATGTCTTTCAAAGTGGCAGCACCAGCTACGGGGATAGTGGTTTTCTTCGTGACCGCAGAGACCGCTGCGTTCACCTTCGGAATCTTCAGCAGGTCCAAAACATCTGTTGAAAGGGGACAGAGCTTTGCCATAGCCCTGCCCACCTTCAGGTCCGCATCCGGAGCGTCCCACTCCCAGGTCACCAGCTTGCGGACTTTCTTACGGAGAGGGAAAGACGTTTTGGTCCCCGAATCCCATAGAGGACTGGACTAACTCCCTCATTGTCCAATTCCTCTTGAGAAAACTTAAGGCCCAGGACCTCCAACACCTGAGGGATAAGGGGCCGCAGCTCATCCCGCTTAAAAAGGCGGACCTCACTGGGATCATCTCCCTCCGCTGGCAGAAGGTCATCCCCATCCGGGTCGTCCTGATCTGTGTCCCCAAAATCAGGGCTCAGATCCAGGTCTGTAGGGTCCGCACCCGGGGCAGGCGCTGTTCCTTCACCAAGACCTGGATCTTGAGGTCCCCGGGAACTGTCTTCCACCGGGCGAGGCTGCTTGACCGAAAGATGCTGATGCTCTGCGGGCCGACCCTTCTTCACCGGTGGTTCGGACAGGTCCCCAGGCTGCCTGGGTCTTTTCAGAGTCGCTTGCTTCCGAGCTAGAAAGGCTTGGTGCAAGAGAAGGATAAACTCCGGAGAAAACTCCTCCGGGTCTCCCCCTCCCTTCGGGGTATCCTGTGGTATCAGGTCACCAGCCCCCAACGAGAGAACCTCCCCCACGGGGGCCAAAACGGGAGAGGAATCATCCTCTGGTGACCCACGGCACGAAGCACCTCCCCCCCGTGGGGGGGTACCGGCCGAGGAGCAGGCTGAACAAAGTGAGGCCTAATCTAGTGCCTGACCGCGTGCTCCACATGCGTGGCAGGCCACCAATTTGGAGTGAGGCCCCATGCAGTACTGCGCAGCCACGCAGTCTTAATCCGAAGGGCGGGGGGGGGGGGAGGGTATAGGCCAATTTGGGCCGAGTCAAGCGCTGTCGGCGGCGCGGGAAAACATTTAGAGAGGCCTCAGCTGAGGCAGTCACGCTGCAGATCGCGGCGGGCCACGCTAAAATCTGTCCTGAGGAGAAAAACTTCTCCCCTCCCTCCTCGAGCAGCCCAGAGCCCGGGGAGCTGAGGCAATCAAAGAAAAAATGCGCCGTCACACTCCCTTACCAGCCGCTAATAAGCAGGCCCCCCCCCATCACCGACTCCTTACCTCAGGGAGAAAGACGCTGAGCACAGCTTTTTTTTTTTTTTTTTAATAAACTTTAGGGAACTACCCTAGTGCAGGGGTCGAGGGAGCAGTTTCGGAGGTGGGCAAACCAGGAACTCCTGGCAGTCACACACCGAGTCGGAGCAGGCGAAACCTCAGATAGGGGTGTCCAACCCCCCGGACGCCCGGCTTCCACTGAGGGATGACCCACGAAGGTGCCTAACACCTCAGGAAGCTAACATAAGCCAAAGAAAAATATATTTCCTATCTAAACTGAAAAACTACTAAGACTGCAGGAGTGCACCTCTACCATCTGCTGGAGTCAGAGAAATACTGAGGGACTGCAGGTGGCGCTCTCGTATATGTAGCAGTGCCCAAAGTTTTGCTCTCTGACTCCACCTGCTGGTAGGGATGCACAACCCACTGGTCTGGACTGCTGGGTATGTTCAGGAACCTCTCTCAAGGATTAGGATTTTAGATTTAATAACTCTTCTTTCTAAATCAAAGGTCAAGGAGAGCCAGTCAGGTACAGAATATAGTTTTCTGCCTCAGCAGGTTTACAATCTGAGGGCCTGATTTACTATGACTTTTCTTCCATGCTGTGTCTATGGGAAAAATGCTTAGTAAATGAGGCCCTAAGTTTATACCTGAAGCAATGGAGAGTGAATTGACTTGCCCAAGGTCACAAGGAGTGTCAGTGGAAGAAGAACATTTGAATGCTGGCTTCCATGGCTCTCAGCCCACTGGCTCTAACAGCTAAATAACTCCTCTACTTGCAAAGCCAACTCATATACTCCACACTTCCACACTTACTCTCCACCACCATACACCCCTCCCCCTCTGGGCTGTTCCCAATGCTGCTTTCACTGTCACCCTCTACATCTCTTCCCCTCCCAACTAAGTCACTGCCAATTCCCATGCTCCTTCCCTCTGAGCCGCTGCCAGTTCTACTCCCGGGAGCTCAGTAGCATCTGCTGGTTCACAGTCCTGCATTTAGTAGTGCCTATGTCGGAGAAGCCAACTATGTCGGAGAAGCCAAGGCTCTATTGGATTTCAAGAATACTGCACGTAATCTGCAAGACAGCGAGTAGTATCTCTTGAGGGTTGAGTACTAACCTTGTCAAGTACGACATCCGTTATTTGTGGCAGCCCCTCGGGTTTCTGCATGCTCGCTAGGATAAACTGGAAGCCCAGCAAGAACTCCCGGTCATACTGCTTCTTCTCCTCTGGGTTCAGAGGTTTCCATTGCTCTGCAAAAAGAAACAATGAGAACAATGGCAACGTTCACATGGGTTAGGGCCCAGATGATGAGGAAGGGTAAGAAGAGAAAACTCACCTTCTTTGTACTGGTACTTCTGGTCACTAGGCTGGATATTTTCTGCATCCAGTTTGTCCTCTTTCTCTTCCCATGTCTCCTCGAGGTCTTCTTGAGTTGCTGGGATTGTCATTTCCTGCTCTGTCACTGAGACAGCAGCAGAGGTCTGTGAGTCTGTCTGTGGAGCTCCATCCCCAGCCTGTGACTTTAAATGGTAAGGAGTGAAGAAAGTGAATAACTTCAGAGAGCATGGGTGAGCTTTCCCATGCTGACAATGCCCAAGTCTTTGTGAGCCAATAGGCATCATCTCCTTGCTGTGGGCAACCATCTCTGCACATGTGCTGGAGGGGTAACAATGACCCCCTCCCTCCCTCCCTCCTTTGTCTCTCCTAGTCTCAATCCCCTTTTTTAATTTATCTATTTGTTAATTATCTGTTACCACGTTTACTGTTCTACTGTTTTTTGTAAAGGCTCTGCCTATATTTACTTTGGTTGTAAGTTACATGTAAACCGACACGATGTGCGAACGGTTGTCGGTATATAAAACTATCTAAATAAATAAATAAAATAAATGTGCTCTACCCTCTGAGGAGGAGGATACATTTCCCACTCTGTTTGCCATATACTCCTGGAGAGCACAGGGGAAAGGAAAACTGGTTCTTACCTGCTAATTTTCGTTCCTGGAATACCACAGATCAGTCCAGACACAATGGTTTTTCACCCCTACCAGCAGATGGAGTCAGAGAAGAAAAGTTTACTTGACACTGTGCTACCTAAGATGTGCCACCTGCAGTCCCTCAGTATGACCTGTACCCAAGTCAACTTCACCTCCAAACCACGCAGGGGAAAGATTGAGCCCCCAGACTGGAGCCCTTTCTTTTTACTACTTACACACAGAAACCAGAGAGGGTGGGGCTCTGGACTGATCTGTGGGACTCCAGGAATGAAAATTAGCAGCTAAGAACCAATTTTCCTTTTCTGTTCATTCCCCAGATCAGTCCAGATGCACAGGATGTACTCGTTTCCCTACAATGAGTGGGAATCTGAAAGACAGGGTCGGAGCACTCTCCCCTCAAAACCAGCTGTTTCTGGCGCCCCAACATCTAGTCAGTAATACTTTGTGAAAGCGTGCGGACAAGACCAGGTCGCCGCCCGTCTGACACTCAGCCCAGTATACAGCCTGCGCCCTAGAAGAATGGACTTGAAGCTCCTCAGGAATCAGATGCCCTTTATAAACATAAGCCAACCCAACGGCCTCCTTTAATCATTAAGCAATGGTGGCTTTAGAAGCTGAATGCCCTTTATTCGTTCCCCCAAACTGAATGAAAAGGTGATTGGACCTGAGAAAACTGTTGGTGACTTTCAAGTAGCGCAACAGGACCCAAGTGACAAGCAAGTGAAGTTTCCTGGCATGCAGAACAGAAGAGTCCAAATTCCAAAACAAGGGAAGTTCCACTAACAGATGAAAAGTAGATAGCATCTTCGGTAAAAAAAAAAAAAAAAAAGAAGGCACCGTGTGCAAAAGACACCGCATCTTCTGAAAACTGAAGGAATGGATTCTAACAAGACAACACCTGAAGCTCTGAAATCCTCCTGGCTGAACAAATGGCCACTCAAAAGACTACCTTCAGCGTAAGGACCTTCAGCGATGCCTTGAAAAAGGTTTTGCAGGTTCTTTGTGGTTTTCTGTACAAACTGTTGAAAGAAAACCACAAAGAACCTGCAAAACCAGATTAAGGTTCCATGAGGGGAACACTAACCTCACCAGAGGATGCAAATGCTTCTCCCCTCGGAGAAAATGGATCACATCCAGATGAGACACCAGAAATACCTGTGCACCTTATCTCTGAAACAGCCCACAGCTGCCACTTGGACTCTTAGGGAATTGAATGCAAGCCCTTTCACTAGACTGTTCTGCAAAAAAGCCAGAACATGAGACACAGACGCTCGAAGTGGTGCAACACCCTCTCCAAGGCACCATGTCTCAAATGCTCTCCAAATTCTGACATAAGCCAATGAAGTGGAAGGTCTCCAAGCCTGCAACAAGGTGGTAATGACTTCCTCCAAATAGCCTCTCTATTGTAAATGATTCCTTTTGAAGGCCAAACCACAACACAAAAGTGATCCACCTGATCCAAGATGATTGGTCCTTGATGGAGCAACTTGGAAAGATGCCTAAGCCTTAGAGGACTGTCCACCAACATATTTACCAAGTCTGCAAATCATAGATGACGCGGCCATTCTGAAGCCACGCAGATCACTCTCCCTGGGTGAGTCTCTATATGCTCAAGTACCTTTCCTATTTGGCCAAGGAGGGAAGACTAGCAACAGAATCCCACGTGGCAATGGGAGAAAAAGAGTATAGAGTCCCTTTGCTCTGATCTCCTGACTGACTGAAAAAGTGGAATGCTTTGTTGTTCTGCTTTGATACCATCATGTACAGCTGCCCCACCTGGAGCGGATGAGAGCCACCATCTCATCTGCCAGCAGCCATTCTCCAGGGTCCAATACCTGTTGACTAAGAAAGTCTGCCTGAATGCTGCCCACTCTGGTGAAATGAGATGCCGCCAGTACACCAGATGTTGCTTTGTCCAGTGGAAAAGCTCCCGCGTCTCCCGAGAGACCACCCTTGGTAATTGATATAAGCTACCATTGTTACATTGTCTGAAATAACTCACACAGCTCAATCACGCAACAATGGAAGAAAGGAAAGTAATGCCTTGCGAACCACCCTAGTCTCCAAACAATTGATAGACCATGATGCCTCCTTCGCCGATCACTGGCCCTTTGCCTCTTGTCCTTGGCAAATGGTCCCCAGCCTTTCAGACTGGCATCAGTGTTCACTACCATCCAATCTGGGATCTCCAACTCTATACCCAGCTCCAAATTGGCCCAAGAAAACCATCAGAAGAGACTGGACCTGGATTTCCCCCGCAGTGGTAGCTACAATTTGAGCTCCTCTGACTGAGGGCTCCATTGTGACAAAGTACCCTCTGAAGAGGCCTCATATGCATGAATGACCAGGGAACTAGTTTTAGCATCGATGCCACAGATCCCAGGACCTGCAAATAATCCCAAATTCTATGTACTGAAAGCTACAATAACCGGCAGATCTATGACTGCAACTTCAGCACCTTGTCACTTCATGAAAAGCACTTTACCTAGGCTGGATTGGCCACGGTTGTAAACAGAATGTTGGGCTTGATGGACCCTTGATCTGACCCAGTATGACAATTTCTTATGTTTTTATGGGTTGTAATCCAGTTGCTCTTGGCCAGATTCACTTTCCAACTCAGGGTCTCTAAGATCTGTATGACCGAACCAACTGCTGACATAGTTCCTTTGACTTTGCCTGAATGAGCTAGTCATCCAAATAAGGATGCACTAAAATGCCTTCCCTTTTGTAGCATTACAGCCACTACCCATCATTACCTTGTGAATGTACGAGGAGCCGTCGTTAGCCCAAACAGAAGCACGCAAAATTGAAAATGCTCTGCCAGCACCATGAAGGAATTTCTAATGCTCCTCACTGATAGGAATATCTATATATGCTTCAGTGAGATCTAGAGAAACCAAAAACTCCCCCCTTTTTGGACAGCCACAACCACCAAGCATAGGGTCTCCATTTGGAAACATGGCACTCTCAAAGACGCATTCACCTTCTTCAGATCTAGAATGGGCCAATAGGTACCTTTCTTTGGAACCATAAAGTAGATGAAATACCATCCTCTGCGGGCACTGGGACAATTGCCTCCATGGTCAGACACCTCTCGTTTGGCACAGGAAATGCACAGGGTGCATGTAGGCCTCGTGGAATGGACAAGCAAATTCTATGGCGTGCCCGTCCCTTACGACTGCAAGGAGCCACTGGTCTGTTATCTTTCTCCACTCTTCATAAGAGGGCTAACTGCCCTCGATTACCTCTGTGGAAGAGTGAACTAGTCACATATTATTGTGAATTTTTAATCCCTCCGTTCCCCCTGACCGGAGCTCTTCCGGGTGGATCTATGCAAACCACGAAAGGACTTCACTCTTCAATACTTGCCTCTATGTGGGCAATATTTTCTCACCTGCCTGTACCACGATCTGGCCAGAAAGCTTTTATTGCTTCCTTTCGGCTTGTCTTCAGGCAATTTATGCCCTTTGACTTGACCAAATGTTTCACCAGTTGTTTCAGGTCCTCCCCAAACAAAAACTTGCTTTTAAAAGGGAGACTGCCTAGTTGAGATTTGGACTACACACTGCAAACCAATTCTGCAACCACAGAAGCCTTCTGGCACAAACTGCCAACACCATATTTCTGACGAACATTAGGAGCAAGTTATACAACGCATCCACAACATATGCTACTCCCGCCTCCAAATGCTCTGCCTGCTTGGCAGGGACCAAGGGCACAGTTCCTTTCACTTGAAGTTGCTGAACCCAGAGCAAACAGGCCAGTGCCATGAAGCTGCTGCAGACAGCTTCATGTGTGCCTAACAATGAGACCTTGAACATTTTTTTGAGATGCAACTCCAACTTTCGGTCCCAAGCATCCTTCAGAGCAGCTCACCCCATCACTGGAATGGTGGTCTTCCTAGTCACCATCAATACAGAAGCATCCACCTTGAGAAACCTCAGGAGCTCCAATGCATCCTCAGGAAATAGGTACAATTCTGGTCGCCGCTTCTCAAAAAAGATATAGTTGCGATGGAGAAGGGAGACCAAAATGATAAAGGAGATGGAACAGCTCCCCTATGAGGAAAGGCTAAAGAAGTAAGGGCTGTTCAGCTTGGAGAAGAGACAGCTTAGGGGGGATATGATAATTATGAGAGGTCTTGAATGAGTAGATGTGAATCGGTTATTTACTCTTTCGGATAATAGAAGGACTAGGAGGCACTCCATGAAGTTAGCAAGTAGCACATTTAAAACTAATCAGAGAAAATTCATTTTCACTCAACGCACAATAAAGCTCTGGAATTTGTTGCCAGAGGATGTGGTTAGTGCATTTAGTGTAGCTGGGTTCAAAAAAGGTTTGGATAAGTTCTTGGAGGAGAAGTCCATTAATGGCTATTAATCAAGTTTACTTAGGGAATAGCCACTGCTATTAATTACATCAGTAGAATGGGATCTTTTTAGTGTTTGGGTAATTGCCAGGTTCTTGTGATCTGGATTGGCCTCTGTTGGAAACAGGATGCTGGGCTTGATGGACCCTTGGTTTGACCCAGCATGGCAATTGTTCTTATCAGCCCAGGCAGGAATAATCTGCTCCCTGACCACCAACTTCTTAACTGTCCGATGAAAGGGAAACGCCTTCACCAGAACACAAAGCCCCTCCATGACACGATCTACCACCTCAAGATCAGACTCCTCATGAGGTAACAACCTCAAGCTCCTTCAAGATTTGAGGAATGAGAGGCAATAACTCCTCTTTGCTGAAGAGGATGATGGAATCACAGGGCCCATCATCCACATCTCGGGACCCCCGGTCCCCCGAGTCCTCCAATGAGCAGGATCCCCCCCTGGGGATCCAATTTTCTAGTTTTGCCATGATGCGGGAGACTCTGGGAGTTGGGGCGTTTCCCCCTGCTCCCTTCTTCGCAAAAAGGCCCAGTGCTGAGGAAATCAAAAAGCTTTATTGTATCTTTCTGTTCCATCTAGTTCAATATAGTTCAACTTTGGTACAGAGCAGAGCAAGGCAGACAGCCAAAAATGAATAGATGTACAGAGAATCTTTGCGCCACTGCTTGTAAATTGCCAAGTAGACTGCAAAGTTTGATCGCATACATTTCTGAGTACTGACTTCATTATTTTTACAGTATTTAATGTTAGGAAATTCCAAGAACTGAGTGCATGAGTTTCTAAGAAAATGAGTATATGGATTACTGAATATTGTGGCTATACATTTCTAAGTAATAACGTTATGAATTACTAAGTATTGAGAAACATTATATAAGCCTGATTATGTGTTTTGCGCTGGAGAGTATGCTTCTCATGAAATATTACGTTAATAAATACATGTGGTTCCCTTGTACCGCTAAAGATTTGTCTATATTTATTGTACAGCAAGTTAGAGGGACAAATTTGTAAAATCTCCTCAGTGCATTAGTAGCACAAACTCAGAGGAAAAGGCCTCTGCCTCCTCTGAATCCTCATCCAAGAATCTTCAGCCCTTTTAAGAGTCCTCCTGGGTGCTCCCAGTCACTGAAGAGCCATTACCCCCCCAATGGGTCCTGCTTCCGACATGGTTGCCATTTCTGCACTGCCAGGGAGAGCAGCTCAGGTCACTCACTTGTCCGCTGCCACTGTGCTGTCCACTCCTTCAGGCACACGACTCCTGCAGAGCTCCGCTGCATGAGTGGCAGCATTTCCCGTGCTCAGCAGATGCCTCCATAATGCGGCCCTGCTGCATATGCCTTCTAGAGCTTCCTATTGCTCACAGCACATGCTGAGCCTCTCAGCCATACTGTGGAGAGCTAACAGTTACCCATGCCTCCTACAGAAGCCGCCAGAAACTCCCTCCTCCCTCAGATGGCTCACCCATGCCAAAAACAGTGGCTGTGATTCCCGGAAGCAAGCTTTTTTTTTTTTTTTTCCTTCTTAACAGCCCCTCTCAGGAATCAGTCCCAAAAGTAAGTGAACAAATTACTTCCCTGATGCTGTCTTCAGTACAGAACCCAAGAGGAGGGAGGAAGGGCCATGAGGGATAGAGAGGAAGCCAGATCACAGGCTTTCAACACCCCAACAATTCCAGGCCAAAACAGCTCAGAGTCACCAAGCCTCTGCTTGTCGTACTCCACCGGGAGGATGGTCCTCCTCAGAAGAGCCATTACCCCCCCCCCCCCTCCATCTCTGGGGAGCAATTTTCCTATCTCATTTTATGTTTGCTTTTAAAACTCTAGACTGCAGGTTTTTCTACTCTATCATCTACTGGAGAGAGGGAATTACTGAGGGAATGCAGGTGGCATGCTATCTTGACAGTATCAGTAAAGCTTTTCTTCTCTGTCTCCATCTGCTGGTAGAGATGAAAAACTCATGCAGCTGGACTGATCTGGGGTATGAACAGGAACCACTATGTATGCGCGTACATAACCCCCAGAAAGCAGAGGGTAATCCCTGTATATGAAAGCTGTATTTATACATATTTCTAGAGCACCTTTCCTAAGGAAATGCTTCATGTGGCTAACAAAATAACCATAGCCCTATGAGCAGAGAGGAAGCCCACTTTACTCTCCATGCCACAGACAAAAAGAACAGAGGGTAGACTCTGTCATACCCCAGGTAACTAAATTAAATGTGATCTCCTGTTATGCAAGTGAGTCAACGCATGACAAAGAGATGAATGTGCAACCCCTGATCCTCCATGCACTCCCATACGTATTCCCCGGCTCTTCCCACACATTGCACCAACCCTCTCCAGATCCAACACTCCGATGTTTCATACCTGTTCTACATGTTCCACAATTCCTTCCACATTATTTACAACCTGCAGCCCTCCCCCAGGCTCCCTCAATACAAACATACGCATTCCACATCCCCTCCTGGGCTTCAACACACACACACACACACACACACACACACCATCCCCCTGTACATTAACACACAGAAGTACCACCTTCTACGCACATGCTCCCCATCTCCCCCAAGATCCAATGTATATGAGCCCCACATTCCTCAGGTTCCCCATTTTATCTTCTCGCCCTGCTCTTGCCTCTTTAAATGCATCCAGAAGATCTCCCAATGCATCTTTTTTATTCAGATCCTTGATTTTCCGCTTTTTCTTTGGCACAGAAACAGCAACTACATAAGGGTCAAAGAGAGAGAGATAGATGAGACCTGGAAAGAAATACAGCTCGAAGCTCTTACACCTGGGAGAGAATCCTCCTTCCGCAGGCAGGTTAATAACAGAGTTCAGTCAGGTCTAAAGCACAGTGCCCCAAACCCCATCAGATCAGAAGTGCAGTGCCCCTTCCTCCAGCCTGCCCTCGCCAAGCTGAAAGCAGTGCCCCAACACCCATCTGCCACATCAAAAATGAACCTCCTCCTTTGCCCCCACAACACATTCCCCTCTTCCTCATGCCAGAGTCAATAAGCAATGCCTCTGCTGCAAACCAGCCTGCATGCAATGTTCTGACCTTTACAACACTGGAATTCAAACTGAGGCTCGGACAGCATATTTCCCAGTACCCTCAGCAGTTGTAAAACTAACATCCTGCAAAGCTATTGCTCAGAAAGCTATTATATGCCCTAATTGACACTTCAGTCACAGCCCACAAAACTCACGTTTCAAGAATTCTCCAGTCTTGGCTGGGAGTGCGGAGGAACCAGATTTGTGCCAAGGGCCTATCTCAACTCTGCACATCCTTGTGATGACAGCCTCTCCTGAACCTCCACACTGGCTAAGTGCAATTAAACTTGTCTAGACAGTATTAATTGTATGAATTCTTCTTGTTTTACCCTTTGGCTATTTGTAAATGTAATCTTTTCTGTTCACTATTCTCAATGTTTGTTAATACACTCTTTAATTTATTAGCTTTGCCCTGTGATAGATAATTCCACCATTTTTTTGTATTTCATCTGTAGGTGCATTTCTAGGAACTGTGTGAAACCTGGGTTTTGTGGGGTCTCAGTGTCCCTAGAAACCACAAGGGGATAGCTGCGGGCAAGGTATTTGCCTAGAAGCAGGAACCCAGCTGGTGGGTTTGGGAGTTGCAAAGGGCATATGTGCAGCTGAATGAGTAGTGCTAAGGCATAACATGACAGACTCCCCCTTTACTAGTAATAGGTAACTTATTTAAAACAGTACCTGAAGACTGGAGGGTGGCCAATATAACACCAATTTTTAAACATTGCCCAAGGGTGATCAGAGAAGCTACAGACAGTGAGCCTGACATCAGTGTCAGACAAAATGATAGACACTATTCTTAAAAATCAAAATTACTGGCCATATAGGTGTACATGGCTTAATGGGGAAGATGAAACACTTTTTGCAAAGGAAAGTCTGGCCTTTTTATATTTATTTATTTATAAGATTTTATGCACCGACATTCGTGTGGAACATCATGCAGATTTACAATTAACAATAAAGTTGGAGAAATTACAATGAACAGGGAGGGGGGAAGGGGAGAAGGCTAGAAGGAATGAGAGGGAGAGTAAAGAGGGAAAAAGAGCTGGCAATGGAAAATTAGAGAAACAATTATATGATAAGAAAACCTTTACCAATCTTGGATAAAGGTGAGTCAGCCAATATTGCACTTGGATTTTCAGAAAGCATTTGACACATGAGAGACTCCTGAAGAAATTAAAACTCCTGGGATAGGAGGCATTGCTCTGTTGTGGATTGGTGTCTGGTGAGACATGCAACAATAGCACTAAATGGTCAGTTTTCCCAAATAGAGAAAGTATTAAGTGATCCAGGGATCTGTGCTGCTTACCATTCATTAATGATCTGGAAAAGGGAGAAATGGGCGAGATGAACAAATCTGCAGATGGCAATTTTTATAGTTGTTAAAACAGCGGCAGACAGTGAGAAATTGCAGAGGGACTTGTGTGAGACTAGAAAACTGTGCAACTAAATGGCAGATGCAATTTAATGTGGACAAGTGCAAAGCGATGCACATGTGTAGCAAGCTACTATAAAGCAGGTGTCTGCCCCCACTAGCTTATCACGTGTTGGAGTCTTGCGATGTGGACCGAGCTGCGTCTGGATCTGAGTGGTGTGTTTTAGACCTGTCAAAAAGGGGTTTTCAACCCTGCAGAGAGTGCACGTCGCCGCAACCAAGGTGAAAGAACATAAATACACATCAAAACCCCCGTGTGCTCTCCTGTGAATGACAACGCTCTGCGAGAAAAAGCATCCAGCGCTCACAGTGTTAAATTGTGGGCTGTACTGTTTAACCTGCCCAGAGAAAGCAGAGTTGCTTACCTGTAACAGGTCTGTCAGTCCTCACATATGGATGACATCATCAGGTGGCGCCCGGCACAGAATGCATGCCGCTAACCACATATCCATGCGGGGTCCCTCTTCACACAAGAGCTAGCGAAAAAGAAAATAAACTGAGAGAAGCCCAACTCTGCGGGGTGGCGGGCAAGTTTTGTGAGGACTAACATCCTTGTTTAGAGAACACCTGTTACAGGTAAGCAACTCCGCTTACTCCAAGGACAAGCAGGATGGCAGTCCTCACCCTCACACATGGGTGATTAAGTAGCTCCAGGCCGCTCCCAACATATGAAGCACAGAATGGGTGCCAAGGTGCACAACAACTAGAGTTGCGAAAAAACCAGGGGAGCAGAACAGGGCCCAAGGTAGGAAGAGTTGGGGTTTTAGGGCTGAAAGATTACGGCGGCCATCCTTATCCAGGAATTATTTGAGGCGAATGTCTGTAAATCTTGTGAATGGGGTCGGCATGCAAGTGAGCCAGCGACACGGACATGGCCCGAACGGAATGAGCCCTGACGTGACCTTGAGGCTGCAAGCCCCGCTTCAGCGTAGCAGAAGGAGATACAGTCCGCAAGCCAATGGGATAAGATCTGCTTAGACACAGCGACCCCCAATCTGTTTTTGTGGAAGGAGAGAAAAAGCTGAGTGGACAGGCGGTGAGGTGCATCCATCCCAAGTAAAAGGCCAACGCCCTTTTACAATCCAGAGTGTGCAGTGCCCATTCACCCTGGTGAGTGTGCGGCCTAGGAAAAGAGGAAGGCAGCACAATGGACTGATTGAGATGGAATTCCATGACCACATGACGACAGAACTTTGTACACGAGGGGTACGACACCAGAGCCTGCAGCTCACTAATCCTGCACACTGAAGTAACCACAACCAAAAAGATGACCTTCCAGGAAAGGTATTTCAGGTCGCAAGGGATCAAAAGGAGCCTTTATGAGCTGAGACAGGACGGTGTTGAGGTCCCAGGAGACGGCTGGCGGCTGAGTGGGGGGTTGTAACAAGCCTGTCATGAACTGCCCCACAAGCAGATGGGTCACCAAAGGAGCCCGGTTTCATGCTCGCTGAATAGAAAGATGCCTGTGCCATCTGCCGCCCCTCTGTCGTGCGGGCTTGTTCTTGCCCCACCTCTCACATCACCCCGAGGCTCCCGATAAAGGGACCAGCGCACCACACACCAAAGGTGCACGGCAAAGGGGGACACCCTTCTGCGCACCCCTCCGTGAGATCCTATCCAATATTTCTCTCTTTACCTAAGTCTGCATTTAACATTCCGGTTTCACCTATTTTTAATGCTTAATGCTATGGAAATTAACACTGTTGCAGGTAACGGCCGCTGTGGTCAACTAAATAGACCTTACCGCAAACCTCCACATCTTAGACCTTTCTTAATTCCTCTATCATCCTCTAAATCAACTGCTCTATTACTTACCACTATCTCTATTTTAATTTTTAATGCACAATCAATCAGAAAGATTTAATTATTCACCACTCTCCTGATGCTGTCATCTCTGAAACATGGCTCTGTGATCATGACAACGTAATTCTTAACAATATATGTCCAACTGGTTATCTGTGTTTCTCTGAACCCTGTCCTAACAGACGTGCAGGAGGTTTGCTTGCAATTATCAGGGACTCCCTGACTCCTATTAAGAAACCTCTGCCATTTATCACTCCACTTGAAATAATCATTATAACCACTTCAGTCTTGGCCACCTGGATTCCTTAATCATGATACATCCACCTTGGACTACCATACTTTTTGATTTAACAAACTATAATAAATGGTGATTTTAACTTACCCATCTGCTGGTGGGAGTGCATAACCCACTGGTCTGGGCTGATCTGGGTATGTACAGGAATTTACATTATAATAATCATCCACGTCCTGCAGGTTCCCTACTTCTTTCCACCATGGACACAGAGGAGAGCGGAGTGGAATTCATTGGAAATGCAACCTGTACCCCTGACGCATGATGGATAGGACCCAGAGGTCCGATGTAATCGAAGTCCATCGGTCTGCGATTAACTGCAGATGGCCCCCCATTGGGAAGTCGACACCACGGGGCAGGGAAGGTTGGCTCACGCTCCCTGCCGCCAGTCAAAATCCCACAACGGAGTTTTGTGGCGTGGCTGGAGTCAAACAGGGCGTACGAGGCTGCCGTATTCTTGATCTGGCCAGAGGCTGTTAAGGCCTAGATCTAGAGGCCGGTGGGTAGTACCTGCGCAGCTGGTAAAAAGGTCGCCTCGGATATTGCCTAGAGGGGTTCTTGCTGGGAGGTTGGGTGCTGGAAGTACTGGCTGACAATTGCTAAAGGACCTCATGATAGTCCTTCAGTTGTGCCACCGCCTCCTTAATCCTATCCCCGAACAGGTTTTCATCCGTACAAGGCAAATCTGCCAGGCGGTCCTGGACTTCAGGGCGCAAATCAGAGACACACAACCAAGCCACACGGCAAGCCTCAATGCCTGCAGGGCAATTCTCATGGCCATCTCAAACACGTCAAATGCAGAGTGGACGTTGTGTTTATCACATTCTAGGCCTTGCTGCACCACCCTCTGAAATTCCTCCTGAACTTATTGTGGGAGGTGTTCCCCCAACTCCTGGGCTTGTTTTCCAGAAGTTCCTGGAGTACTGACCCATATAGAGTTGGTAACAAATGATCCTAGTCGCTAGCATGGCACCCAGAAACACGAGGCATCCCAAAGGGTTCAGAGCTCTATGCTCGTGGCCCGTAGGGGCTGAGGCATGAGTGCGAAGCCTCTTCACCTTCTTCAATGCCGATTCCACCACCACCGACTGGTGAGAGACTTGTCGGCGTTCAAACCCGGTGGCAGGCTGGACCAGATAAACTGCATCCGTTTTGCGATTAACAGGAGGAATGGAGATGGGGTTTTCCCAGAGACGGGCTACCAGCTCCTTAAGGATGTCATGGACTGGGACAGCCACCACCTGCTTTGGTGCATCCAGGAATTGCAGGATCTCCAGCATCTTGTGCCGAGAGTCCTGCTCTATTAATAGCTGGAAAGGTACTGATTCCGCCATGGCCTTAACAAACCCCGCAAAGGAGAGATCCTCCAGAAGAGATTTCCGCCACTCCTCCGGAGGAGAGGGCTCTGAGAGCAAATCCTCCAATTCCTCCATGGAAGTAAAGGAGGCCTCCCCTTCTCATGGGTCATAAGGGGCCTCCCCTTCACTCTGCACGTCTGGAGACATGGGGGCTGCGCACCCAACTATGCCCTAAGCGTCGAGCCAAGGGGTCGCACAGGCCCCATCAGAACCGAAGAGGGAACAGAGGGCACTGGAAGGGCTCAGGGCCGTATGAGCGCCGATGGATCCAGCGGCTTGGGAAGTACCGGGGGCACCGATGGTACCGAAGGTAACTGTCCCAAGGGCCCCTGGAGAGCTGGAGAGTGGCGGGGTGTTGTGAGCAAGCGGGGCGCCGCCGATCTGGATGGTCCTTCCTCATTCGAGGAATCGCTCACTGGAATGGGAACCTGGGGCGGCAGCAGCGATGCTCCCGTGGGCCACGAAGGGGCTTGGGGAATCGGAGCCGGCTGCATCAGCAATACACAAAGCACCATATCCCGCCGCTCCGGGAGAGACTCAAGCAAAATTGAGTTGGCTTCTGCGGCAGTGGCAGTCCCAGTGGAACCGGAGCCTTGATGCCCTGTAGGGCCCTGCCGACCGCCAACCGCACGCGCCTCTCCAACTCCTCCTCAAAAGCTGCAGAGGACAAACGGCTTGAGGAGGCGGCAGCAGCGGGATTGGAGCATCCCTGAGTCAAGGGGAGACACAAAGCCCTCCATTGGCACCGGTGAAGACCCCCGAGAGTCTTCAGAAGGAAATTGCTTCCTCCGCCAGAGACTGCTTCGGGGGAGGCACTGATGTGGTCCATGCCTGCCTGTGATCTGACTTGGAGGAAGATGTGCGGTGGCGATGCTTCCTTGACTTCTCCCAATGCTCACCTTGGTCTTTACTTGGAACAGACTGTAACGGAGAAGAACCGGATCTAGAACAGGAATACATTGAACACGCTCGGTCCCCTGTCCCTATCTCAGGACCGAGGAATGGCAGCGAAGGTGACCCAGAGTGGTTTGAGGCCGGGACTTCCTTCCCCAGCGGGGTAGAAGTCCCAGACGCCAACGATGGATCCAAATTTTTTTTTTTAAGAGCTGAACAGCTTCTCCATCCTATCCAAACGTGCTCGACGACCCTATCTGGGCACAAAGATTGCAACCACAGCATCGTGCGATGCCCCCAGACCTTATGGGCAAACCGTGATGGACATAGTCTGGGGGCACCAGCGAAAGCCAGACAAAGCCACGCCAAAAAGAATGCAGTGGGTGGTCAATGGCCAAATTCGTAGGGAAAAAACCCTGAGAAACGCAGAGTGACCCAACGTGGGTGATGAAAAAACTGCAAAAACAAAAGAAACAAGCGCAAGCTCCACGATCGTAAGGTGAAAGCTTTGTGGAAAGGAAGAGACTGAAGAGGGACCCCGCTTGGACTCATGGTTAACGACATGCTGGGCATGCTTAGTGAACCAGTCAAAGGTTCTAGAAACTTTAACAAATGTTTCCGTGCTGGCTCTATTTGATGATGTCACCCACGTGTGAGGGGGCTCCATGTGATGATGTCACCCATGTGTGAGGACTACCATCCTGCTTGTCCTTGGAGAACAGCATTACATAGCCGGCAGAGGAGGAAGCAAAAAGAATGCTTGGAGACCACAATGTAGAAAAGGCGCAATTTGGCAGGCTCTGTATGTGCGGGGCAGGAATGGCCAGGAGTTGAAGCCAGGGAAAGAGGAATGTATCTAGCAGCCCTGCAATCAGTTCTTTTCCTAAACAGCTAATTATCGAGAGGGAGAGAGAAGTCTGAGCTCTGAGCAAATAGAGAGACAGACAACTGTTCCTGCTTCATAGCAGAGTTACATGTAAAATCCCATCAAGGGACAGAGGAGACAGAAGCTTCCTTTCCACAGATATCCAGGTCCAGGAGCACATGGATGGATCACCTCTTAAGAGACTGAGTTAAGAAATCTAAACTTTGCACAAAATTTTAGCAGAGGAGGGAGAAGATGTATTTCCTTGCCTTTTGTCCACAAATTCAGTATCTCATCTTAATTACATCAGCCTTTCAGCCGAAGTCAAGCATAAACCCTTGCTGGCAGGTACTGGAAAGAAAAACTGGTGGACCCAGGTCTTTCTGTAAGAGACTGAAACCAGGCCTGCTTTCTGTTTAGTACCAGGTCAACCATTTGAGGAAACTCCCCAGGAGCGAGAGATCTTTCACACACTGCAGTGCTCATCTCAGCTTCACTACCCGTTTGGAACACGATGCACCCTTTGCAAACTGGTTACAATTTGGTGGATCTGTTCCCTCCCGCCCTCCTGTTTTTGAATACTCGGGAGTAAAGAATTTTTAAAAGCTGTGTACTTAACTGCCTTTCCCCCCTCACCTTTCTCTATTAGCGTTCCCAAATTTTTTTTTTTTAACTGAGAATGTTGGTTGCCCTGGCTAACAGGCCATATCCAGCGTTTTTTGCATTGCTTGATATAAAATAAGAAAACTGCAAATTTATATTATACTTCACTACTGTACTTTTCCCAACTCAGGCCACAAACCCAAAGATAAATCATATTAGTAAATGTAATTTCTCATGTGGTACTCCCTACCCCAAGCCGAGGGGTAATTCATAGTCCAGGCTGAGGGGTGGAGAGCACATAAGGAAGCACAATTCCAACTGCAGGTACAAAATGCTTTTGGGAATCTCCATCCAGGAAAAGGTCTTTGGAGTCCTTGTGGACAATTTTAAATGTATTTTCTGTATTTCATAACTTGTCAGCTACCCCAAAGTGGATTACATTCAGGTACAGTAGTATTTGCCTATCCCCAGAGAGCTTACAAGTTTGTACCTGAGAGTTAGCAGGATTTGAGCCCTGGCTTCTCTGTTGCTCTGCTAGGCTATTCCTCCACCACAATATTTTGAAATTCTTAGCTCAGCGTGCAGCAGTGTCCAACAAAGCAAACAATGTTAAGAATTATTTGGAAAGAAAAGGAGAACAATATGGACTGGCTCCCTTGTGAAGAAAGGCTACGCAGGCTAGGGCTCTTTAGCTTGGAAAATAGGCAACTCTGTGGATATGATAGATGTTTATAAAATCATGAGTGGGGTAGATACAGGAAAGCCACCACTTATCCCTGGGAGTAAAGGAAAATTGGTTCTTACCTGCCAATTTTCCTTCCTGGAATACCACAGATTAGTCCAGATGCATGGGTTTTCATCCCTACCAGCAACTGAAGACAGAAAAGAAAAGCTTTACTGAAACTGCACTACTTTTGCTAGCATGCCAGCTGCAGTCCCTCAGTATGACCTGTACCCAAGCCAGGAACAACTTCCCTACCCAAACACGAGCAGGGAAAGAGATGAGCCCCAACCCGGAACCCTTCCATCAATAAGACTGATGACTCACAAACCTAAAACAATTTCTTACTATCTATACACAAAAAAAAAACAAAAAACAGAACAATCTTTCCAGAGAGGATGAGTCTCTGGGCTGAACTGGGGTATTCCAGGAATGAAAATTAGCAGGTAAGAAACAATTTCCTTTCCTGTTCTTAACCCAGATCAGTACAGATACACGGAATGTACCCAAGCTCCCCTAAACTGGGCGTGAATCAGAAAGACCCATTCACGGCACACTCTACAAAACCTGGCTACTTCTAGCACCCGAACATCCAGTCAAGACACGTCCTGTGACACTCAGCCCAGAATGCCACCCTTGTCCTGGTAAAAGGAGGTCATAGACCAATCAGGACCGGATATCCCTTACAAAAATAAGCAGCCCTAATGATCTCCTTTAGCCATTGTACAATGGTTGCTTTAGAAGCTTTATTCCCTTTCCACGAGGCAGGACGAACAGGTGATCAGACTTTTGAAAACTGTTGATGAGCTTCAAAAAGCGCAACAGGACCCAACGCATTTCCAACAACTGAAGACCCTTCGCATGCAGAGAAGGGTTTAAATTCCGAAAAGCGGGAAGGAAAGTAGATACCAAACTTTGGCCAAAAAAAGGGAGGAACCATGTGCAGGAGACCCCATTATTCAGAATCTGAGGAAAAAGGATCCCTACGAAACAGCGCTTGCATGTCTGAAATTCTCCTGACAAAAGGTCCTTAAATGATGCTTACCGCAATGGTTAAGAGGACCACAGAGAACCCACAAAACCAAATAACGGTTCCACAAGGGAAACACTCATCTCACCGGTGGACAGCAATGCTTCGCCCCTCAAAGAAAACAGAACACATCTGGAAGCAAAGCCAGGGACAGCTCCTGCACCTTACCTCTAGAACAGCCCAAGACTGCCACCTGGACTCTTAGAGAATTGAATGAGAGGCCTTTCACTAAACTGGTATGCAAAAGGGCAAGGATGTGAGAAACCAATGCCTGAAGATGCACAATACCTTCTTCAAAGCACCACATCTCCAAAACTCTCCACTCCCTGACACAAACCAATGAAGTGGAAGGCCTCCTACCTGCCATAAGGTCAGAATAACTTCCTCTGAATAACCTTTCAATCACCAGTAATTTCTTTTAAAGGCCAATTTGTGAGACAAAAGCGAGCTACCTGATCCAAGAAGATGGAGTCCTGATAAAGCAACCTGGGAAGAAGCCCAAGCCTAAGAGAATTATACAACGTTAGATTTATCCAGCCTGCGAACTATGGCCAACCCGGCCACTTCAGAGCTAGGAGGGTCCTCTTCCCTAGGTGAATCCCTAGACACCTTAGTACACTGCCTATTATGGGCCAGGGAGGAAAAATGTACAACTAAATCCCAGTGGGCCAAAGGAGAACAAAAACATTGATGCATTCTACTCCAGCCTACGACTGAAAAAAATGCTTGGTGTTCTCACTGCCAGCAAGTCCAGCTGGGCAATGCCCCAGCTGGAGCAAATGAGAGCCAGCACCCCTTCTGCCAGCTCCCATTCTCTGGGGGTCTAATATCTGCTAGCTGAGAAAATCCGCAAGAACATTGTCCACCCCAGCAACATGAGACTTCGCCAGAGCTACCTGCCGAGACACCATGAGGCTCCTGGTCCCCGTTTGGCAATTGATATAAGAGATATCGTTGACACCTTATCCAATAGGTCCTGTACTGCACAATCACGCAATTGCAAAATAAAGGAAGCAACGCCTTGGGACCCACCCTCATCGCCAAATGATTAATAGACCCTGAAGCCTTCCCCTGTCGACCACCAATCCTTTGCCGGATGCACCAAAAAATGGCCAACCAGCCTTTCAGACTGGCACTGGTGATCACTACCTCCCAATCCAGGATCGTCACCTCCATGCCTAGTTCCAAATTGGTCCTAGAAAGTCACCATGAGAGACTGGACCTGGGATCCCCTAGAAGTGGTATTCAGATCTGAAAACGCCTTTGACTGAGGGTTCCCATGGGACTGAAGCATTCTCTGAAGAGGCTGCATATGTGCGAGTACCCAAGGAACTAGATCCAGCATAGAAGCCAAAGAACCCAGGACCTGCCAACAATATCAGACTCTAGGTACAGATAGTCACAACAGCCACAGGATTTGCGCCTGCAATTTCAGCGTTCTCTCCCTGTGAGCCACACTTTGCCTAGTATGATATCAAAGGAGGATCCCAGATACTCTAGCAACTGGGCTGGAACCAAGTTGCCCTTTGCCAGATTCACTACCCAGCCCAGGGTCCGCAACCTTTGCATGACTCGCTAAAATGAACACAGACATAGTTCCTTTGACTATACCTAAATGTGCCAGTTGTCTAGTCTAGGATGCACTAAGATTCATTCTTTCTGTACCACTGCAACTACCACCACCACCTCTGTGAATGTCTGAGGCGCTGTTGCAAAACCCAGTGGGAACGAGCGAACTGATAATGCTTGCCCAGCATCATGAAGCGAAAGAATGTCTGAGGTGCCACCCTATGGGGTTAATGTCCCCGCTGCAAAACCACGAAATCGATGGAATAACTTCCTCAGCCTTATCTTCCAGGGCTATAGGTACTCTCTCTCTCCAAGGTTCCACAACTGACCAGTGTAGCACGAGCTGCCTCTAACTTGCACTGTAGGCATAAGGAAAAATCCTATAGGCTTCATTTACCAGTTGAACAAATACTTCATAGCCATTTTTTATAACTGTCAGGTCCAGTGGTCCATTATCATCTGAGCCCACTCATCGTAAGTGGGCCAACCGCTTTCTCGGATATTCTCTGGGGAAGAGTGGACTGCTGCGGTTCAAAGTGTGCTTTCCTTTCCCCTGGTCCCTTGACAAAAGGTGTCACAGATGGGCATCCATGATATTCAAACGGACTGCGCTTTGCCCTACCTTAAACCTTGTGAGGAGAATCACCTACCAGGGTGATACCTCTTTGCATCCCTGTACTTCTGTCTGCCTGTGAAGTTCCTCTTATTCCCTTTTTGGCTCATTTGCTGGCAATTATGCCAGCCATGAGTCACTTCCAAACCCTAAAAGGCTGCATTCAAAACTGAGGAGTGCTCAGCGTGTGATCTCCCCAGGAAGGGCTGTCTCCAGGGAATCCCTTCTCTGGATCTGACTTTGCGGGGACTCCTTCACTTGCACCCCCAAATGCCCTGTGAGAGGCCTTATCTCCAATCATCCACGAGCATCAGGAGAAGAGTAGGAAAGACACCCAAGAAGACTACCTCAGCATAAAGGTGTCCGCCATACTCCACACTCCACTTCCAACCCCTTCTTCCAGAAGCTGAATAAAATCAAACCTGGGAGGGATGGGAGGAGGAGATGACTTAAGGGAGACTAGCAGTCCTCTCCTCCGTGTTGACTGCACCACAGGAAAGAAAGCAGACACAGACGCAGTTCCCAGCACTGCCTCAGAAAACGGGCACTACTGCTCTCTTTTTTCACAGTCTGTCTGGCTACCGCTGTGCTGCTAGGAGTCCTCAAGCTGCCTACCCGATGATTACACAGGTTGGAACCAGCCCTGAAGGTGACTTGATAAGCCTAGGGCTGCTTCCCACACTATGCAGGGGTGGGCATCCTCCCAAACCACATGGTGACCACAACTGTGAAGGCTCCAAACCTCCAATTCTCCTAATCTCCGCGAGAATGAGTATAGATGGCCCCCCAGGACTCCTCCTCCTACGTGCAGCAGAAGTGAAGATGATGGCGGAGTGCCATCCTCCTGTTCACACTCAGCAGTAACGATTACAAATGGTACCACCAGACTCCTCTTTTCCCACTGGAGCAGCAGTAATGGCACCACAGGACTCAACTCCCTGCAGCCAGCAGGAGTGACTACAAAAGCACCGCGGTACTCAGTGAGTATGAGGGTACTTGAACTTTGGCTGTTGGTGAGAGTGACCATAAACACACCGCAGAATAGCCTTCCCCCTCAACGTCCCCTGCCAAAAAAAATGGCTGCAGTTGCAGAGTTTCCAGGAAGGCCCGCAATGCCTTCCCTGCAGTACCTGGGCGTCTGCGTCCTTCTCAAAGGTTTTCTCGCCTCTGATGCGGTAGCTGCGACCCAGAGCTCCCCTCCCTGCTGTTGACACATGGCACGCAGAAGTTGACCGCCGCCGCTATTATGGCCCACATGGTCTTCTCAGCGCCTAGCCTGCCACATCTTTGCCGCTTCTGCAACCAGCTGGCACCACAGCCTGTCCTGCGGAGCAGACACAATGCTCTCCCTCCTGGCAGTTCCCTGTCGAGAGGCACCAGCTTGATGATTTTTTTTTTTAATTTTTAAATTAAGTCACAATACCTACAAGCATATCCAAAAATAAGATATACTTTCCTGCTGTAGCCTTCTTTTCATCGGTACTGACAGGCCAGGGAGAGCGGTACAAAGGGAGCCAATCCACTGGCTATCAGAGGCTCCCCCCCTACAGGCAGGGCTACCAACCCCTGCTTAACCAGGGAGGTGGCCCCAGAATGTTTTCTTTTTTTCTTAATCTGCAGACTGCAGGTTTTGCACGTCTACCATCTGCTGGAGACAGAGAAATGCTGAGGGACTGCAGTTGGCATGCTAGTATAAGCAGCAAAGCTTTTCTCTTCTGTCTCCATGCATCTGGACTAATTTGGGTATGAACAGGAATGAGGAACTGGATCTACTCCTTGGGAGCTGTCAGGTACCTGTGACCCGGACTGGCCACGGTCAGTGACAGAATTATGGGCTTGATGGACCAGCTCCTTGCTCTTCCCAGATGCAGTGCATAGCACGTAACGTTTTATCCCATGCCAGACTCAATGCACAGCACCTCCAACTTCTCCCCACTACCAGACCCTAATACACAGCATTATTCCCCTCTACCACATGCCAGAGGGCATGCACAGTCTACCCATTCTCCAGACCCAAAGCAGAACCATGTCCTTCTCAACCTCATGCCAAGCAGTGCCTCTCCTTCTCCCACTCCCAGCTAGGTCCAGCACCCAATGCCAAATGAGAAGTCTCCTTCCCCCCCGCCCCTTGCTAGACACAAAGCACCAGCCCCTTCTCTCTCTCAACCACACCCCACCAGAAGTGTGCAGCTCTCCCATCTTCTAAGCCCAATGCAAAGTATGTCCCCTTTCTATTCTAGCATGCCCAATGCCTCCCCCCTCACAATCTGCCAGACACAAAATAGAGCCCTCTTTTACCTCCTCGTACCCAATGTATTGCACCTTCCCCTCTACCACAAGAGCTCTTTACTCTCCCCCTTCCCTGCATTACACGGCAGGCCCAAGGCAATCCCTGTGCCTTTCCCATCTGCATGGACCTACCTTGTACCGCAGTGTCAGAGCCCTGACTGGGAGCAGCCGCTGACTCTATTATCTGCTCCTGTCCTTCTATAGGCTCTTCCTTTTCTGGTTTCCTTTCCTCCTCTTGGGAAGGTGAGGCTTCTACCACTGGCTCTTCTACGGCTACCTCAACGGGTTCAGTGATGGGACTAATGTCCGACTCAGGATGCTCGTCCGTTACCTCCACTTCTGGCTTCTGAGGTGCTCCCACCCCGTTGCTTAGTGTCAGCTCCTCTGGCTGAGCTATAGGTGAGTCCATGACAGCTTCGACCTGGCACATGGATGTAGGTTGGCACAGAGACTTGGCTGCCTCTTCTGGCACTCGGTTCAACTCCTCCACAGATTCACTGGGAACCTCCTCCTGGTTCAGATGGAGTGTGAGCTCCTCTGCAGCCTCCAGCAGGAAAGGTTTCTCTATCTCCTGGGTGTCTCTTAGTGTTTTGATGGATAGATGCTCAACGGTGGCTTCTAGCACTGGACTTTCTGCTGCTTGTGGAAGGACAGGAGAAGGGCACTTCTCGGAGGGTTCACTGTCTGTAATACTAGTCTTGATAAGGGTCGGGAGCTGAGGAACAGGATGAGGTTCAACCAGTTCTGCCTTAGTGTCTTTTGGTTGTAAACTTTCTTCTACGGGTGTAAGCATCATCTCTGGCTCAGCCTCCATGGCAGGAGGCAGCAATGGAGGTGAGGGGCTCTCTGAGCTGAGATCTGGCTCCAGTTTATTTAGAGTTGCTGTCAGTGTTGGACGGTCATCTAAAAGCAAACCCAAGATTCAAAGGATGAGAAGAGGTAACTATTTTATCCCCTGCCTGGTAGCTTCCTCCAGCAGCCCCCCCACCCTTTTGCACGGGGGGGGGGGGGGGGGGTAGACACTAAAGCACTTCACAGAGCTTATAATGTTACAATCTTCCCAAAGGGGTTTGCAAAAGCTCAAGAAACAAGAGGAACGGCAGAAATCCTTGGGTAACCAAGAGAAGAGACTTCTCTAATCTCCTTGATTTTCCACGCAAAGGAATGGAAGTGCTTAAAAGTCTCCCGTGTCTAGTGGTGCCCCCTTCCCTCTAGCACACAGTGAAACCCCACGAATGCAAAGCAGGAGCTCACCTGCACACGTCCTCCACACCCACCTGCTCTGACGACAACGGTTACATGGGAGGTCTCGCCGTTCGTTTGCACATCAAGCCCTCCAGACTGCAGAAGAAGAAAGAGCGGGAGTTAACATCAACTCTCCTGCGGCACAGCCCACACGAATAAACCCAGAACGAGCCGCACTGATAATGCAATAGCAGAAATGCCTCGCACACAAAGTTTGGCAAAGGGATGGCCTAGAAACATTCAGAATATCCCTCCCCCAGAAATAGGTATCGTGGAAGCAGCAGCCAGACCCTCTGATATCTCATACCTGGGGTGGGGTAGAGGATGACCTCCCACCAGACATGATTTCCTCGGTGATATCTTTTCCTCCTTGGTTAGGGTCTCGTATTCGAATCTATCAGCCAGCAGAAGAGGAAAACAAAGAGACAAGTGATGGGAATGACATGGCCCTGGGGGAAGAGGGGCACTGGAAAGTTATCAACCAGTGAGAAACCAAACAAGGGCACAGAGTGCAGGCCTTGATGCTTTTAATGCAACTGCAACATTGCTCCCCGCTTAGACGGCTGGATAGTTGGGGGGGGGGGGGGACATGGGACCTGCTGGTGCAGCAGTTACTACCCTTAACAGGGGGAGGGGGGGGGGGGGGGGGGGGGAAGAAGAGAGAAAATGGATTCAAACAACCCAGAGCCCTGACTTGTACAGTCTGGGATTCTGATACCCAGACATAAGGGAAAAAGCACAGGACTGCTTCTATGGCCAAGTCCATAAGCAAAGCAAGTGAAACCGTATGGGGGCCGATGCAATACGGTGCGCTCAGCCCAGCTTACCGTTTAACCCGCAGCCGGACGCGGGTTGCATAGGGGATTAGCGCCTACACAACGCGCGGCAAAACTAATAGCGCTCATCACATGCAAATGGAGGCTATTAGCAATCACCTGCAGTGCAAAAAATTAAAGCCTTCCTAGAGCAAGCATTAATTGCTGCGCACTCTCAAACGTTGTACAGAAAAGCAGAAAATACTGCTCTTCTGTACATTAAGTAGGAGGAAAAAAAAATCTTAAAACAAATTTAAAAAACAAAAGTTTAAAAAAAGGGCCAGCAGTCGGGTTCAGGAAACGGACGCTCAGTTAACAAGCGTCCGTTTCCTGAGCCGCTGGCTGCGCCCCAAATAGGAAAACAGACACCGATAAATTCGGCATCTGTTTTCCTAACCAGCGGACGGCCGACCGCTTGCGGGCTCCCATGGTCAAGGAGGTGCTAGGGGCAAACAAGTGACCCTAGCGCTTCCTTGACAACGCAACCCCTAATTTAAATACTGCATGACACCCCCAGGAGGGATGCCTGAGGGCGCGTTAGAAAGTGCGTGGTGAGTGTTCAGCGCACGCTTTCAGCACATTTTAATTGTATCGGCCCCTATGAATTTCCCAGAAAGCTCATCACCCAGTAAAACATATTGCTCGCTGAAATTTTTATGGGTATCATAAGGTTTGGGGATAAGTGCACAGAGCGACCATTATACCCCTTAGGAGAAATATAGGAGTAACCTGCACAGAGCGGCACTTACTACCTTAGGTTTACTGGGCAGACTGGATGGACCATTTGATCCTTTCCTGCCGTCACTACTATGTTATATGTTATGTAACCCAGGACACAGAAATTAAGGGACAAGCTAGCACAGGATCAGAGCGTCAGTTATATGTTCACTATCCCAGTGCAGAGAAATCAGTGGACAAGCAAGCAAGGGCACAGCCATGTATACACTATCCTAGCACACAGAAATAAGGAGACAAGCTAAGAAGAGCACAGCCATGTATACACTATCCTAGCACCCAGAAATAAGGAGACAAGCTAAGAAGAGCACAGCAATGTATACACTATCCTAGCACCCAGAAATAAGGAGACAAGCTAAGAAGAGCACAGCGTACCAGCCCCTTGCATGCTATCCCAACACTCAGATCTCAGGGGATAAGAGCTAGCAAGGGCACAGCCATGTATACACTATCCTAGCACACAGAAATAAGGAGACAAGCTAAGAAGAAAACAGCCATGTATACACTATCCTAGCACCCAGAAATAAGGAGACAAGCTAAGAAGAGCACAGCGTACCAGCCCCTTGCATGCTATCCCAACACTCAGATCTCAGGGGATGAGCTAGCAAGGGCACATCCATGTATACATTATCCTAGCACATAGAAATAAGGAGACAAGCTAAGAAGAGCACAGCCATGTATACACTATCCTTGCACACAGAAATAAGGAGACAAGCTAAGAAGAGCACAGCCATATATACACTATCCTAGCACCCAGAAATAAGGAGACAAGCTAAGAAGAGCACAGCCATGTATACACTATCCTAGCACCCAGAAATAAGGAGACAAGCTAAGAAGAGCACAGCCATGTATACACTATCCTAGCTCACAGAAATAAGGAGACAAGCTAAGAAGAGCACAGCCATGTATACACTATCCTAGCACATAGAAATAAGGAGACAAGCTAAGAACACAGCCATGTATACACTATCCTAGCACATAGAAATAAGGAGACAAGCTAAGAAGAGCACAGACATGTATACACTATCCTAGTACCCAGCAATAAGGAGACAAGCTAAGAAGAGCACAGCCATGTATATACACTATCCTTGCACACAGAAATAAGGAGACAAGCTAAGAAGAGCATAGCCATGTATACACTATCCTAGCACAGAGAAATAAGGAGACAAGCTAAGAAGAGCACAGCGTGCCAGCCCCTTGCATGCTATCCCAACAGTCAGATATCAGGGGACGAGCTAGCAAGGGCACAGAGTACCATCCAACTGCATGTTACCTCAGTACATAGAAAAAGGGGATGAGCTAACAAAGGCACAAACAGGCCAATGCAATATTGGCGCGTGAAAACGGATGCTTATGATTGAGAGCCTGCTCTCCTAACATGCGTCAATCCACCTCCCCCTGGTGCCCGATTTAATATTAAAATTAGCTGCCATAGTAAAATTGTGCAACCCTAGTGCTTCCTTGGCATCGGACGCCCAGTAAAGGTGGCTGTCAGTGCAGGCTAGGAAACAGGCGCTCAATACGAGCATCCATTTTCTCCCACTAGCGGCACGATATACACGGCCTGATTCTGTTTTCTGTGGTCCCTCCTACTTAGTATCGCGATGATACTAGTAGGAGGGATCAGAAAGCAGGAATTTTGTTTTTTTGACAATGAGCCGTTGAGCGGAGACCTTTACACTAGTCCCGGGCTAGCGCAAAATTTGCCGTGTTGCAAGGACGCATTGGCTGCACTGGAAATTTTTTGCATTGTGGGGATTAACTAATAGCCTCATCTACATGTACTTTACATGTGATGAGTGCTATTAATGACGCGCTAATCCCTGTTTTCCATTGGGGGTTATGGATGCGCATCCAATCATGTGTTGAGCCGCGTGCTGGCCGCAGCGCACAGTATTGCATCTGCCTGAAAGTGCCCTTGTCATCTGACGTCCCCTGAAGCTGAGGGATTTTATGCCAGAATGTGGTTTTCACTCATGCAAGAGGTTTCTATTCACGTGCAGATGCTGCTCAGCATTCTCAGAGCAAGGCAGATGAAAGCTAGAACATGCACCTGGAGATATGAGGCACCCCCTCTCCCAGGTTATTTCATTTATTTACATTCATCAATCACCTCTACGATATTGCTTGGGACAATTTAAAACTAAAATCATCATAAATACAAAGCAGCAAGTACCTACAATATCGTGATATGTTTGTAGCACCTACAGCCCTTCCCCCGCCATCACTTCTTAAAACCCATCAAACAATTGTACCTGACATAAGCACTGGCCAGCCAACTAACCTTCTGCGACAGACTGCCCAACACTTCTACGTTACACTCTTCTAACGGCACACTGCAGCCTTGGCAAGCCAACTAACCTTCTGCGACAGACTGCCCAACACTTCTATGTTACACTCTTCTAATGGCACACTGCAGCCTTGGGTTGTCACTGAGACCTGTGGAAGCCAAATGTCTGACTAAAGCATGTCGATTAGCGCCTGTCGTCAATGTGCAACCATTATCGCACATTGCCTATTATAACCATCGCCTATTGTTCACGTTGATGTTAATGTTATTGCACCGCTGTTTATTGTAAACCGATACGCTATGATTGGTATCATGAGTGTCGGTATAAAAAAAGCCCTAAATAAATAAATAAAATAAATTATCTTCCACTTTTGTAAGGTTAATTTTAAAATTCAGTTTTGAGCTCAAAATTGCTCAGCTCATTGGTCTAGCACAAGCAGCACATGCTTTTTGTGAGCCAGCATGCTGCCTGCAGGTCTCTGGACAGCATCCTAACTCTTAGCACAGGACTGAGGCAGAAAGCAACAAACTACGTAAAGCAAAACAGTCTGATATTCTCTACATTCCCTCTTCATACCGTTCTGCATTCTACATTCAGAGCCTTTTCTGTGGCACTGATAACACAGAGAAGCACTCTCTGTATTACCTCAACCCAAGGGAACAGGAGACCCTCCCCAGAGAGTACACAAACCAAAGACCCCCAGGCTTGTCTGTCAGCTCCTCAAATGTAGAGAGAACAAATACAGCAATGAGGCAGAGAAACAGTGCTTCGTTTCCTCTTACCAACAAGCCAAGTTCTTGCACACATGCACGTGGCTGAGAGTAGAATAGTTCAACTTTGAACAAAAGAATCTTTTTCTTCTCAAATATTTACTGTAAGCTATTAAAACCTCCCGAGGTTCCCCGGCTCAGGCTCATAGTGCAGTACCCCAGCCCAATCCCACAGTCCGTCCCCATTGCGCCCCAGCCAGCCTCGGCATCTCTTAGCAGTTCTTACCAGATCCCACAGCAAAGGATGGGCTTATTATCTTGCAGGGACTCTGCTGCAGCCACCTGGAGCCATCGAGTCTCAAGGGCTGTGGTGGGCAGCTGCGACTTCCCTCACACACATGCACAGGGCCGGGACAGCTGTGGTGCCAGACCAGCAGCCTTGGATCCTGCTGCCATCTGACAGAAGGCTCAGTGTGTTCCGGGCTCTGCTTCCACCACAGGCCCTGTCCCTGCACACGTCACACACCGGCCCTGCCAAGCTCATCACAGATCACAGCATGCTGCCCACGCACTAAAGGCACTGCTCAGGCTGCCAAAAAAAAAGATGATGGCTGCCTCTGAGCAGCCTGTGAGGTCACAATAAGGTTCTGTTGGTTGGCCCAGGCTCTGAGCCAATCACAGAGCAGTTTAAAGGGCCCCAACACATGCACACAAACAGCAGGGCCAGAGCAGGCTACCCCAATCCTGCCCCACAGGTGCCAGCCCTGCGGACAGTAACGGGGCGAGACTGCAAGTCCCTGCCAAAGCAAAGGACCCCCCCCCTGCCCCCCTGAACATTTCTCAAGCATCCCAGTGTGAGAAAGGCGGCTTCCCTGTCCGTGCTTTATGGGAAGGGGGTTTCTCTGTGCCCCGTCTCTGCTCCTCCTAAGGCCACCCACGCGCGGCACTCCCCTCATGATGCAGCAGGAGATGCAGGTATCAAATTCCCAAGGCCTGGCCTGGCCTAGCAGAATAGGCACTGCCAGCCCTGGCTCTTTCCAGAGCCCACTCAGCAGCAAGCCTGCCAAAATCAATGAGTGCTAAAGCGCCAGGGAAGAAATCCCAGCCTGGAAAGGAGGGAGAGAGAGGCAAAGGCAGGAAAGTTTCCCCAATATCAGTGCCAGAAAGTTACATCCCGAGAAAAGGAATCCTAGCCTGGGGGGAGGGGGCAGAGAAAGCCAGAGAGAAGAAAACAAGATTCCCAAAATCAGTAACAATTTATGTTCAAGAATTTGAGCCTGGGGAGAAGAGCACTCAGAGAAAAAGGCAGCCGAATCTGACATTAAAGCTTCACAAGCTAAAAACAAACACAAACGTCTACCTTTGGCAGCCAAGTCAGGCATTCTTGCCAGCCACTGATGTGGTGCAAGCTGCAGAGAGGGAAGGTCCACTCTGCAAAACAAAGAAACTAATCTCCCACTCCACAAATCAGCAGAGGAATCCAAGGTCCCGGGGCAGCAGAGAGCAGCTGGCAGGCCCTGCAAGGCAAGGAGGGAGCGGGGCCATGAGTCAGCAGAGCTCTTTCAGGAGCTCCAGGAGGAGGAGGGATTTCCAGACCGAATCAAACAAAGGCTGCAGGAAGAGAGCCGGCCGCCAAGAGCCAAACCAACGGCAGCAGCTTTACTGGCCTGACAAATCAGGGTGCAAGTGCAGACAGAACAGAGCCCCCGGCTTCCTGGGGCAGAGTTTCCAAAATTCTCTAGCAACTGTATGGCAAGTTTCCATTATTTTGCAAAAGGATTCGCGCCTCTGACCATGCAAAAAAAGTCAAATTTTTTAGGGGGAAAATCACTGTGTTTTTATATATTTAAACTCTATACAAATAAAAGCTGTACCAAGTACAAAAGTCTACAATTGTTAAGTCATGTAAGTTACAAACTTGCACCTATTGTTACCGTAACACTATGAAATGTCATTTTGTTTTGAATTGAAACAATGCAGCCAATCTTTTTTCTTTTTTAGAAAGTCCTTGTCAGTCTTTCCAAGCATAGGAACTTCTCTATAAGCTAAAAATGCCCTCAGCATCAGCAGTTTGCCATGTTCATTACACAGAGAGATGTGTGCACATATATTGCTGAATTAGCACAAGTTTGAAACTCATCAGCAGTAGCGTCAGTCATCAAGGCTTCTAGGAATTGAAATCAAAACCCTCTCTCCCAATTGTAAGACATCAGCAGTTGCAGACCTCCGAAAAACACATTCAGGGTTTTGGTTTTGTAGTTGGTGTATGATGGACCATGAATGCAGGTGTATAAAGATGAAATTCTTAGTCTAAAAGGACATCATGTCATCCAGGACCTATATCAAAATAATCTTTAAGAGATTTTTGAGGGATAAACATTTTAACTGTTTTCTGTCTACCCCAATTTCACCCCTCCCTCTTCTGTTCCCTTAGAAAAGGGGAAGAGGGTGGAGGAAAACAGAAAGCAAGGGGGGTTGGATTAGGGAGCAGAGTGCCTCTTCTTTCATCTACTACAGCCTCAGTTTCACTCCCTCCTGATCCCTGCAGGCTGTTTATAAGGAGAGGGGCTGGAACAGGAGCAAAGAATGTGGAAACTGAAGGAAGGCACCCTGCAGCTTTCCTCAAAAGATTGAATTAAGAAGGGGGAAGGCTTCAAGTATGTAGATTCTGCAGTAGGTTGTCAATTATGCAGTAAGAATGTGGATTCACTCAGGGATCACAGAATCATGGGAGACTAAGGGCATTGGGTATAATGTGCAGGAAACAAAAAGGTCACATATCTAGAAGGGAATAAGACAAAAAGTAGAAAAGGTCCAGAGGAGATTAGGGATTTTCCTTTCTATTAAACCATAGACACCCCCCTTCTCCACACACCATGCTTCAAATATTCTTTACATCCTGATATACCAAAGCATGTGGACCTCTTCCAGTTATGCAAAGTAGTAGCTACTGCCTTCAGAGTAATCTCTTCTAGTCAAACAAGCTCTCTCAAGGGCAAACCATAGGACAAAATGAAAACAAATCCTCCATAATCAACAGTTCTTGAGACAAAAGACCCCTATCCTGAAGGAGATTAGGGATTTTCCTTTCTATTAAACCATAGACACCCCCCTTCTCCACACACCATGCTTCAAATATTCTCTCTGGCCGAGATACAGACTATGTCTGAGCCCGCGTCAGCTAGAAAGGCAGCAGCGGGTTCCATAATCGCTCTGGAATTCATCCCCGAGTCATCCACCTCCTGAGAGAGGAGCAGGGATGAGTAAACCACCAGGGCACAACAGGAAGGAATCTGTAAAGTCACTACTGTCGTGTCAAAGGCTTATTTAAGGATGGACTCCATCCGCCTATCATGTGCATCCTTTAATGCCGCTCCCCCCTCCACTGGGATAGTTGTTCGCTTCGAAACGGCACAGACCAGTGCATCCACTTTAGGGAAATGCAGGCATTCTCTCGCCGCCGGATCCAGTGAGTAACCTTTAAACATGCTTCAGGTGCATCCCATTCCAGGTCAATTAACTCCTGGCTGGCTTCCAGCATCGGAAAATAGCAAGAGGCTTTCCGCAGAGACATCAGGATGGGATTCTTCTTTGGTTCCATCAGAGCCTGCACCAGGCACTCCCAGTGTCTTCAGGGTCTGGGAAACCAGGGCCAGCAATTCATCTCCGAGGAAAAACCATAATATGGTCTAATATGGCTCCAAACCTGGTGGGATTTTCCCATCCTCCAAGAAATCTGAATGCCCTTCTTCGTCCCTGATGTCTAGGTCCCTTCCAGGGATACCCTTAGTGAGTCGAGGCATGTCTCAAGGTCTGCCGATAGGGCTGGGAGAGGGAGACCCAACTGGCTGGGATTCCATCCGGTCAGGGACAAGTGAAGTAGACTGCGCCTGTACGAAAGCTTGAAGGCCTTGAAAAAATTCCACCCAAGACAAGGTCGTGGGACCATGCCTAGCCCAGGAGGTATTGGGGTAGGCGCAGCTGAATTTCCCTCTCCCGTGGAAGACCCAATCCCAGGATTACTCAGATCTGGGATACTACCGGTTAAGGTTGTGGCTGACCTATCCTCTGAATGGGAGAAGCCGGGCTTAGCAAAGTCCTGGGAGGCCAACTCTCCCTGGACCTCCTCACAGTGCTGACATAAGTAAGAATCCTGGTCAGACTGTGTAGCTCTAATATGGCAGGCAGCACACAGAGAATGGCACTTATGTTTCTTTGCTGCCAGAGCCATTAGAAATCACCTCAGGAATTCTCAACTGGGGGAGAGACCTTTAAGTATCACTGCAGGAGAGCGGGGCTCAATCTTTCTCCAATTTAAAGGTAAAATTTCTTCTACTAAAGAGTACAGTGATCCCGATAGGGAAAGCACGTCCATGTCTGCTAGGACACGGAGAGGTACTGAAGGGCTGAGGTCACTGCAGGGGTGTATGTAAGGCGACATCAGCTTTGAAACCTGACTCCATCTCCATCTGCTGGCAGGGGAGCACAACTCATTGGTCCCGAGTCCATCTGGCTACGTGCTAGGAAAAAAATATTTGTCTTCTTTGTGAAATTTTTGATGGTTATAAGTGTAACTTTGTGTTCCCAGAACAAGTTATACATTTTTAAAGCTCATGGCACCAGGATCCCTGTACTGGTTCCGACTGAGCTGGAAGTTCAAATGAAGAGGAGGAATCTGCTGGGTCAAAAAAAATGTAAAGCCCCCTCCATTTATCGGAGGCTCCCAGCTTGTGGTGTTCTATGCCCTGCTCAGGGTGAGGGTGCACTTTTTCACTCGGCCAGCGGTGCCAAATGGCCTGGCTACGGCTCTGTTCTCAGCCCTCAAAGATCAGCTCAGAACATATATTCCTCAAGCAGGACAACCTTCAGTTAGTCTAAGAGGAGAACACAGTATGAAACAGTAATGAAATTAAACAAAGCAGGAAAAACAGTCACACCTGTGGAGTGATATCTCCACATGGCAACAGGTTTTTTTTCATCCTGGTCGCCATGCTTTGATGTCACCACACATGGTGAATACCAGCTACAGGTAAGCAACTTTGTTTTGTAGTCATGGGGAACATAACCAGAGATCAGTGTAAGCAGAATCAGCAAGTAAGGGAAATAAGCAGACAGAATGGGACTTGTGGTTGTCATCTGCAGTCATTCTTACGAGACCAACACGTGCACAATCACTTCAGCTACAGAGCAGAGAGAAAGAGAAATGCACACTCCCTTTCTTGGTAAGCATTCCCGCAGACACGCACAGACTCACGGCACATGTCTTTTTCTTCCTGGTTAGACAACATACAAAGCCCGCACTCTTCAAGCAAACTCTTACCGTCTTTCGCTCTCTTTTGGGTGGGATCTGCTGGGGTGGGTTCACCAATACCTGTGCTGCTGGAACACCTGGTGGGAACTGCTGCACTCCCTGAGCAGGGTAGTAAGCTCCAGCTGCAGAGGAGGGAAGTTAAGGAAATCTGTTAGATGACATCTTTACTTACGGCAGGACACATAAGGTCTACCTTTTCTAATGCATGGAATACATTTAGTCTGGACATCCAAGATGTTTTTAAATGGCATCCACGTAGCATACAAACTTTAAATTTTTGCAACTGCTTTTATTTGCTAAATTTTCAAAATTATAGACGCCTTAATTACATTTAAATGCTACTGCAGTAGTTGTTTTAATGTTCTCCCTTTAGTGATTATGTTAAATTTGATCACTATTACCAGTGGCCCCATTACTGTTACCTCTCATACTGAAAACAGGGAATGGTTATTTACCCTTTTAAATAGTGATAGGATTAGGGGACAATCCATGAAGCTAACAGAAAGCACATTTAAAACAAAGCAGAGAAGGCACTTTTTCACTCAACACACAATTGAACTGTGGAATTTGTTGCCAGAGGATGTGGTGAAAGTTGCCATAGCTGGGTTTGAACAAGTTCCTGGAAGAAAGGTTCAGGCACCATGATTAACCATATTGATTTGGGAAAGCCACTGCTTATCCTTGGTTATGAGCAAGAACTGAATCTATTCTTTGGATCTTACTGGGCATCTGTGATCTTGCCTGGCCCATCAGAGACAGGATGCTGGACGTAATGGACCCTTTGATATGACTCAGTATGGTATTTATGCTCTTTCATCTAGGCTGTGGTCTCCACCTAAGAGAGGCAGCAGCTCTCAGTGAAATCTGTCAGGCACAGAGAATTCCCAGCCATCCTGACTGGCTTCTAGGGATTCGATGCCCTGGGCATCCAGTACTGGCTAATACAAGATTCCTGTTTCAGACTATTTGTAGAAGAGAGACAGTCGAGCCATGACCGCTGGGGACGAGTGGTAGCAAAGAGGGGCATAAACTCCACAGCTCGCTCTTTGATTTATTTTTATTCTGCTTTTCACACTTTTTTTTTCAGCGCTTCAAAGTGGATTACATTCAGGTACTGTAGGTATTTCCCTATCCCCAGAGGGCTTACAATCTAACAGGTCAATACAGTAAAGTGCGGCCATGGTTACCCTGCTTCTAACCCGCTTTCTACTCACAATTTGGCCGCGTTAGCCCAACCCGCGATCCACTATCCCCTTTAACCCATCCTTACCGCTTCTTTAAATCACCGGGTAACCCCTTCCGCCTGCGGCATGTATATGAGATGTAAACGATCGGATTAGCTATTCCCTCCCATACAGTAACGCGCACCCTGATTATCTCATTTTTAACCTGCAGTTTAGCCGCGCGTTTAACCTGCTAATTTACCGCCTACCCCTACCCCTGTGTTAGAGGCAGGGGTAAGGGTAGGCAGCAAACTTTCCTCCAGCCCTCGCTCACCAGCCCTGGCCGGTGAGCGAAAAAGGGGCAGCCCAGTCCTCTCTATCCTCCTCCCGAAGCAACGAAAGCGAAAAAGGAGGCAAGGCGCAAGGCAAAAGTTAAAACAAAAGTGAAAAAGAATAATAAAAGTAAACTTACTGGCAGGCGCGCATTCATACGTCGTGACGTCACGCCTTGAGCGCCCAAATTGCACAGGCGTATACAGGCGTGCATTCATTCGCCGCCGGCAGGGGCTGTTGGAGGCCGCTTTCGCCGCCGGCTCCCTCCGGCTCGATGAACGCACGCCCGCCGGCTCCCACCTCCCTCGATGAATGCGCTCCCGCCAGTAAGTTTACTTTTATTACTCTTTTTTCACTTTTGTTTTAACTTTTGCCCTGCGCCTTGCTTCGGGAGGGAGGGAGAGAGGTACCTGTCATTATTGATAATCACCTCTCATTCAAACCATTCATCAAATCCATAATAAAGGATTGCTATTTTAAACTTCAAACAATAAAGAAACTCAGATCCCTACTACACTTCAACGATTTCCGCACAGTCCTCCAGGCTATTATTTTATCGAAGCTCGACTACTGTAATGCACTCTTACTCGGCATTCCTGCATCACACACCAAGCCCCTTCAACTCCTACAAAATGCCTCCGCTCGGATATTGTCAAACACAAAAAAAAGAGACCACATCACCCCCACACTTATTCAACTACACTGGCTCCCTATACAGTCACGAATTCTTTACAAAACACTCTCGATCATTCATAAGAGTCTAGTAAATTCTAACCTGAACTGGATTAACCCCCCCATCTCACCCCGTTCCTCCAATAGACCCACCCGCCCAGCACTCCAAGGAACACTCCATGCCCATTCTATCAAATCTTTTAAACTCTCCTCTACTATTAACAGAGCCTTCTCTCTTGCCGCACCCACCTTATGGAACTCACTGCCTCATGATATTCGAAGAGACTTATACCCCCATTTTCAAAAAGAAACTTAAAACCTGGCTCTTTCGGCAAGCCTACTCCATTTCACCCCCTATTACATAAACCCCCATGTGAATTGTTAGATTGATATCCTGGTATGAACGCCTTTATGTCTGCTGATTCTGTACTGTGCACTTTCATGTATATAGTTCTAGTTATAATTATTATAATCAGCATCTCCCCATTGATGCTTGTTATATCTAAGGGCTCCTCCCGAAGATTATCTATATGTTACTGAGTTCACCATCTTTATGTGTTATATGTAAGGGCAATGCCCAAAGTTTTATGTTCACTGTGAACCGATACGATGTGCGAACGGATATCGGTATATAAGAAATGTTAAATAAATAAATAAAAATAAATTTGAAATGACATTTGAAATGACAGGTACCAGCGCACCCAGGTTACTGTATAGGCGCTGTATAAAGCGCCTATACAGTAAAATGGGTTGCGCGGGCCTATCGCTTCACGGACGCTTCTTGGACGCGGCTTGCATTTGCAAGCTATTTTCATACAGAATTGAGCAGTAGGTGAGCCGGATTGTGCGTGCGGCAAACGCGGGTGCGCCCGGCACTAACGCAGCTCTTCCTACCGCTCCTTACTGTATCAGCCCGTAAGTTTGTACCTGAGGCAATGGAGGGTAAAGTGACTTGCCCAAGGTCACAAGGAGTGACAGCGGGACTCGAACCCTGGTCTCCTGGTTCATAGCCCACTGCTTCCCATAGTGCAGAAATAAGGATAAGTCAGTGCCAGCTGTACATTGCTCTTGGATATGTTTATCACCCAGCCTAGCTCCTAGCAGATCAGTTTGCGAGACACCAATTGACTCTCTTCTGCACTCATCTCAAATCAACTAGTCCAGGTACATATAGATGGACTAGAATACCCTCCTTGCACAGAGATGCCGCTACCACCACCATGAACTTGGAGATGATCCTGGGCGCCGTAGCCAGACTGAACGGTAAGGCTTGAAACTGATAATGGTGCCCTAGAATGGCGAAATGAAAGGAACGATACTCCTGTCAAATGGGGATATGAAGATAGGTTTTTGTCAGATCGAGAGATGTAAGAAATTCCCCTCTGTACTGTCATAATTATGGATCCTAGTTTCCATCCCTAAGTGAGTCGCACACAAACGCTATCAGAAGGAGTCCTCTTCCTTCTTGGAACGATAAAATGAATTGAATAGCACCCCATATTTTCTTGTAATCTGATAACTGGAATTATAGCCTTCAGGTCTAGCAGCCTCCACCTCCACTCTCTTCGCTAGCAAGCTGCAGGGAGAGACCATAAAGGTATCTGGAGGAATTTGCAGAAATTCTAGAGCACAGCCATCTCTTATCACCTCCAGCACTCTCTGGGCCCACCTTTCATAAAAACAAATAGATTATCTTCACATGGTAGGAGGGCCCCTGCACCTTCATTGCAAAGATCAAGATGCTCTGGGCCTGGAGCCTATATTCCTATGTGGCTTCTTACGCCAAAAGGTCTGAGATCTTCCGAAAGAACACAACATTTTCTTGTACTCCAGCAACCGCAGAATTTTGGATTCACCCCATTTATTCGCCATCTTCTCCAACTCACTCCCAACAATGGAGAACCACTAATGGGTAACCCTGTCAAATTCAACTTAGAAATAGTATCTGCCGACCAGTTCCACAGCCATAACAGGTGCCTTGCTGCTATTAAGAATGCTTCATCTCTAGCGGCGGTGCGCTCCAAGTCACAGCCCGCAAAAAAAATGCAGCTTCTGGTTCTAACATCGGCCGCTATTGGCTCCCACTCTAAGTCTCTTGAAAGAGACGCAAACCTGCTCGAGCCGCCAAGCAACAGCAAGAAGCTATTTGCAAATTCATTGCCATAGCTTCAAACACCTGCTTGAGAATAGCCTCAATCCTATCCTGGGCTTCCTTCAGAGCTGCTCCACCTTCAATCGGAATGATGGTTTACATGGTAACAGTGAACACCAAGGCATCAACCCTGAGGAATCGCAACTGCTCCCTTGCCTTTGGATACAAGGGATACATGCCCACCAAAGAACGCCCCTCCTTTAAAGCTTGCTTCTGGGGCGCTCCACTCAAGGTCAATTAACTCTTGAATTGGTTCCAGAAGGGGAAAGAAATAGGATGCCTTGCACTAGGTAAGCGAGATGGGATCTTTCTTTAGTGATCCTATAATGTCACCCCCACCTACTCTGAGTGTTTTCAGGGTCTTGCCAAGTGGGAAGCCCTATGACGAGCCCCCTTCTTACTAGGCTGCTTTGCCTCCACTGGACATACTTTCAGAAAGGCCTGTAAACCTTGGAAAAACTCCACCTAGAAGGAAAAAGATGACTCCATTCCTGGGCCCATAGGACTGAACATGTCACTCTCCGATCCCTCCACCAGGGATGTCCCCTCCCATTGAGAACAAGGGGGAAGGGGAATTGTCCATCATATTGCCTCCTGTGCCTCCTCCCACCGAGTCCTCCATCAGTGGAGGAATGCCCCCATGCCGGCAAAATCCTTTGGTGGCAAATAGTCTTAAGCCTCCAGACAGCACTGGCACAGGCAAAATGAGAGCAATGGCTGGCTTGCCCTTATATGACAAGTCGCACAAATAGCAGGGTGCTTAGACTTTTTTCTCCCTGGCGCCAAAAAGGTTACTCTCTTTCCATGCTGTCCCCTGCACACATACCAACTTGTGCACGGGTGTACCTGCACAATTATGCACCCAAATCTAGGCCACGGGCTTGCATGCAAATGCGCGCGCCTACTTGTGTGTACATACATGCACGTGAGCGTACAGAAAATAAACACCCGCCACCGCCTACCATGTGGCCGACAGGGCCTGTGATGCATGGCCTAACGAAAGCTACTCTACCCACTGGCCCATGCTGCCTCTACTCTCCACTAACTCCCCAGAAGTGAAGAGGGAGGGAGAAGAGTAGTAAACGCCAAGGGAGAGACACAACACAGTAAGGAAAAAAGGGGGGCCTAACACTTCCCTCCTCTTTTTTACCTGAGCTCAGCCCTTTTCTGGCTGAGAGCACGATCGGATCACAGCTATGGGGAGAGAGGGAACAAGCCTTCAATGCCAAGCAATCCCTCACATCCTTCTTAAGTCTAAGTCTGACAGGCATCAAGGCAAACTGCTCAACTAAGGAAGGGACCAGTCGGGTGTCACCTTAGGAGCTCAACCTCTTCATTCTATATATTTTTTTTTTTACACAGGAGCAATCCCCACTAGGGATATGCATTTCCACCATCTGCTGGAAACAGAGAATACTGGAAGGTTGTTGTCGGGGCAAGGCTATGTGTCAGTTACTTCAGCTAGTCAATTATCTCAGTCTCTATCTGTTGGTAGGAGTGCAAAACCCACCAATGTCGACTGGCCTGCTTGAGTGCAGAGGAAGTGTGTGAGTCGAGTCCATGTGTCTGCGAGAGAAAGAGCAGGCATGCGTGAGAGAAACAGCGAATATGTGTATGTGCAAACTTGCGAGCACACAAGAGTATCTGAAAGACTGAGTGAGCACATGTGTGCATGAGTGGACACGAGGGCGCACATGTGCATGAGTGCGTGCGTGTGCTAACATGAGAATGCGCAGGTATGTGTGCATGTGTGAATGAATTCGCAAGTGTGTGTGTGAACAAGTGTGTTACTCCAAGAGGAAATCTGCACTGCACGGAATTCCCCTCTAATGCCGAATTCTGCATTTGTCTTCCAGAATTCATCTCAGGGACCAATAGAACGTGCCAGCCTGTGCCAGAAATAAAAAGCGGCAGTGTCAACGTTGGTCTGTGCAAGCCGAAAGACAATGAAGGCTGTGTCTATGCTCGACAGTGTCAACAGGGCCTGAAGAGAAGCAGCTACAATAGTGGGAGTGTGCTCATACAGCTGACAGAGAAGGGAGCAATGGGGGTGAAGCCTAAGAGACAGCTAGAAAGGTGCTGGGGGGTAGGAGAAGCTGGGAGCACAGAGCTGGAGGTGTTGCTGGGGGAGGGAGGATGAGCCTGGTAAGGCAGACACAAAATTGGAAGTCTTGCTTGGGAATGGGAAAAACTATAAAAATGAGTGAAAGGGGGAGGGGGTTTGAGACTATGGCAGAGAGAGAAAGCAAGGCGGGGAAGTCTTGCTGGGTGGTGAGAAGAGAATTTTTTATTTTTTTGTGCAGAATTACACCAGGAGTGCAGTGCATGTGTATGTTGCGTGAACATGTATGTGAGTGAACGAGTAAGCATGGGTGTTCAAGCGTATGTATGCTTACTTGTGCGTGCATGAATGAATGAGCATGTGTGAGCAAGTTTGTGAATAAGTGTGCATGAAAGAATGAACGTAGGTGTTAGCGTGTGCAGGCAACTCTCCCCCAACTAATCTATGACAATTTCAGGGTGACAAAATCAGTTTCCAGATTTGGAGAGCGGAGAATTATTTTTAAAGTTATCCGCCTCAAATGGTAAAATTGGCATATTTGGAGACTTATCTGGCTAAATTGTAGCCAGATAACTATCTAACTGGCTGAAGAATATAGCCAGATAAGTCAGGGCATTCTGGGGGAGGATGGGAGGCATTTCAGGGAGGAGCAGATTTCCTCCCCGATATTCAAGGTTAGCCGGACTCTGGTCATGCCGTTAACCTGTTCTAAAGTTAGAGATAATCATATTCCGGCTAACTTTAAGATAGCAAGTATGTTCAGTGGCACAACCGCACTACTGAACATAACGTGCTAGTTAGCCAGAAAACTTTATCTATTAGGCCCATACATTAAACTGCGCAGGAGAGCCGGCACTCAGAGGCAAGCGCCCACTCTCCTGGGCATGCGATTCAGTATTTAAATTAGGGCCTACGCTAATAAGGAGGTGCTAGGGACACTAGTGCGTCCCTAGCGTCTCCTTATTGGCGGAAGTGGCGAATGTCAGCGGGTCTGACAGCCGACGCTTAATTTTACCGGTGTCGGTTGTCGAACTGACTGACAACCATGTGGTTCAGAACACGGATGCCTGCAAAATCGAGCATCCGTTTTCCAACCCGCGGGCAGAATTTTTTTTTTTTTAAGAAGATTTTTATTTTTTTTTATTTTTGGGGCCTACGACTTAATATCGCTATAATATTAAATCGGAGGGAGAACAGAAAAGCGGTTTTTTCTCCTTTTCTGTACACTTGCCCGGTGCCGTCTGAAACACGCGTCCAAACGGGGGCTAACGGTGCGCTCGGCCGAGCACACCATTCCGTATTGGCCTGTATCTGAGCTGCTCAATTGTTTTATGTGGATTGGTAATTTTTTTTTCCTTTGTTGCACTGCATACAGAGTCTGACTTCTTGTGGTTTCCAGTTCAGTTTTTATCTGCATATTTCTATTTATACTTTAGGGTCTTGCTATTCTGCATTTGGCAAGGGTCTGTGTGTTCTGCATGTGTGACTGAGGTGAGGTATTCTTCTATCATCTATACAGCTTAGCTTGCTCTGTTTTCTTAATAGGATTTGTATTAGTGGATTAGGACTTGGTATAATATTTGCATCGTTGCTTTTTCATAGGTAAGGTTGTCACTGTTTGAATGATGGCAGTTAATGCTGTTTTGGTAAGGGAGGTTTTATTATATTGTAATTCAGTTTACTTGTGGCTTTCTGAGGGCCAATCTCACACCTAACATTTTACTATAGGCCTAATCCCATGTGTGTTCCAATCGTCTTTTTTGCAGAGTATTCTGGTTGGGATCATAGCAGTATATGTAAAAATATACAGAATATTTTTACCTGGTAAGACTATACTTTGAATGTCCTTTTTCATGTAAAATATTTTATAAATGCATAATTTTGAATTGTTTGTCATGAGGGCTGGGGGTGAGGTGGGGTGGGGGAGGGAGGGAAGACAAGGCTGTAAGGTTCACCTAGGTTACACCAGCCAGAAAGCAGAGTTGCTTACCTGTAACAGGTGTTCTCCGAGGACAGCAGGATGTTAGTCCTCACACATGGGTGACATCATCAGATGGAGCCCGATGCGGAAAACTTATGTCAAAGTTTCCAGAAATGTTGACTAGGCACACTGAGTAAGCCCAGCATGCCCTATACCATGCATCCACTCAGGGTACCTCTTCAATCTCATAACATAGAATTACAACAACATAAAAAATAGGCAAAACCCAACTCTGCGGGGTGGCGGGCGGATTTCAGGAGGACTAACATCCTGCTGTCCTCTGAGAATACCTGTTATAGGTAAGCAAATCTGCTTTCTCAGAGGTCAAGCAGGATGGTAGTCCTCACACATGGGTGAATACCTAGCTACAGGCTGCTCCCCAACACAAAAGAGGACCAACAGACACCTAACTAGGTGCCAACAAGCACACCACCATCGGTGCTGTTGGTAACAGAGGGTGAGACAACCCGAACCCAACAAAGGTCCCTAGGTTGGGAGAGTTGGGTTCCATACCTCAAATAGGTTCCAGACGACAGACTGGCCGAACCTACAGTCATATCAGCCATCCCTATCCAGACAATAGTGGGATGTGAATGCATGGAGAGAATTCCACGTTGCAGCCTTGCAGATCTCCTCCATGGGAGAAGCTCGCAAGTGGGCAACAGACACTGCCATCGTTCTGACAGAACAAGCCTTGACATGACCCCCAAGATACAGTCCCATCTGGGCATAACAGAAGGAGATGCAATCTGCTAGCCAATTGGATATAGTCTGTTTGGCAATAGCAACACCCAACCTATTTCTATCAAAAAAAATAAAAAGTTGGGTGGACTGTCTATGGGCTTCTGTGCACTTCAGGTAGAAGGCTTGCAGTACAAACTGTGCAGTGCTCGTTCACCTTTGGTGCGAATGGGGCCTGGGAAACAAAACTGGAAGGGCGATTAACTGATTAAGATGGAAATCCGTCACCACCTTTGGCAGGAACCTAGGGTGCGTACACAAGACCACCCTATCATGATAGTGAATTATCCACCTTATACTAAGTACTAAGGACTGGAGCTTGTTGAGCCTGTGTGTTGAAGTGACCGCCACAAAAAATATGACCTTCCAAGTCAGGTACTTCAGTTCACAGATGTGCAGTAGCTCAGGAGCTTTCATCAGCTGAGCCAATTCCATGTAGAGGTTACAAGACACAGCGGGAGGCCTTAGAGGAGGCTTCAATTGAAGCATGACCCACATGAAATGTACAATAAACGTTCAACTATAGGCTGTACAGAGATGGGTGTACCATTTACACCATGGTGGTATGCGCCAATCGCACTAAGATGATCTCTGACAGAGTTGGTTTTTAAGCCAGTCTCCAATAGGTGTAGAAGGTAGTCACACAGTTTTTGTGTGGGGCAGGAGAACGGGTCTAGGGCCTTCTGCTCACATAATATAGAAAACCTTCTACACATCAATCTGAGGACTTTCTAGTGGGAGGCTTTCTGGAAGCCACTAGGACGGGAAAGACATCCTCAGAAAGATCAAGAGGCTGCAGGATTAACCTCTCAACATCCAGACTGTGAGCAACAGGGCCTGGAGGTTGGGATGCTGCAGCCTGCCCTGATCTTGTGTGATAAGATCTGGGGAAATCCCCAGACTGATCAGTTTCCGGATGGACAACTCTCAAAGGAGTGGAAACCAGACCTGTCTCAGCCAGCAAGGGGATATGAGGATCATAGTCCCTCTGTCCTTGTGAAGCTTCAAGAGAGTCTTTGCCACTAAAGGAATTGGAGGATATACATACAGAAGAGCCCTGCCCCAAGGGCGCCTGAGGCAGGTTTACCATCTGATCTGGATAGGGCGCTAACAGAGGCACTTTTCAGTTGTAGGGTGACGGAAAGAGATCTATGTCTGGGCTTCCCCAGAGGCGGAAAATCTGATTTGCAACCCCCTAATCCAGGGACCACTCGTGGGGTCTGAAGCTAGATTCAGCCTATCCACTATCATGTTCTCCGTTCTGGCCAAGTACATGACCCTGAGCATCATCTTATAGGCTAGGGCCCAGGACCAGATCTGGACTGCTTCCTGACACAGGAGGTACGATCACGTGCCTCCCTGCTTGTTGACATGCCGCATGGCCACTTGGTTGGCAGTCTGAATCAGGACAATTTTATTAGGCAGCCGATCTCTGAAAGCCCATAGTGCGTACCTGATCTCCCGAAGCTCCAGGAAGTTGATTTGACAAGAACGTTCCTGAGCAGACCACAGTGCCTGGGTGCCGAACCAAACAACATGAGCTCCCCACCCATGGTAGATGCATCCGTGGTAAGCACAATTTGAGTAGGGAGACTCCAAAAGGAAATCCCCCATTCCAGACTGGAGAGTACTCACCACCAGGACAGAGAGTCCCAGAGAGACAGGGTGACTCGGATGCAATCCTGGAGGCTCTGAGTGGCTTTGCGCCACTGCGACCTCAGGGTCCATTGGGCTCTGCTCATACGTAAGCGTGCCAAGGAAATGACATGGCCGGTCGTGTCCATGTGACCCAACAGCCTCAACATGTGCCAAGCTAATACCTGCTGTTGTACCTCTGTTGCAATGCCCGCCAGGGCAACAGCCCTTGGGCGTGGCAGAAAGGCCCTGGCTTGAGCCGTGTCTAGCAAGACTCTGATGAAGTCCAATTGAGGTGATGGACTGAAAAGGGACTTTGGGTAGTTGAGAACCAACCCTAGTGACTCCAACACCCCTGCCTGAGACGTGCTCTTGAACAGCCAATCGTCCACAGGAAAACATGCACACCCAGTCTGCAGACATATGCCAGCACCTCGGCCAGGCATTTTTGAACCCTTGTGGAGTGGACCTGAGCCCAATCGGCAATACCCAGTACTGGAAGTGACGTGTCTCCATCACTGATCAGAGCGACTTCTTGTGACCAGGGAAGATCTCAATATGGTTGTATGTGTCGAGAGAGCATAGCCAGTCCCTTTTTTGCATAAGGAGGATCAAGTTACCCAAGGAAACCATCTTGAACTTTTCTTTCTTTTTTTTAGAAACCTGTTCAAGGCCTTCAGGTCTAGACTGAGACTGAGTCCTCCTGTTTTCTCTGGAATCAAAGCACAGGGAGAAGAATCCTTGCCCTCTTTTACCCTTGTGGGATGGGCTTGACCATTCTGGCCATTGAGGAAGGAAATCTCCATTTGTTGTAGCTTCTGATGTGCTACCGGCCCCCAAAAATGGTATGGAGGGCAATCAGGTAGGACCCCCAAAAGGTAGCTGCACCTTTCAAGGTTTTTTTGGGTGTTTTGTTTTTTTTTTAAAAAACAATTTCTCTCATTTTATCAAAAAGTTTCCCTTTTGAAAGTTTAGTGCTTGAACTGTGGATTTACTTATTGTCCACCTTCCAGTCATTAAGTCAAATTTGATCATATTATGATAACTATTGCCAAATAGCCCCACCACCGTTACCTCTGTCACCAAACCCTGCACTCCATCGAGAATTAGATCTAAAATTGCTCTGCCTCTTGTCTGTTTCTGAACCAATTACTCCATAAAACTGTCATTTATTCCATCCAGGAACGTTATCTCTCTAGCATGCCCTGATGCTTCATTTACCCAGTAAATACTGGGGTAACTGAAATCTCCCATTATTACTGTACTACCAATTTGGTCAGCTTCCCTAATTTCTCTGCCCTTCTCACCATCTTGGTCAGATGGAGAGCAGTATACTCCTATCACTATACTCTTCTCCAACACACAAGGGATTTCTACCCATAAAGATTTGATTGTGCATTTAGTCTCATGCAGGATCTTTATCCTGTTGGGCTCTATGTCATCCCGGACATAGAAACATAGAGAAGTGACGGCAGAAGAAGACCAAACGGCCCATCCAGTCTGCCCAGCAAGCTTTCACACATTTTTTCTCATACTTATCTGTTACTCTTGGCCCTTATTAGTAACTTTTTGGTTCTAGTTACTTTCCACCCCTGCCATTGATGTAGAGAGCAGTGCTGGAGCTGCAAAGTGAAGTATCAAGCTTAATTGGTTAGGGGTAGTAACCACCGCAATAAGCAAGCTATTCCCATGGTTATTTGTTTAAGACTATGCAATTCAGTCCTTGCTGGTTGTTTGAATATAAATCATCTTTTCTCCATTCCCCCTGCCGTTGAAGCAGTGAGTTGCGCAGGATATGCACTGAAAGTGAAGTATCAGGCTTATTTGGTTTGGGGTAGTAACCGCCGCAACAAGCAAGCTACTCCCTCGCTTTTTTGTGAATGCAAAATCCTTTTTCCCACATTTCCTCTTGCCGATGAAGCATAGAGCAATGTTAGAGTCGCATTAACCCTGTGTATGTATATTGAATAAGGGTATTAATCACCAGGTAGTAGCTGTCATTCCCGCAAGCCACCCCCATGCCTCTTCTCTTCATTCACATCCTCTAGACTTTATGGATCCACAGTGTTTATCCCACGCCCCTTTGAAATATTTTAGTTTTGGTCTTCACCACTTCCTCCGGAAGGGCGTTCCAGGCATCCACCACCCTCTCCGTGAAGAAATACTTCCTGATATTGGCTCTGAGTCTTCCGCCCTGGAGTTTTAAATCATGATCCCTGGTTCTGCTGATTTTTTTCCAACGGAAAAGGTTTGTCGTTGACTTTGGATCATTAAAACATTTCAAGTATCTGAAAGTCTGTATCATATCACATAAAAGCACCCTACCACCAAGATGCTTCTCTCTGTCATTGCGATTTAATATGTACACTGGTATAGCACTATCCCATTGGTTATCTTCTTTCCAACATATCTCTGAGATGCCAATTACTTGTATGTCATCATTCACTGCTATATACTCTTAATTCTCCCATCTTACTATTTAGACTTCTGGCAATAACATTCAAACAGTGTGTTTTTTGTTTGTATTAACATTGTGCTTTTCAGTTGACAGGGATATATTGGAATCTTTTAGCTCAGATGAGTTTTTAATTTTAGGCACTAGTCCAAGGTTACACTGGGCCACCAGTTCTCAAAGAATCACAGCCTCCCCCGACCAAAGAGTCCATTATCCCAGATTATGGGCAACTGGCTTATGCTCCCTACGACCCCAGTCAAAACCCTGTCCATGGAGTTGACTGAGGAGCTAGCTGGGATTTGGGAGCTCTCTGCTGCCTGGAACGGTCACGGGAGCTCTGATGGTGTGTACGGGATTGAGGAGGTGGAGGAAAGTACTTCCTTTGGCGAAAGAAAAACTTCCTGGGCCCCTGCCTCGACAATCTACTGGATGAGGAGGACGGGTCCAAAGTGCTGGAGAGTTGTTGAAGGGTTTCATGGGCTAGGGCCCAGGACCAGATCTGCACCGCTTCCTGACATAGGAGGTACGATCACACGTGCCTCCCTGCTTGTTGACATGCCACATGCCAGAGTTGGTCCACATTATCCTTCATTCTAAAGCCGAAGAGATTCTCTCCAGTGCACAGCACGTCAGCGAGTCCTTCCTGTACCTCTGGTCTGAGATCAGAGGCCCGCAGCCATGCCAGCCCGCAGACACAGATTGTCACTGCTGAGGTCCTCAATGCCATTTCGAAACACTGTAGGTCGCACAGACCTTGTGTACTAGCAACATGAGGGTGCCTTGCTGTTGAGGCACCTGCTCAGTCACCTCCTGCACCTGTTTCCAGATGTCCCGTGAGTATTGGCTCATGTAGAGGTGGTAGGCAGCGATGCGGGGTATAAGCTTGGCGTACTGGAACACCTTCCTCCCCAGAGCGTTAAATGTTCTATGATCTTTCCCTGGGGACGCTGAGGAATGGATTCGAGAGCGCTTGTCCCTCAAGGGCAGATTTGACCACTAGTTGATGCTTATCCAATCCAGTGTCTTTTGGACATGGTAAATCCCATCCACCTTCTTATTCATGGGAGGCACTGTGAGGGGGGGTGCTCCCAAATCCTCAGCAGCAAATCTGTAAGGATCTTGTGTACTAAGAAGGCCACAATCTCCAGAACCTCAAGCATTTTGTGCCTGGCATCTTCTTCAGTCAAAAGTTGGAATGAGATAGCCTCCATCATCACCCTCACAAAACCTGCGAAGATCAAGCCCTCAGGCAGGAACTTTCTTTGCTCCTCTGGAAGGGTCTTGACAGGAGACCATCCGAATCCCCGGAGGAGGATTCCATCTGATCATTCCCACCTCATCCTCACTATATACAACAGGGAATGGGGCCATAAGTGTTTGGCAGACGTCCAGAGGTGCAGGCACTGATCAACTGTATGGGAGAGTACTGGCCTCGGTGGTGCTTCCACCTTAGAGAAACCAGCAACGACCACCATATCGGTAGGGGGAGGCCTCGGTGCCCCGTTGGGAACAGACACCAGCTGGGTCAGTAAGGCACCGATGAGCACACTGAACTTCTCCTAAAGCGGTACAAGCACAGGCGGTACCAGCTCCAATGCTGTCAGTGCTGTGGGACCAAAGACCTGCAGGGCCCGCTCTACCAGTAGCTGGACACAACGCTCTAGCTCCTCCTCAAACGTCGATGCCAACACCAACTGGGAGGAAGGAGGGATGACTACATCTTCCTCGAACCCGTGAAGGGGATTGGCGACTGGCACCAGAACCAGTAGAAACCATCGTGGACCCCGGGAATCAAGGTGGTTTGGCACTTCTCCCCACGGGAGTCACTTCAGGGGCAACGCGGCAAAAGCTGGTGTGTTCCATTCCCGGCACCGTGCATCAACAGTGACCAGTGCCAATGTTTCTTGGTCGTCCCATGATGCTCGGCCTGAACATCCCTCAGCCCGGAGATCAACAATGGTCGGGCTCCGATGCACCTATCCACCGGTAACCTCGACAAAACAGACAGTCTCACTGATATCTATGGCGTGGTGTCCACTGTTGCAGTTCTGAGATCCTCTGATACTGATGGTTCGGACTTCTTTGACCCAAAGAGGTTGTCCATATTGTCAAGTCAAAGTCATCTTGGCACACAAGAGGCAACCCTGAACATCATGTGATGCCCCCAGAGGATGCAAGCTTCATGAGGATCAGTGATCGACATGGTCCTTGGGCACATTAGCGGAAGCCAGTCATAGCCATGACAGGGCGAAACAAAACGGGAAAAGTACGTAATGATGGCGGCAATGGAAGACTGGCACTGCGGCGCCACCACCATGGGGGGGGGGGGGGGGGGGGGAAGAAATAGACCGCGAAAGGAAACTTACCCAAATGCCAAAAACCCTGATTGGAGACACTACAGGGAGGCACTGAGAGGGACCTGGTGACAGACTTTCAAAGAGAGACAGCAATAAAAAGCAAAAAATGTTTTTCACGAGGCAAAAAGCCAAAAAAGTTTTAGAGCTCAATCCAACCACGATGCTGACAGCTCTATGGAAAAAAAGCAAGACTGAAAAAGGACCCCGCAGGGACGCGTGGTATAGGGCATGCTCAGTGTGCCTAGTCAAAATTTCTAGAAGTTTTCCACATCGGTCTCCATCTGATGATGTCACCTATGTGTGTGGAATAACATCCCATTTGCCCTAAGAGAAAGTGTGTCACACACAGACCGGCACTATTCAGCAATCTCCCACTTCTCCAGGGGACAAATGGTAGGGAAAGGTGGTAGGCAGGTGGTAGGGTTCCTGTGAATGTGGCAGGGTTGCCAGCTTCCTAGAAATATTATCACTGATACTATCTGCCAATTCTCTGGAAACTCTGATCCACGCTTTCTCTCTTCACCAACATTTCAAATCACCGAGCGAGCCAAACTCCAAGGAGCCTGCCACTCCTCACTTGGATCTCGATAATCTGACCTGTGCTGTGCCTTTGGGAGGGCAGGGCTGCCTCGAGCCTCCCCTGTTCGGCTAAGTGAGTTGTGAGCTTAAAGTTTAGGCACTCTGGTATGTTTCAAGGAATCTCTACATGAACAGAAGCTGTCACAAAGTTAAACATTACATTTTTCTGCAATTTTTAATCCAAAATTACAATTGACTGATTTTAACTGATTGAAAATAATAAAATAGTTAACATGGCATTTACAAAGATTTGGTCACTCTTCCGGCTGATTACCACTTTAAAAAAGTTAATAAAGGCCTTGTTAGACCTTTAATTGGTCAGGTGAAGACAATTCAATACTCTGACCCTTCTGAACTCTCAGGTCGTAATTCTTTACTGTCTATTTTCAACAGCCATGCTCTCCTCAAAGCAGCTGTGTGAGCATTTGAATATTACAAAACCATGGAAGACTACAAAAAAATCTCTAAATGCTTCCAGCTAGTAATTTCTACCATCAGAAACATTACGAATGGAAGTTACATGGAACTGCTGAAGTGGAGGCAAGATCTGAAGACCAAGAAAATTCGCTGACAGAACTGTCCAAAAATTGGTCAGATCTGCAAGACAGAACCTATAGATCACTGCAAACGGCCGACTGAAAAATTTGCTGCCAATGGAGCAACTGTCCATAGGTCCACAGAAGAGCTTTGCTTACATAACAAGGAAATGCATGGGAGAGTTGTAGGAAGGAAACCTTTTCTACAACCTCATCACAGAAGTTATTGTCTAAAGCAGTGTTTCCCAACCCTCTCCTGGAGGAACACCTAGCAGGTCAGGTTTTCAGGATTGCCGCAATAAATATGCATGAGATTGATTTGCATACCCTGGGTCTCCAATGTATGCAAATCTCTCTCATGCATATTCATTATGGATATTCTGAAAACCTGACTGGTTAGGTGTGCCTCCAGGAGAGGGTTGGGAAACACTGGTCTAAAGTATACAAAAGAAAACCTCAGTAAGCCTGAAAGTTTTTGGAACAAAGTGCTTTGGACCGATGAAACTAAAATTGAACTGTTCAGCCATAACTACACAAGATAAAAAAAAAAAGGGGGGGTGACGCATCTGACAAAAAGAACACCTTCCAAGGAGTGGATCCATTATGTTTTGGGATCATAGTGGGTGGAAGACAAATGCCTTCAACTAAATAATACATCCTAGAAGCTAACGTCCCACAGTCGGTGAGAAAAGAGGTTAGATATTTCAGCAATTCGAAACATATTGTAAAAACAATCATGCGGTACTTACAGGAAAGAAAGATGAATGTCTTGAAATGGCCTCCATAGTCCCTAAATTTGAATATTACTGAAAATCTGTGAAGAGATCTCAGACGTGGAATGCATACAAAGTCGTCTAACAAAATTGAGCTAAAAGAGCTCTGTAAGGAAGAGGGGAAATTTTCAAAGCAAGACTAGGAAGACTCTTAGCTGGCTACAGGAAACATTTCGGAAACTCTTAGTTCTGCCAAAGGAAGTGTTACAAAGCACTGACCGAAAGAGGCACAAATGTTTGCACACGCCTGTTTCAATCTATTAAAATCAGCAAATCAGTAATTTTGCCTTAAAAGTTACAGAAGGACGCCATGCTCAACTTTGTACCGGCATCTGTTTGCCGAGATTCACTGAAGCATCTAACTGGACCAGCAGTGCCTAAAAGTTTGCTTACAATTGTATGTGTTGCGGACATGCATAGAGGACCAAAGAACCCCACTTCCCAGTGCCCAACGAGGAAAGTTGGGGCGGTGCCCCGAGGGACCCACATAGGGGAGTAAGGAAAACATCCACCTGCCAGTGCTTTATTGGGGGGGGGGGGGGGAGAGACATCTCCCAGTAGCCCACAAGGCAAAAGAAGGGGAGTGTAAACCCTGCTTACCAGCGCTCTGCTACATGTCTCACAGCTTGAATGCCAGCTGCATGCCACCAAAATCCTAAAACTGATCAATAAGGTGGCAGCAACAAACATGTCAGCCAGTCATAGCACATGCATAGCATAAACAGCCCAAAGAAGAGCTGCAGTGCAGAGCAGAAACACATCAAGATATACTTAGTCATATTTCACTAATCTCAGTCCCAACCCACCATCCATCAATCAAAGCAAAGTTATTTCTTCAAGGTTACAAGACAACAGAAGAGACACAAACAGCACAGCAAGCCTTAAAGTCAACCAATTCCAAAATGATTCACAGCAATGCTGTCCCATCAGCCTGCCAAGGAATAAGAACGAACATTTATGCACGTGTGGGGGAGAACTAACTCAACCTACCTGTTTTGGGGGAATCCATCACAGCCTTACAGCGGCTGGAAACAGATAGAGGCCTGGCTCAAACTCTGACTGCCTGTGCCTTGCTCCAGCTGTAGACTAAATATAGTCATGGCAGAGGAAGGAAAAGCAAAGCAGCACAGAAACCAAGACCTGTAATATAACTCCGACAAACACCATTACATGTCTCAAATACGAGAGAGAGAGAGAGAGAGAGCAAGCAAGCACCAGTAACCATCAGCCCCAGAAAGAGAAAACCCTATGAAGCAATGAGGACCTGGGATTCTGCCCCCACTGACGGGCTGGCACATTTCACCTCTACCCAGGCCAGCATATCACTGGTCCCATTTCCTACTCCAACCCCAATGAAATGGGCAGCAGGTGCTAGACCTGTATAGCATGGAAGAGGAGGCAATCAGAGATGGACTGTTCAACATATCCAAGGGAGCAGAGCTGCTTGATCCCAGGACAGAGATGTCAGCGGACACTTTAATTAGCCTCCTGTAGAATTCCACCCTGAAAATGCCAGTGACTATCAGTGTCTGCCTAGTGGGGGAGCAGACATCCAGACTGAATCTCTGGACACTGGTGCAGTGTGTGTGTCAGAGCTCACCTACCAATGTGCTTGCTTTGGACCTTGGCATATGCAACCTCTTGCAGATCCTGGCTATAGGAGTTGTGCAAACACTTGCGTGTTTTCATGCCTCCACTTAAGACCCAGCACTAGCTCCCTTGAAGTCCTTGTTTAAGCACTCAAGAGAAATGTGGAAAAGAGGATTTGCATTCAGACAACAACCAACAAGGACAGAACTTCACAATCTGGGTAAACAGATTAGCGTGGGGGTAGCTTGCTTATTACGGCAGTTACTACCCTAAACCAATTAAGCCTGATACATCACTTTGAATGCATATACAGCGTTGATCTCTGCTTCAACGGCAGGGGGAAATGTGGAAAACAGGATTTACATTCAAACATCACCCAACAAGTCTGGGTAAACAAGCATCGGAGTAGCTTGCTTGATGTGGCAGTTGCTCTCCTTAACCATTAAGCCTTATGCTCACCTTTGATGCAAATCCAACATTTCTCTCTGCATCAATGACAGGGGATGGCAGGAAATTTGAGTCAAACAGTTACCAACAAGGGCCCTGAACTTGGTGGTTGATGATGATACAGATAAGTATGGAAAAACAAGTATGGAAGCTTGCTGGGCAGACTGGATGGGCCGACTGGTCTTTTTCTGCCGTCATTTCTATGTTTCTATGAGCCCTAATCATTGCTCAAAGCATGGGGAGATTTTTCTCAATCCCTTTTTGCCTTTCGTCAGACTGAGAAGCCAAACTGGTCGAAGGTCCATTTGGCATGGACTTGCTACCAAGGGTTGGTAGGACTCCACTGATCTCAAGATGAGCCATGGACACCAGCTTTGAGGAGCTGGATTTAAGCTCACTTGGACTGGTGCTTTTCAAAATATTTATAAATAATCTGGAAAGGAATATGGCGAGTGAGGTGATCAAATTTGCGGATGATACAAAATTATTCAGAGTAATTAAATCACAAGCGGATTGTGATAAATTGCAGGATCACTTTGCAAGATTGGAAGATTGGACATCCAAGTGGCAGACAAAATTTAATATGGAAAAGTGCAAGGTGATGCATATAGGGAAAAATAACCCTTGCTGTAGTTACACGATGTTAGGTTCCATATTAGGAGCTACCACCCAGGAAAAAGATCTAGGCATCATAGTGGATAATACATTGAAATCGTCGGCTCAGTGGGCTGCAGCAGTCAAAAAAGCAAACAGAATGTTAGGAATTATTAGGAAGGGAATGGTTAATAGAACGGAAAATGTCAAAATGCCTCTGTATCACTCCATGGTGAGACCGCACCTTGAGTACCGTGTGCAGTTCTGGTCGCCGCATCTCAAAAAAGATATAATTGCACTGGAGAAGGTACAGAGAAGGGAGACCAAAATGATAAAGGGGATGGCTAAAGAGGTTAGGGCTGTTCAGCATGGAGAAGAGATGGCTGAGGCGGGGGATATAAGAGGTCTATAAAATCATGAGAAATCTAGAACAAGTAAAAGTGAATCAGTTATTTACTCTCAGATAATAGAAGGACTAGGGGGCACTCCATGAAGTTAGCAAGTAGAAAATTTAAAACAAATCGTAGAACATTCTTTCACTCAACACACAATTAAGCTCTGAAATTTGTTGGCAGAGGGTGTGGTTAAGGCAGTGTAGCTGAGTTTAAAAAAGTTTGGATAAGGTGTTAGAGAAGTTCATTGACTGCTATTAATCAAGTTTAATTAGGGAATAGCCACTGCTTATTACTGGCATCAGTAGCATGGGATCTTCTTAATGTTTGGGTACTTGCTAGGTTCTTATGGCCTGGATTGGCCACTGTTGAAACAGGATGCAGGGCTTGATGGACCATTGGTCTGAGCCAGTATGGCAACGTCTTATGTTATGTTCTAACAAGGAAGGTTTGGAGCCTATCCTTCTGGGTCCAAATCACACCAAGAAACAGGACTGTGCCATCCCAGCAAGAAACATCATGACCTTGTGGAAGACACATTTGAAGTAAACCTTCTGATGGTCTGTTATGAACCTGTTTACACTGGGGACAAAACCTGAAGCTGATGGCCTGCTTCTTGAACATAACGCTGATAAAACTTCAGCCAGACTGTCGACTGAACAAAGTTACTATTTAGATATGGGGAAGAGCAGTCAAGTCTAATCAACATTAGAATTCTTTAATGTTATGAATAAGCATGTGGAGAGGGGTGAGCCGATCAACATGCTGCATTTAGATTTTCGGAAGGTATTTGATACAGTCCCTCATGACAGACAAGTCATGTGATAAGAGGTGATATCTTACTGTCGATTTGTAACTTGTTAAAAGATAGGAAGCAAAGACTAGGACTAAATGGACAGTTTTTTCCCAATGCAGAAAGGCAAATAGTGGCGCGCCACGGGGATCTTTGGGACTAATGCTTGCCTTACTTATACCTGTCTGCCTACCAAGATCACTCAGACTTCAGCGTATGCAGACACTGTGGCAAGAATGGAAGCAATGCTACCACTTTGTTTCGTAAGTTACAATGGTTACCTGTTTGCTAAATCTTACCTTGGCTTTTCATGTTTCACGGGGAATGTCCACCTCACCTTAGAGGTAGAGTAGTATAGTACAGAAAGGGATCTCAGTCCAGTCAGGCTGGGTTCATTTCTCGACATAGGTCCTGTCTGAACAGAGAGCTTTTTCCTGCTTTGCTTCCAAAATTGTTGAACAGCTTTCTCCAGAAATTCAGCAAGAACTTATTTTAACATTTAGGAACACGCTCAAAATCTGGGATTTTCCAATTAGTTCTTTAACACTACTGATTCGAGTAGAAAGGAAAGGGTTCTGTTTAAGTGGCTGCTGTGGCACTGAGGACCACTTTGCGGAATATTTGCTGGATCGGATGTTTTATTTGTGTGTTCACTGTATGTGTTGATTTTATTGAGTTCTATTGTTGTGTAACACTGAATGATCTGGAAGGCGGTATGAAAATGTTTTGTAAATAAATGATCTGAAAAACAGAGCAACTAGTGAGGTAATGAAATTTGCAGATCGCACAGATATTCAAAGTAGTTAAAAACACATGCAAATTATGAAGAAGTACAGAAGGACTTTGCAAAAGAAATGTTTAATAAAGAGAAGTGCAACTTGTATACCATGTTGGGTTGTGTATTGGGAATCACCTCCTTGGAGTTCTTGTGGACAATACATTGAAATCCTCAGTTCAGTCAAAAAAAAAAGCAAACAATGTTACGAATGATACAAAAAGAGAGAATGAAACAGAGGATATTCTAATGACACTGATTCCCATCCACCCCAGTCACTAGTGATTTAGAACATAAAATTAACCCTGATTTTACTGATTGACTAATTTTAGTCTTGTTGTTGGTCATTCACAAACTAACCTAAGTCACCTAGTTATCAATTTTAAAACTTAGATTTAAAACCTTTAAATAGAGAGAAATACCTACTTCTTAATCAGCTTTTAAAACTTTAGCAACTCAATAAAATGAAGCTGCAGACAGAAGCCCAGCAGCGAGTCGAGGACTATCCCATCTATTGCAGTGCGTTAAAAATATGATTATTTAACTCTTGGTGCGGTGTTGTCTATGTGCACTAAGTGACTCTCAGAGAAAGACTCTCAGAGAAAGAGTCCGATCTCTGGAGGTCAGGGTGGAAGTCCTGGAGGAGCTGAGGCAGACAGAGGTAAATAGAGACGGCCTCCAGGTGAATACATCAACGGATATACAATCTTTAAAGCTTGGGTTGGTTGGGTTGGCCGGTTCGCCATATTGTTCTACATCTTGGAGATCAGATGATCAGGACATGGCATGGTCTGCTTAAATTCTTCAGTTTAAGATAAGTCCGCCTGATGCAGGAGTTGAAACATCAGCTGACGTCAGGGTTTTGCTAGTCTCTATCACGACTTTTTTTTAAACTTCACTAAACAGAATGTCTTGCCTGCAATATAACATTATGCTTAAAAAATATAATTTTTCTCATAGACTGTGCTAGTGTGGCCTTGTAAGGCTGAGGGGTGGATGTTCGAGAGGCCCGGCTAACCACCTCCTTTAAATGTTACATTTTCACCAGGCTTGCTGATACCCTAAAAATTAAAAACCGAAAAACAGACACTTCAATAATTTTCACTTTATATTGTATTTTGGCTGGTTCTCCTATTTGCTCTGTTGGAGACAAACTTTTCCCCTAACCTGCTCAGAGAAACTATAGCTGAATTTAATTTGCATAATCTAGTGGCTGATTATACCCCTATCCTCCAATGGGAAGCTTTTAAGACCTTTCTATGGTGGAAAATAATTGGATATATAGCAGCTTTCTCCAGAAGGACAGATGGAAGAAAGTAAATACATTATTGGTGGACATACAAGGCCTGGAAACTCAATATAAAAGGAACTGTCTAGCTAAAACATATAAGCTATTAGAGGATAAGAGGAGAGAGCTTAAGTCCTTAGAGGTGGGGAAAACCGGACAAGCTGTGAGATACACAAAAATGTTTTATGAACATGGGGACAAGCCAGGTGCCCTGTTAGCAAGAGAAGTAAAAAAATAATAATAAAAAAAAGGCTTGCAGGTCCATCAAGAGACTATGGGCCCCTACGGGAGAAACTGGATATGCTACCTCAGATATTGAGAAATTAGTCATCCAATATTTCACAGATTTGTACACGGACTCTGCTGCTTTGGAACAGGCACGCCTAAGGGATTTTCTGACATCTCCAAGCCTGCCATGGGAACCATTATCGGGTCCTATTTCATTGCTAGAGATACAATCAGCTGTCAAAGCTCTCCTGGCTGGGAAGTGCCCAGGTCCATTGATCTCTTTAGGAAATATTGCTTGACCTGGGCCCCTTTTCAATAGATATGGTATTGCGCTTTGGGGAAATGGCAGATGCTTATACCTCACTTATTCATATGGCAGGAAGGGATGAAATGGATTGTAGCTCATCCAGGCCTATTTCTTTGTTAAATTCCGATATTAAAATTTTTGCGAGCGTCTTGCAGGTTCACCCAGAGACAATACTCCCTTGCTTGATACATGTTGATCAAAGAGGGTTTTGTAAACGGTAGACTGTTGACTTAACACCAGAAACTATTTAACATCTTGCACCTAACCAAAGAGTAGGAGTATCAGCCTAGTGGCCTTATTGAATGCCGAGGCGGCCTTTGATAGGCTTTCTTGGCCTTTTCTCTTTATGGTGCTGGGGCACGCTATAATTCCAGACACGTTCATTCAGTGGCCTCGGGCAACGTATGCTAGGCCTAGAGGGCAAATTATTAATAGTTCTCTCTCATCTTTCCTTCCACATAGCCCATGGTACTTAGCAAGGATGTTCTCTTTCCCTTCTTTTTGACGTAGAGATTGAACCCCTAGCTGCAGCCATTAGGCAACATCCAAATATGAGAGGATTTGTGATTAGGAACATGGATCAGAAGATTTTCATATATGCAGATGACGTTCTTACCAACCACAGGATGAGTTTTACTTGACCTGACCAATTATAGTATCCTATCAGGAAATAAAGTCAACTATAAAAAATCTTAATTGTTCCCTGTAAGAACAAAGGTAACTCTGCCTGTCACAATTTTGAGTGGCAAAAAAACGTGAAAAAGTCTAGCTCAAATTTAAAGGGATTGTATGTAATCAAACTGGGGAAACCTCATAAAAGTACCAATAGTAGGCTAAATCAGATGCCTATGTGGCTACTTAAACTCAAGCTCCAACTCCAACACTGTGGATGTCAGAATGAATATATAATCATTGGTAACCCCAGATAAGAAGATGCTTAATATATTATTTCATTAAGCTATCTTATCAGTCCAGTATGAGTCAACTACGGTAGGTGTGAGTGATGGTATACAATAAAATTGTTATACCAAATATGCTCACTGTTATGACGCCAAGGCAATCTGTAAAAATCTTCATGCAGTAAGTGTAACGATCCCGACACTGCAATGTTTCGAATGGAAGTTCTTCATCAGGGAATCACTTCTAGGCATGGAATCTGCTTATATATCTCGTCTGCATTAATGTACTCAGTATATCATGGTAACTGCGCTCCTTCATTAGAATGCTGTGCGTGCACTACAGGTGGAGAGTTGACTCTTAAGGTTGTGGTCGATGTGCTTCTTCAGTGAAAACTCCTTATTAACTGAGATTGCGCGATTTCGATCTGCTCGTCTCGCTGCTATAGCACTGACGGGGTATTTGAACAGGAGGGGTTCAAATACTTGGGACACTATCTCTGGTGAGTTTAAAGATCTATTTGTAAAAAAGTACCATTCCATGATTGGGAACATGAAACAAGGTATGTGCCATGGGAGAATCTGTCTGTCATGGGTGGGTAGAATTAACCTATTAAAAATGAATACACTTCCTAAGCTCCTGCACTTATTGTAGCACCTCCCCTGTATGGTTCCAGCAACCGTCTTTGTGGACTTGCACAGCTCTATTACATTTATATGGCAACACAGAAAGGCACATCTTAAGCTTAATTGGTTGTGGCTCCCTATACAACAAAGAGGAATGGACTTGCCAAACTTGCAAGCCTATTACTGTTCGACCAGACTGGTGGGCTTAAAAGCTTGGTTAAACAACTCTAATGTGCCATGGTTCACACGTGAGAAGGAACAAGCTGATGTAATTAGTATTGTAATGCTTCTTTTCTTACCATTAGATTCTCCTCACTGTCAGTGTGTTTGTAGAGCTAGTCCTCTCCTGGTCTCCATGTCACAGGTTTGGAGACGGGTGAGAAAATTCTTGGGCAAGAACCGAAAGCTTTTATCCCTGCCGACTGCCATATATTGTAACCCAGTTCTCTCTGGATGTTCCTTAAGAACATAAGAAATTGCCATGCTGGGTCAGACCAAGGGTCCATCAAGCCCAGCATCCTGTTTCCAACAGAGGCCAAAACCAGGCCACAAGAACCTGGCAATTACCCAAACACTAAGAAGAACCCATGCTACTGACGCAATTTATAGCAGTGGCTATTCCCTAAGGGGTAGATTTTCAGAGCCCTGCTCGCCTAAATCCGCCCAAAACCGGGCGGATTTAGGCGAGCAGGGCCCTGCGCGCCGGGAAGCCTATTTTACATAGGCCTCCCGGCGCGCGCAGAGCCCCGGGACTCGCGTAAGTCCCGGGGTTCTCGGAGGGGGGCGTGTCGGGGGCGTGTCGGGGGGCGGGCCCGGTCGTCGCGGCGTTCCGGGGGCGTGTCGGCAGCGTTTTGGGGGCGGGTACGGGGCGTGGCTACGGCCCGGGGGCGTGGCCGCGCCCTCCGTACCCGCCCCCAGGTCGCGGCCCGGCGCGCAGCAGGCCCGCTGGCGCGCGGGGATTTACGTCTCCCTCCGGGAGGCGTAAATCCCCCGACAAAGGTAAGGGGGGGGTGTAGACAGGGCCGGGCGGGTGGGTTAGGTAGGGGAAGGGAGGGGAAGGTGAGGGGAGGGCAAAGGAAAGTTCCCTCTAAGGCCGCTCCGATTTCGGAGCGGCCTTGGAGGGAACGGGGGGAGGCAGCGCGGCTCGGCGCGCGCAGGCTATACAAAATCGATAGCCTTGCGCGCGCCGATCCAGGATTTTAGCCGATACGCGCGACTACGCGCGTATCTACTAAAATCCAGCGTACTTTTGTTTGCGCCTGGAGCGCAAACAAAAGTAGGCTGTTCGCGCTTGTCTGAAAATCTACCCCTAAGTAAACTTGATTAATAGCCGTTTATGGACTTCTCCTCCAAGAACTTATCCAAACCTTTTTTGAACCCAGCTACACTAACTGCACTAACCACCTACTCTGGCAACAAATTCCAGAGCTTTATTGTGCGTTGAATGAAAAAGAATTTTCTCCGATTAGTCTTAAATGTGTTACTTGCTAACTTCATGGAATGCCCCCTAGTCCTTCTATTATTCGAAAGTGTAAATAACCGTGTCACATCTACTCGTTCAAGACCTCTCATGATCTTAAAGACCTCTATCATATCCCCCCTCAGCCGTCTCTTCTCCAAGCTGAACAGCCCTAACCTCTTCAGCCTTTCCTCATAGGGGAGCTGTTCCATCCCCTTTATCATTTTGGTTGCCCTTCTCTGTACCTTCTCCATCGCAACTCTATCTTTTTTGAGATGCGGCGACCAGAATTGTACACAGTATTCAAGGTGCGGTCTCACCATGGAGCGATACAGAGGCATTATGACATTTTCCGTTCTATTAACCATTCCCTTCCTAACAATTCCTAACATTCTATTTGCTTTTTTGACTGCTGCAGCACACTGAGCTGACGATTTTAAAGTATTATCCACTATGATGCCTAGATCTTTTTCCTGGGTGGTAGCTCCTAATATGGAACCTAACATCGTGTAACTACAGAAAGGGTTATTTTTCCCTATATGCAACACCTTGCACTTGTCCACATTAAATTTCATCTGCCATTTGGATGCCCAATCTTCCAGTCTTGCAAGGTCCTCCTGTAATGTATCACAGTCCGCTTGTGATTTAACTACTCTGAATAATTTTGTATCATCCGCAAATTTGATAACCACTCGTCGTATTCCTTTCCAGTTCATTTATATATATATTGAAAAGCACCGGTCCAAGTACAGATCCCTGAGGCACTCCACTGTTTACCCTTTTCCACTGAGAATATTGACCATTTAATCCTACTCTCTGTTTCCTGTCTTTTAACCAGTTTGAAATCCACGAAAGGACATCGCCTCCTATCCCACGACTTTTTAGTTTTCGTAGAAGCCTCTCATGAGGGACTTTGTCAAACGCCTTCTGAAAATCCAAATACACTAAATCTACCGGTTCACCTTTATCCACATGTTTATTAACCCCTTCAAAAAAATTAAGCAGATTTGTTAGGCAAGACTTCCCTTGGGTAAATCCATGTTGACTGTGTTCCATTAAATCATGTCTTTCTATATGCTCTACGATTTTGATCTTGAGAATAGTTTCCACTATTTTTCCCGGCACTGAAGTCAGGCTCACTGGTCTATAGTTACCCGGATCGCCCCTGGAGCCTTTTTTAAATATTGGGGTTACATTGGCCACCCTCCAGTCTTCAGGTACAACGGATGATTTTAATGATAGGTTACAAATTTTAACTAATAGATCAGAAATTTCATTTTTGAGTTCCTTCAGAACCCTAGGATGCATACCATCCGGTCCAGGTGATTTGCTACTCTTTAGTTTGTCAATCTGGCCTACTACATCTTCCAGGTTCACAGTGATTTCGTTCAGTTCGTCTGAGTCATCACCCCTGAAAACCATCTCTGGAACTGGTATCTCCCCAACATCCTCATTAGTAAACACGGAGGCAAAGAATTCATTCTGTCTTTCTGCAATGGCCTTATCGTCCCTAAGAGCCCCTTTAACCCCTCTGTCATCTAATGGTCCAACCGACTCCCTCACAGGTTTCTTGCTTTGGATATATTAAAAAACGCTTTTATTATGAGTTTTTGCCTCTATGGCCAACTTCATTTTAAATTCTCTCTTCGCCTGTCTTATCAATGTTTTATACTTATCTTGACAATGCTTATGTTTTATCCTATTTTCTTCAGATGGATCCTTCTTCCAATTTTTGAAGGATTTGTTTTGGCTAAAATAGCCTCTTCTCTCCAGAGTTGGAGACAAGGGTCTGATTTTGATAGCTCAACATTAGGATGAAGAAGGGTTTCAGACTTTTCAGCAAATGCAGTCAGATTATGATCTCAATTAAATTCAAAAACCTCATACTTGCAATTGTGAAGAGCTTTAGCGGGGCAGTTTAACCTGACTAAATCACTGGAGACCCTGACTGACTGACAGGGAGACATTTCTAATGGATGTGGAGGCTCTACTAAAGGCCTAATGATCCTTTATTGTGATATATTTAGGCTGCCAAGTTCAGGGTGGTAACCCTGCCAACCTATAACTAACACCTGAAATGTAGATTTGGGTCTGGATTTGGATTGCAAGGCCTGGAAAGCAATCCAAGCATCGCCTTTCGGCTATTTGAACTAAAAGAACTGAGCTTACCGAACATAATCGGACTCCCCTATATTAAGTGAAACTTTTCCCAGATGCACCAACAGAGTGCTGGAGAGGGTATGGAGAGATTGGTGTATATTTTCACACGTGGTGAAACAATCAGGGCATACATTACTTCTGGTTACAGGTTGCACAGGAGATAGCCAACATCTTAGTCCATATTAGGCCTATTTTGGGTCTCTTCAGCCAGTAAGATGACTTCCTGATTACAAAAAATACAGAGATTGGTTGGGAAGTTATTGCTAGCAGCCCGCTTTACCATTGTGATCTTTTGGAAATCCAATCCTTGTATGACTTATTGGCAGGCTCAAGTAAACACTATAGCGAGGAAGAGCTCAGCAAACCACAATCCACTGGGAAAACAAAGAAGAGCACTATCTTACTGGTAGCTGAAGAGGACTGGTAAGTATTGCTTTGGGAAATTTTAGAACATAAGATTTGGGGAGAGGTAAACTATTGGGTATATTCTTTAGTGTGTTAGTGTGAGTGTGCGTTATAAAAAGCAAGTTAAACGGTAGGAAAATGCTTAGAGTTTGTGTGTTTGTCTTTCCCTCCCTCCCTCCCACCACTAGCTCATCCTTTGACTTATAGGCAGGAGAGACTTTCATGTTAAAAATAATCAGCCTTTTCTCAACCTTTTGGCTAAGATCAAGTGCGTGCGTCTAGTGTGTAGCAAAACAAAGGATTGTTCCAGGCCTTATCAAGAGTTTAATTATCCCATTGCAGGTCACTATCAGACTAATAGTGAATATACCAATAAATGTAAAAGAACTCTAATTTACACATTTCTACTCCCTTACAACCTAAACTAAGAACTCAACAAAATTAAGATGAAGGCATCAATAGAGCAGCAAGGGGGGGGGGGCCCTTCCAGTGTTCTGCAACAAATGTCACATGTATAATTTTTTACCCGCCGGTGAAAGGTTGTGTGCGCGCACCCAGTGCAACGAGCTCCAGGCTCTCAGAGAACGAGTCCGATCTCTGGAGGCTAGAGAAGCAGACCTGGAGAAGCTGAGGCAGATAGAGAGGTTTAAAGATGAGACATTCAGGGGCATAGTAGCCAAGTCCCAACTCCAGTCTGGCAGCTCTGGTGCTACCATTGAGAAGGAAGGGGCTCTGTTCAAACAAATGGTGATGGAACCCATGAGGGGAGGGAGTTTTAGTCGACCTAGTGATCACTAGCGGAGATAATGTCTCTAATGTTTCCCGGACTCCAATTAATGCCCTTCTCCATCTACTTACATTACAAAGTCAGCTCAATTTCATCTCTTTGTAAATAATTTGCCGTTATTAACCTTTTCCTTTATTTCTCTCTTCTCCCAGTTCAACAGTCCTTGTTATTTGTAACTGCTTTCTTCTGCACTATAGTTCAAGTTTGATGTCTATATTGCACCCCTGTTTAAATGCAAACCAGCATGATGTGATTGTATCATGAATGCCGGTATATAAAAACCTTAAATAATAATAATAATAATGTCCGGGTGGGTGCCCACCTATGCACCAGTGATCAAACTGCATAGTTTGTTATCACAAATAGGATACAGTGAGGTCACACGAAGACCCAAAAATGGAGAAATTACTTACCAGTTAATTTCGTTTTCTTAATGTAGACAAATGGACTCAGGACCTATGGGTGGTGCTCCTCTGCCAGCAGATGGAGACGGAGTCATGTTTCAAAGCTGTAACCCTAGATACACAGCCCTTCACTATTCTCTTCAAAAGCCACTGTGGTCAAACTATCGAAAAACTTGATTAAAACAGATAACCATAACGGTACTCAACCAAACACTGAACCCCAGTAAGATTACAGATGCCCTGATCTAGGGAATGGATGATGGCTTACCCATAATCTCTTGGAATCTACCATATTTTTCACTCCATAAGATGCACCTAGGATTCAGAACAGGAAAATTAAAAAAAAAAAAATAATGGTGTGCTAAACCGGCTCTGTTTCCGGGCATCTGTGCGTCTTATGGAGCAAATTAGGGGAGGGCGTAAAATGGGGTTTTTTTGTCCCCATTTCGTTTTCGGGTCTGGGGAGGGCCATTTCTGTCCACTCCCTGGATCAGAAAACTTTTATCATTCTCTTTCTTGGAAAAACAAAAACCAAAAAACCCCATCCCAACCCTTTAAATTTAATTAACTACAACTCCCCACCCTCCTGACCCCCCGCAAGACTTGCCTACAGTCCCTGGTGGTCTAGCAGGGGTCCAGGAGCGATCTCCTGCACTTGGGCCGTCGGCTGCCAGTATTCAAAATGGCGCCGATAGCCTTTGCCCTTACTATGTCACAGGGGCTACCGGAAGCGTTAGCTGAAAAGGAAAAACTAAATTGTTTTCACCCAGGGCAAGGGACGTGGAGGCACATTTATTTATTTTACTTATTTATTTATTTAAGGTTTTTATATACCGGCAATCATGAAAACATATCTTGCTGGTTTACATAAAACGGGAGTGCAGAATATACAACAAACTAGAACTGTGGTGACCGAAGGCGCAGTTACATTTAACAAGGGTAGCAGAACTTGGAGAAAGGAGGAAAAGAGAGGAAAGAATAGAAATGGTTAAACAATATACAAATTAAATGCTATATACAGAAGGCATGGTTAAGGGCTGAATGTTTAGAGGAGTCATTAGAATGTGTCATTAGATTGTGTCCGGGAAAGCTTGCTTGAATAACCAAGTCTTAAGTCTTTTCCTAAAAGTTAGGAGGCAGGGCTCCTGTCTGAGATCTGTAGGAATGGAGTTCCACAGGAGGGGGCCAGCTGTGGAGGTGGCACAATCTCTTAGGGTAATGTGTCTGGTCGTTTTCGCGGGGGGTACTTGGAGGGAGCCTCTGTAGACATCTCTGGTAGGTCTTGTCGAGTTATATACTTGGAGAGGGATTTGCTAAAGCCAGGGCTGGCAAAGTTTATTTACCAAGCTGTCTCTAGCACTCCCCCAACACCCATTCTCTCTCATCAGCATCCCCCTCCCCTCATATAGGCTCCCTCTCTGAAACCCACATTCAAGCATCCCCCCACCCACGCTCTCTTACCTCCCATGCTCTCCTCTCACACCCTCCCCATCCCCTCTTACCAACCATGCTGTCACCCCTCCCCTCACACACACATTCTCTCTCACCGGCACCCCCCCCCCCCCATGCTCTCTCTCACCCTCCCCGACACACATTCTCTCTCACCAGCATGCCACGAGACCCGCGCCATTCGCGGCGAAGATGAAGGCCCAGTGCGTCATTCGCGGCACACGGGGGCCTTCCATTTTCGCCTTGAGCAGAAAATAGCAGCAGAGACACCGGCATGCCGCGAACGGAGCGCGTCCCGCGGCACATCCTCTATTCGCGGCGAATATGAAGGCCCAGGCGTGCCGATCACAGCACACGGGGGCCTTCCCTTTTCACCAAGAACGACGCGCTGGGCCTTCATCTTCGCCGTGAACGGAGCGTGTGCGCGAGACATGCTCCGTTCACGGCATGCCAGGGTCTCCTCTGCTATTTTCTGCCTGTCCCGTGATGGCCGCTGTCCTTCCGGTTTTGAACAGTCTTCCGGCGAGGGAAGAAATCGGCGAGGTGAGGAAGGAAATCTGCAGAAAGGAGGAATTCTGCACAAAATCTGCATTCCGCAGTAGCGCTGAATTCCCCCAGGAGTACCTCTTGTAGCTGGTGTTGTGACATGGCCGCTGTACGGCTTGTTTGAGCCTCCAAGGCGGCCAGGGAGCCACCTGCGCCATCTATCAGCGGGCTGGGGAACATGCGCAAGCACCGACGGACATACTTCAAGCCCGATATATTATGGATGTTATACACTAAACCTAATTCACATATAACGGGGATAGGTCCAAAGCTTTCGCTCCACAGAGAGGAGTAAGACAAGGCTGCCCTCTCTCCCCCTTGTTGTACATACTTTCGATAGACCCTCTTTTACGCAAAATTGTGTCAGATGGAGAGATCCTAGGCCTAGAAGTAGGGAAAACATCTTTCCGTACTGCTGCTTTTGCAGATGATGATTTAATATTCCTCACATCCCCTATGACTTCTCTACCAAAAGTGCTTGCCCACCAAGTGGCCTTTGGAGCCTTTTCTGGACTAAAAATAAATCGAGATAAATCTGAGGCCATGGAAATTTACGGCAATCTAAAAGAGGCATGGGGCTCAAATTTTCCACTTAAATGGGCCAAGGAGAAAACTAAATATCTGGGGGTACAAATTCCTAACAATTTAGACAAACTGTACCATCTAAATGTCACTCCACCAAACTAATGCGCACCTGACCAAATGGAATCGCCTGCCATTATCCCCGATTGGCAGAATCGGTTTAATCAAAATGATGGAACTTCCAAGATGGCTTCACCTCTTATTTATTTATTTATTTAACAGTTTTATATACCGACCTTCATAGTAAATAACCATATCGGATCGGTTTACAATTAACAAGAATATAACGGGGGTAACAATTCAAGTAAACGAAAGATAAACAATAGGTAGGAATGAGTCAAAGTTACCAATCAACAGGGTAAGAGAACTTGGAAGCTTGCAACAAGCTGGAAAGAAGATAAGGCAGATGCTTCCCATCTGGTTAGAAAAGACGGAACTATCCAAGTTACACCGAGCTTTCCGGATTTTCTTATGGAGGAACCGGAAACCCCGTCTAGCATTATCATTATTTTGGAAGCCTCTTGCGGCTGGGGGACTGACTTGTCCAGATATGCAAAAGTATAATTTAGTGTGCATGTTACGACATGTGAAGGACTGGTATCAGGGAAATTCGCACTTTTCGCCCACTAAACATCTGGAACAGTGGATGATGGGCTACTCGCTCCCCGCACTTATACAAGTGGCGGATCACCAACTTCCCACCTTGAGATCTGCTTCGCTTCCTTCAAAAAGAAAATTAAAACCTGGCTCTTTAGCCAAGCTTTTCCAGAACTTTGATTATTTTTTACCTCCAGCTATCAAGATTTTCTCACCATCGCAATCCCTTCTGCAGATCACATTTATCTTAGACAATTACGCCTTATTTTATGATTTGGTTTCTCAAAGAGACTATACAATTTTCTCAATGTTATTTTTCGAACCTGTTTTCCATGTTTTCCAAGTTCTATAACCTTGTTATATGTACCGCCTCTTGGCGTAATTTTTATGTTTCAATGTAAACCGATGTGATCTGTATTTTAATACAGGAACACCGGTATATAAAAATCTAAAAATAAATAAATAAATATTCTAAATACACTATCATAGCTTCTGGCAGACAGGCATGGTCCTTTTAATGCAAAATGCTTAAGGTGAAGCCTACAATCTCTCCCCTAATCTCTATCTGCAGAAACCCTCGGTTTATCCCTGGTAGAGAAAATAAGATTTTCACAACCTGGGCAGAGAAAGGTTTGACCCAGTTTAACCAACTATTAGAACCTGAATTGGGCACAACTTACAGTTTTCAAGTTTACAAACCATATATAATCTACCACATTCAGATTTCTATGCAAACCTGCAGATACGACACTTCATTCAAGTGGAAAATCTTGACCAATATCCACGGTCAGGGCTGAGCCAACTTGAAGAACTTTTCTTGGATAAAAGTGAGCTCAAATTTGCATGTAACAAATTTACTAAATTGTTGCTAACCTATATGCCAGCCAAAGATTTTAAAGAATGGAAACTAAAGTGGGCCATGTATCCCGAGGGGCAATTTACTTCCGCAGAAGTGAAGTGGTGGTTTGAGCAGGTTCACGAGATATCAGATAATATTGCTCTATGGGAAGTACAGTATAAATTCCTGTGGCAATTATACTACTCTCAGGTTCAGGCTTACAGAGCTAAAATTAGCATGTCCCCAAAATGTTTAAAATGTTCTTGGGAGTCCAGTGACCTTTTACATGGTTTTTGGTCAAAGTTTTGGATAAAGATAAGGGATTATTGTTCCTCTGAACTGCAGAAGTGGCCTAAAGTTTTGGTTATTTGGACTCAGTGTTACCCCATGGGCCGCAACGGATCGTTACCAACTGGCCTTAATAAATAGAGCCAGTGTAATAGCTAAGCAAGTCACTGTCGGTCTTGATATCTCCTGATCCTCCCTCTTTTGAGCATTGTTTGAACAAAATGTTAAATCTACTAACATATGAATACTGCTCGAACAGCATCGGTGAAAAAACGGGAAGAAATAATGAAAATGTGGTCTCCATATATTTTAAACCAATCTACAGACTTCCAACAGCAACTAAGTTCATTGGGATTCAACCCACCAAGTGATATAAAGCCTTTGTACCGAGAAGTTCACCAGAAGAGTCTTTGCTTCGACTAACAAGGAGTTGATTATGTATTGTAAAATCGTGTGCGGAAAACCGTGTACAGAGGAATGTAATACTGTCTAAGCCATCTTAAGATAACGCTGTTGAGAAAAACCTAGACACATGTAGGAAGGGAGGGTGGCACACAGGAAGTTACATTGCTAACATGGATATGACAAGGAGATTGTATTGACATGCAGTGCATACATTGGTTCACGATGCTTATTAGACCAATACTGGGATACAACAGTTTTGTTACGCTTTGTTATATTCTTTGTACGTATCTGTAAAAGTGTGTCAACATAATAAAACCCTTAAAAAAAAATTTGAAGTACAGTGCATATCCAGGTTGAAGAGTCATTATGAATTAGATTGTGAATAATAGACAAAATGTATTCTGAATTTAACTGGAAGCCAATGTAGTTAGAATAATATTGGAGATATATGTTCTTTGTGAGAGGTGCCTGTCAAAATGTGTGCAGCTGTGTTTTGTATTAATTATAAAGGGCGGAGAGTATTGTCTGGAAGGCCGAGATAGAGGGCATTGCAGTAGTCAATGCCTGTAAGAATAAAAGATTGTAAGACTGTATGGAAATCATTGGAAAATAGCTAGTACGTAGGTCTTCGGCATCGCATGCATATCGATGTTTCATGCTTCAGATTCTGCAACAAGTGGTGATTCAACACATTCTGTGTCGAGGGTCCTTTTGGGCAATGTTGCATTGGTTTTGCCGTTTTAGTTGGCATCGATGCCATTTGATTCGCAAGCATCGAGGCCTTCCTATGATTTGACTTGGGGTGTTGATCTGACTCCACCCCCGACACTTCCCAATGAGACATGGAGGATGAGTGAGTCCTCCGGCTCTGCTACCAGCCCCAACTGTCACTACTGTTGGATGACCTACTTTTTCCACTCCAAAAATGTCAAGGGAGATTGGAGCAGAGTTTCTATCTTCGCCGCCCTGATTTTTTGCGCTTCTAGGGACATCCGTCCACAGAGGCCACACTCTGCCTGGTTTTAGTTGGGACAGAGGCAGCGATCATGGCCATCTGTCAACGACATGATTTAGCCACAAGAGCAGGCCTTGAAGCCACTGGCAGGTCTCTTTGCCATATGTCTTCTTTCTTCTCTCGTTTTTTGTTTTTTTTTTTAATCCCAAATGGAAGCATCACTGAAAAGTGCTGTTTTGGGGCTCGCAGAGCAAGGAAAGCAGAAAAGGAGTAGGAATGGAGTAACGCTTGAAGAAATAGAGACACAACAACATACCATCCATGTGGAGCACAGACAGAGACTGAGGAGCTATGCTAATGATACCAGCACATGGGACTCCCGCGCATACTCAGTAGAGCAAAGCTCTAATAGATTGGAAAGACTGTTTACATCCAGTGCTGCCAGGGGCACAGTATCCACAGATATTGGCTAATTTAGCCCTGCTTATTGACAGAAAAATTTCAAAACAAACTTGATAAAAGTTAATATTCTACAGATGTATCAGTAAAAAAATCTTGAACTTCCTTAATTTTTGTACAAGATACAGATCGCAGAACAAAAGGCAGGGTGTTACAAAAATCAGGAGCGGCCATTAAAAATGTGCACTGGCGAGTCTCAGATAAGCCCATCTTGACATTCTGGTATGCACGCGAGAAGCCACTCTATTTCTAATGACTTTGGATCCTGCAGCAGATTGGCCACAGCTCCGCTACGCCTGCGGGGACAAGGGAGGGAGGGGGGGATTCGTGGATTTTTCTGTATTCATAATGACATTGTTCTAGCACTGTCTCTGGCCGGTCCCATTTTATGGAACTCTATGCCCCTTGAACTTAGACTTCAGAGTAACCATAAATTTTTCAAAACACAACTCAAAACCTGGCTTTTCAAACTAGCCTTCAACAAAGAGAGTGATGCAAGCATGTAAACAAGAATAAGCGGACATGTAGCACCAAGCTCACAAATTCCAGTTACTACTGGAAATTAGCTCACCACTAATTTTAACTGTAGTCAAACCAACAGGATATATCGCTATAAAACATACAATCCACCAATTGATTTTCTTCATATGCATAATCCTTATAATAAATTATATTAGTCTATATTGTTTGTTACCGAATAGTACTGGCACCACCTATGTAAATTATGATCTATATTTTCCTTGATATATGTGCCCTATTGTAAACCGTTATGATGGTAAATAACTTAATGACGGTATATAAGAACTCTTAAATAAACAATGTTATGTTAAAAGTTTAATAAAATTATCAATTTCAAAAAAAAAAAGTTACTTCTAGATAGGGCCTTCTGTGACAAATGAAGACCTCATCAGATTATAGAGCATTAGTCCATGGGAAGGCAAAGTTATATTTGATTCTTGACTTAAGTGATAGCCAATGAAAGTCAGAAAATAGTGGGGTAATATGATCGTGAAGTGAACCCGGTAGCGGCATTTTGTAATAAGTTTACTATACAATTAAATTATTTCAATTTTATTATTACTATTGTTTGTGATTGTTTTGTTTAATCACAAAAACAAAGTATGAGGTATTAAGAGTCTAATAGGCTCTCTCTGATATCTGATAAAATCTGCTTAGGTAATTGCCAATCTGACAGCTATACCTATAAAGGTCTACATGTACCATTTTAATTTAGAAATTTTGTACAAGCTCTCATCGACTGTTGAGTAGAAAATTTTTTAAATTTATTTTATCTTCTCATATGCCTAAAATTGTCTATTAAGAAATCCATCTACTGTCTCGATGGTTTAAACCTTTAAGCGGGAGAAAGTAATTAGCAGTTACCTTTCAGCAAAGGGACAGCTTCTCCTTTTTTCCATTGAGTCTCCCATCTGTTCAGCCCAACACTGACAGCATTTTGACCTATTGTCTGCTTCAGGGGCTAGAGAGAGCTTAAGAAATAAACATGCTTTCTAAAATACATATTCCGGTGCAAAATACTAAAGCACTTTTCACAACATACTGTCAGATTTCACCTTTCCTGCAGCTACCATTTACCTAGTTTCAACAGTGTCTGTTCACTGATATAAGCTTATGAATACAGTGGGAACCAATCACACTGGATCTCGTGTTTGAAATCAATGCTCAAATGCTAGACATTGAAAAATGATCTTAATAAAATATTATTTTAATAGAAAATGGACCAGTATTTCTTTATTAAGACCACAGGGTATAACAGTGTTGCAATTATAAAAGAACCACTGTTCTAACTGAAGAAGTCTTCTGTCAAAGTCGCCTCAACTCATGGAATGCTGTAACTGTACCAAACTTTCCACTTTCACTTCACTGATTTTATGCGACGCTTCCATCCTGTGCGCTACTAATGGTGCCTCCATTTTTTGGCGATGGATACAACTGAGCTGCTCTTGTAAACGTATATAAAACATTCTTGTTTTCCCTATGTACACCAAGGCACACGGGCACCACACCGCATACACTAGTCCTACAGAGGTGCACATAATTTGAAAGGCTTGCAGCATGTTAACACTAGTTCAGTACCCTGGAAGACTGTCACAAATATTGCAGTGCCCACAAATGGAATGCCCTGCTGGTGAATCCTTGTGGGCCATGCTGCTCTGTGATGTCTAGGATTGCACAACTATATCTGAGGTTTCTGGCTCTTGTCATAGCAAAAATAGGGAGGGTCTCTGAAAGATTGAATGCATGCTTAACACTCCCCAATGTTTTTTAATACTAACTTTTAACACATTCATATGTGGAGTGAATGGTAACGCACAAACCAGATTTGATCCAGATTTTTAGGAGATGGTCTCAAAGGGAGTTGTCTGTTGGCCCATCGTGCCCTTGTATAGGCCTTCTTAATGGTTAATGCTGGATATCCTCTCTGGTAAAATCATTGTCTCAGTCGCTTGGTTCTTGAATTCCTCATCTGTGGAACACAGACGATGAAGTCTAAGAAACTGTCCTACCGGGAGATTTTCCCAAAGATGTCTAGGATGAAAACTTATGATTTTCGATCTGTTTCCTTGAGGTAAATAGTAAACTCTAAGCCTTTAGTAGATAAAGATATAAAATGTCCAAAAAAGTCTCTCTCTCTTTACTGTAAGTGGAAGTAAATTGTACATTAATATCACAGGTGTTTAACCAAATCAAGAATTTGTCTAGATCTTCTATTTCTCCCATAACATCAATATATCATCTATAAATCTTTTCCATAGACAAATGTTTTGTTTGAAGGAGCATAAAGGCACCCATTTCTGCTCAAAATCACCCACAAAGATTTGCCAAATCTGGGGCCATTGAAGCCCCCATGGCTGTACCCTTTCTTTGCTGATAATAGGTGCCATCAAAACTAAAAAATGTTCTTGTAAAGGTGTTACCAATTGCAGCAAAAATTCGTATGGAACAGATGCTGTCGAACCTAGGAAAATGGCTGCTGCAGGAAAGCAGACACACGGTAAGGTACTCTGCACTGGAAAATGTAGTTCTAAAGTAGGTTTATTATTTCTTAAGCTATCTCTAGCCCCTTGAAGCAAACGATAGGTCGAAGCGCTGTCAGTATCGGGCTGGGTACCAGAATCAAGTCAGGGACTCAATGAAAAAAGGAGAGGAAACTGCACCTCCGTTGAAAGAGAAGTGCCGATTACTTTCTCCCACTTAAAAGCTTAAACCATCAAGAGAGAGTAGATGGATTTCTTAATAGACAATTTTAGGTGTATGAAGATAAAGCAATAATAAAAAGACATTTTTAACTGTATCCAAACATTTTTTAAGTTTTTCTACTCAATGGATTATGAGAGCTTGTATAAACTTTCTAAATTAAAACAGTTCACGTACACCTTTATAAGTATAGCCGCTAGATTGGTGAGATTTGGTAGGCAATCACCAGACATCAAAGATAGTGCATTAGGCTCGAATACTCCATACTTTGTTTCTGTGATTATATTTTTAGAGGGGTACTAAGAGGTGGCACGGCAATTGTTTACTATAATTATATGTTTACCATAAATTTGGTCTATTTTGATTATGTATGTCTAGTTATAAACCACCAAGATTTGTCGATTGTTGGGACAGAAATATTTTAAATAAATAAAAATAACCCAAGGTACAGTGTGTTGCAATAATCAAGAGGAGGAATAATGAATGCTTGAACTACCGTTCGAAAATTGCCAGGTTGTAGCAGAGGAGCAAGAGCATGTAACAAGCACAATTTATAAAACCTGGCTCTCATAACAGATCTCATTTGCAGTATAAATGATAGCTTGTAATCTAACTCCTAGCCTGGCTGACTATTTTTACATCCTGATTGCCAATAACCAGCCCAGAAAGTAGGCACTGAGAATCATGTTCTTGAATAATCACTCTCTCGGTCTTTGCTGAACTAAGGGCCAGTTTACTCTGAGTCAGTCATGCTTTTAATTACTGCTATACATCTGGAAATTGAATGTGTCGTCCCATCCCATTCTATATCCCATTTTCTAATGGGATATAGAATTGGATGTCATCCGCATAAGTTTGGAAACCCTCACAGAAGTCAGTCAACAAATTGCACATACATTGCACAAAATTCTGCAAACCTGATTTTGTTTTGTCATTATGAGGCATTGTGTGTAGATTGAGGAGGGAAAATGCATATTAACCATTTTAGAATAAGACTAATGTAACAAAATGTGGAAAAAGTAAAGGGGTCTGAATACTTTCTGAATGCACTGCAGGAGCTAGATAGATGTTAAACAGTAAAGCAAAAAGGGCTGGTCCTTATGGGACTCCAGAAGGCATAGCATGCCACTTAGAACAACTTCATTTAATCCAAGCTTGGTGCTTTCTGTTTAAGACAGAAAATTGGAACCAACTCAAAACAGGGCCAAAGATACTAAAATCCTTTAGGTGTTGCACCAGTATTAAATGATCCACTATACTGAAGGCAGCAGTGAGATCTAACAAAAGTATATACTTACAGCCTCTATCAACCCCTCTTCCCAGAGCTTCAAGTAAGAAAAATTAGTAAAATCTCAGTACTTCCCTTCCTAAAGCCATAATGAAACTGATGCAAAATCCTATGTGAATCAACAAAATCTTCCAATCACTTCAGCACCAGAGATTCTAAAACCTTAGCCTAAATGATAAAGATATAGGCCTATAGCTACTAAGGTTGGATTGCAGAAGCCCAGGTTTTTGGGTTTTCTTTAAAAGGAGTGGTTGAATCCCAGTCAACTTAAGTCTATCAGGTGCAATCCTTCACCTAGGCAGTGATTTATTAAACAGGTTACAAATGGGGCAATTGCATCCTTAACCAACTTTAGAGTGGTCACCATACAAATATTCAATGGGCAGGTCAAAATGATTATCCCTGAGATATCTGAGATTTCAAAAATAGTAACTGGTTCAAATAACTCGCATTTCTTTTCTGCTGTGTCAGAGATTAGCTGGTTGTGAAGACAGATTTGGAAATTTTAGCTAATTTTAAAGCAGCAAATTGTAAAAGAGCATCACCATCAATAGATTCAGCAACACTGGTGGGCTTCATCAAAGCGGGAGCTACTCCTAGACGAATTGGATCTCTGACAGAGGTCCAGCAGTGTGGGAAACCATACTTGTCGAGGCCAATGCGGGGCTATGAGAATCATGGCCCCCCTGTCCTGTTGTAGCCTCACTAGAGTTTTGGTTATGAGCGGTATTGGAGGATACGCGTATAGCAGGCCTGAGTTCCAAGGGCGAGCAAAGGCGTCCTTGGCTGGTTGGTTCTACTGTATGTGTAAAGAACAGAAGTTGTCCACTTTGTGATTCAGAGGTGATGCAAAGAGGTCTATGGTTGGTTGACCCCAGCGTTGAAATATCCTGGTTGCTACTGCAGGATCCAGGGACCATTTGTGTGGTTGGAAGTGACGGCTGAGTCGGTCCGCCACTACATTGTGAATGCCTGCCAGATAAGTGGCTCGTAGGGACATTGAGTGATGCAAGGCCCAGCCCCAAATCTGTGCTGCTTCTTGACAAAGGAGATAGGAGCCCGTACCTCCTTGTTTGTTGATGTACCACATGGCTACTGTGTTGTCTGTCTGAATGAGAACAGTCTTGTGTGAAAGGCAGTCCTGGAACGCATGTAGTGCATAATGTATCGCTCGAAGCTCCAGAAAATTGATTTGATATGTTGCTTCGAGTTTTGTCCAAGTCCCTTGTGTGTGGAGATTGTCTATATGAGCTCCCCATCCCAAGGTGGATGCATCTGTAGTTAAAGTAATCTGTGGTACTGGGTGTTGGAAAGGTAGGCCCTTGCACATATTGTCCATGTTGGTCCACCAAAGTAGAGATGATTTTAGTTGGTGGGTCACTTGAATTGGATAGTGTAATGGTTAAATTGCTTGGATCCATTGTGACCTTAGAGTCCATTGAGTTACTCTCATGGCTAGCCTTGCCATAGGAGTAACATGAACTGTTGATGCCATGTGACCTAGCAGAATCAGAAACTGATGAGCTGTGGTTTGTGTCCGTAAGGAAATGGACCTTGCTAACTGAATAAGGGTTTCTGCCCGTTCCATAGGTAGAATGGCCTTTGCTTGGTTTGTGTTCAAATCTGCTCCTATGAATTGAAGCAGATGAGTTGGAGTGAGATGGGATTTTTGATAATTGATGAGAAATCCCAGGGAGTGAAGCAGAGCAATTGTTCGGTTGAGAGAAGTTATTGCTCCTTGTTGAGATGGACTCTTTATGAGCCAGTCGTCTAGATATGGGAAGACATGGACACCTTCTTTGTGTAAGTGTCCTGCTATTACCGCTAGACATTTGGTGAAGACTCTGGGAGCAGATGCCAGTCCAAATGGGAGAACTCTGTATTGGTAATGTTGAAGGCCCACTGTGAAGCGCAGGTATTTGCGATGAGGAGGGTATATTGGAATGTGAGCATAAGCATCTTGAAGATCCAGAGAACAAAGCCAATCCTTTGCCTGAAGAAGTGGAAGCATGGTGCCTGGAGAAACCATCCTGAACTTTTCTTTCTTTAGAAATTTGTTGAGATTTCTGAGGTCTAGGATGGGACGTAGGCCTCCGGTTTTCTTTGGAATGAGGAAATATTTGGAGTAGAATCCCCTGCCCTTCTGCGTCCGAGGCACTGGTTGAATGGCCTTGGATCTCAGAAGGGTGGATAATTCTGTTTGTAATTGATGAAGTTGAGATTTTTGTTGTTGGCATGATGTTGGTGGAAATTCTGGAGGAATTGAAGTGAAATTTAGTTTGTAACCTCAGGCAACTATTGAAAGAACCCATTGATCTGAGGATATGTTTTGCCAATTTTCGTGAAAAAGGGATATTCTGCCTCCAACTGGAAGGTTTGGTTTGGGATTGCAAGGTTGAATCTGTTCTCTGGTGTAATCCTCAAAAGCCTGTTGCAGGCCCTGTTTGTGCAGGCGGTTGTGGACGGGCAGGCCTGGATTGTCTGGCTTGAGAACGCTGAGTTGGCCTGGTGGATCTACCCCTATTTGTTGGTTGGTAGTACTTGCGTGGCCTGTAGTAAGAGCGTCTTACATCTCTTCGTGGAGGACGACGAGAAGGTTGACCAACAGGTTCTTGTGGGGTCTGAGACAGTTGTTTTAGTGTCTCCGTGTGATCCTTGAGCTGTTGAACCGCTTCTTGAATTTTATCTCCAAAGAGATTGTCACCAAGACAGGGAAGGTCAACAAGCTTGTCTTGAACCTCAAGCCTGAGGTCAGATGCCTTGAGCCAGGCCCACCGGCGAGCAGTGATTCCTGCTGCTGCTGTTCTTGAAGCAGTTTCGAAGTTATCATAAACTGCTCTCACTTCATGTTTTCCTGCTTCAAGACCTTTTGATATAATTGCTTGAGCAGGCTCTTGGAATTGAGTTGGTAAGGAAGTGATGAATTGTTCCATCTCTTTCCAGAGATTTCTTTGATGTTGAGTTATATAGAGTTGATATGCAGAGATTTTAGTACTCAGCATAGAACTCTGGTAAATCTTCTTACCCAATGTGTCCAGGAACCTGTGCTCCCTGCCTGGTGGGATGGAGGAGTGTGGGCGCACACATTTAGATTTCTTCTGTGCTGATTCCACAACGACAGATTGATGGGGCAATTGTTGTTTATGGTACCCAGGAGCTGGTTGAACAATGTAAGTAGTTTCTACTCTTTTGTTCACTGCAGGTATGGAAGCTGGGTGTTCCCAGATTCTTTTTTGAAGTTCCAATAACACCTCATGTACAGGTATTGCTAGTACCTGTTTGGGTGGATCCACAAACTGTAATACTTCGAGAGTTTGTGCTCTGGTATCCTCCTCAGCAGCCAATTTAAATGGAATGGAATCAGACATAGTTTGTATGAAGGATGAGAAGGAAAGATCTTCTGGAGGCGACGTCTTTCTTCGGTCAGGAGAAGAAGGATTGGACATGAACTCCTCTGAGGAAAATTGAGAGGGTTCATCATCCCAGGAGTCTTCTGATTCTTCTCTATAAGTTGTTTGAGTTGTTGGAACTGGAGGGGCTTGCAGCCCGGAAGGTCCAGGTTGTGGGTCATCGAGGAAAAAATCAGCAGATACCTGCCTTTTTGTAATAGGTGGTAATTTGTCGATGACTTTTTGGTATCTTTGTAGGAGGCGATGATAAAATGCCTCATCGTGCACCTCCTCCGATGGAATAGGTTGCTGCAGGGATGCAGTCGTTTGATTCGTTGATGGAATTTGAAAAATCATCGATGTAGATTGAGTCAGTAGCCTCGGTGTAGTGGTTATAGTATCCGCCGAGGATCTTGAGGGAAAAGACGTTGTTGTCATCGGTGTTATCACCGGCATCGATGTTGTAGGCAGAAGCATCGGCATCGATACTGACAGTGAAGGTATCGGCATCGATGTTGAAGACATCGGCATCGATGCTGGAGGCATCGGCATCGACAGGCCTGTCGGAAGTTGTTGCTCTTGTAGAGCTTGGAAAACAGCTTGTCGAATCATTGTAGACAATTCAAGCTGTGGTGTGAACGAGGGCTCAGATGGTGTATGCGATGGTAGTGCAATGACCATCGATGACGTTGTCGGTGACTGCGAAGGCCCAATCACCGGCGTGTCTTGGTTTTTAGACCGCTTCGGCATCGACTCGTCCTGGGACACCGTTTCGGAGGACAATCAATGTCGATGGCGATGTTTAGTTTTCGATCGTTCTGTTGACTTTGTAGAGAGTACAGAAGATGGCGAGGATGAACGGTCTCCTGATCCACCTGTGGAGGAAGAGGCCAACGCTGAAGCTCCTAAGCCTCCCACAGGAAGAAATTCATGACAGGACATCCCCCTCTGGCCACAGAGCACTCAGCACATAAATGTTGACCATTTCCCACCTGCCCCAAATGCAGGCCACAGGAAAACCAAAGATGATTTTTTGCCCCATTGGGCAGCAAGTGCCATCTTAGGAGCATCACATGGCAAAAAGGATCGCCAGAGAGAGCAGCCCACTCACCTGCCTCCTGCTCAGCTGTTCCTTCCTTCTTTTGCAGACACACTGCTTTCACTGCGATCCAGGCCTGGCTTCTCTTGCTGTGCCAAGTTATACTTTTGCAGCTCTGTTCTGTTTTAACCACTGCCAATTGCTTGATCTCCCCCCACCCCCCAACATGCACCTGAATAGAAAATCCTAAAGGGCACTGGGGAGGTAATTGAAGCAAGCCCTGGGGGGATCCGGGGGGAAAGAGGTAAGCAATTTGGAACCACAGGAGAAAAGCAAAAAGAACAATCTTACCCTCCTGGAAGTCTCCCAGGAAAACAATTCAATCGTCACCTCTGTAACCCCCACCACTCCCATCCCACTTCACTTAACCGAGGGAGGGAGAGCTGAGCTGTCACCTCAGGAGCTTCACTAGCTCGTTCTACAGCCCGCAGCATCTGCTGGAGACAGAGAATCCTGGCAGGCTGTCCGTATGAGGCTACATCAGAAAGCCCGTGAGTCTCTGCCTCCTTTTGCTGCGGGTAGGCAAACACAACTCATGTGTGATGGACTGGCCTGGCTAAACATAAAGGAAACATCTGTTTTAAAGTTAAACTGCGATAAAGACCACAACTCTCTCCTCACCATCCCTTATTTCCCTCCCTAAGACAGTCTCACTCAGCGTGCCAGTCCGTAGGAAAGCAACCTGAGCAAAGAAGTGTCTTAGATTTCTGCTTTGGGGGAGAAGTATGGAAACATTAGTGGACGTTGGGGATTGTTCTTTCATGTGAAATGTTTGCATTATATATGACAATGGTAGAAGACATATGGGGGAGGGGTTAGCATGAGTAATGCAATTTTACAGATATACTTGACTGTTTCATTAGAGCCATATTTTGGTTTCATTTGCAATTACAAATTATAAAAATTACTGACTTCACCAACAGCTGAATCTCAGCAGACAGTGTGTTTTCTGGGGATGTGCAATAGCTTTTCCCGAATTAGCCAATGTCAATGAAATTGCCTAATTCGGAATGGTTCAGGAGAACCGAGAAATGATTTTTTCCGAAATTTCAGAAAAAAATTCATTTTTGAGTTAGCGCACGCTAACTCCCGTTAGTGAGCGCTAACTCTGCCAGTTAGTGCGCACTATCCCGAAAATCAGGGCCCCTGGAAAAAAAACAAACCCCCGAACTACGGGAAAAACGAAATTCCTGCAGGGGGAGCCCTGAAACGAAGCCGGACACGAAATTTTTACCCGAAGCACATCTCTCGTGTTTTCATGAGTGTGTTTGGTATATGCCTAGCAAAGACTTAACAGTGACCCAAGCTTGCTGACATACATTCCATGCTAAATGCAGAACCTCATTAGAATATTTAGAATTACTAAATGCGGTACCTCATTAGAATATTTAGAATTACTAAATGCGGTACCTCATTAGAATATTTAGAATTACTAAATGCAGAACCTCATTAGAATATTTAGAATTACTAAATGCAGTACCTCATTAGAATATTTAGAATTACTCGCTCTTCTTTCTTGATATTTTTCCTCAGTCTACCCTCCCCCCCCTCCCTTGGAGCCTGATATCATGACCAGTGGCAAACAAACCCCGGCTCCCCCCTGGCACGTGGATAGCCTTCCCTCCAGCTAGCTGCCCGCTCCCTCCTCTCCCCCATTCTGCCTTTTGGTAAATTCACCACTGATCATGCGCCCTTGAATCGGGTTTCCTGCCTGGACACATCGAGACAGGACCTTGACAACCATTAAACTTCTCAGCAGTGGTATAATTGCATCATGCCTGCTAGAGAGATTAAATCCTACCCCCGATCTTTAATCATCATAGCCAGAGAAAGGCCGCACCCTGCCCCAATCATTAACTATCAAAGGCTAAGTGAGGGGGTCATGAAGAGAACCAAAAGTCGGGCAGATTTTGACCTATCACAGACAATGAGGGGGGTGGGGAATCAAGTCATTCTAAAACCATTACTTCCGTCTCCCCAGCATCCTGCCCACCCTTGCTCTCCGTGGCTTCCCGCGCTGCACAAGATTCTCACCGTATGGGCCATACTCCGTGGGACTGGCTCCAGGAAAAAAGCTGGGAGCGCCGGGCTGCACTGGGTACTGCTGCGTCGGCACAACGTAAGAACGTCCCTGGGAGATGGAAAACACCCTAGTGAAAAACAGGCAATTATGGACGAGGCAGAGAGACAGGAGAGAACTAGAAGTACACAGGAAAAGGAAGCAAGACAAAGAAAAATGAAACACATTTTTTTCTAATTTTGTCCGTCACTCAGGGAAGGGAGGACAGCGTAGCAGCCTGACAGACAGAATATATGCAGCACCGTAGTATCCGACACGGGGAGGTGTGCAAGAGTTTACCTGTCCCTGGATGGAGCATCCTTGAGATGAAGGGTAAGAGGGGTGAGAGTTGGAGTGATGTGCGAGAGCTCACCTGTCCTTGGTTGGAGTATGCCTGTGATGAAAGGTAGGAGGGGGTGAGAGATGGAGTGATGTGCGAGCGCTCACCTGTCCTTGGATGTAGTATCCTTGTGAAGCAGGGTAAGATAACTGAGAGGGGATCATCATCACCTGGGAGCTTGTGGGGTACACATGAGCCGGAGGCACTGCCCGAGCTGCAGCGTTGCTGGGAAGTCTGGAAGCACTGGTTGGAGGCTGGGCCCTGCTCTGATAAAAATGCTGTTTTAAAGAAAGGAGGGAAACAAATCACTTCTGGTTATGAGCAAACACCTAAACAAAGCAGAGAAACTGTTCTATCACCTTCAAAATCTACTGTATCCATTGGGCTGCTATTCCAGATTCTGCATACCCTGCCTCTTCCCGGGGTACTGAGTAAAGCTGCTTAATCACAAGTTGGGCAAGAGCCGCATCCAATGCCTTTGCAGGATACCAGCCAGGTACAGACGCACAGCCCTCGCACTCCTAGACACTCAAAGAGCTGCCATGCGTCTCTTTTTCTAACAAGCTCATCATTAGCTTCCTCTTCTAGGGGCAAGCTAATAATGAGCAAAAGGACCTATAATACACCTTAAAGGACTTTCACAAAATGACTCCAGGGAAGAGAAAAACATTTATGAAATTCTTCAGTATCACCCTGGTAGGTAAAAACGGCGGCAGGCACTGTGATGCCTGCAGTTAACGCTGACTCTGTGCACGGAAGCAGCTCTATGCACCCTCACATGATGCAGTGGGACATGGCTGGATATTCCACCGCACTTCACCATTTTTCTAAAGCAGGTGAGCGGACAGACTGCAGAGAAGCAGGAAAGGAACTCAGGCAGACAGAACCTGGCCAGAAAACCAATTGTGGAGCAAAGACAAATGGCCTTGACCCATATACAAGCTTCTGTGGGTTAGCATCCAATCATTCCCAGTGCCCCCAGGCGTCTTAAAACTAATCCACCACCTTCTGTTTTTCCGGCATTCCAGGCAAGCCAAAACCATTTTACCATCATCTTTGTACATCTGCACAAAACATCTCCTCCAGGGGAACCAAGAAAGGCAAGAAGCTGCAAAGTAGTGTTCATTTTAAATACTAGAAAGAGCAGACGACAGGTCCTGGATCATCCATGTCAAACTAAACCGGACCGAAGGATCATAAACAGGTATGCAGGGACCTTCAAGACATCCATACAGAAAGGAGCAGCTAAAATTACAGCACATACACAGAGAGGGAAAAACTGAAATGACGACATGAACGTGCTCTCCCTAACTCACTGGGGAATCCAAGCCTGCAAAGGTGCCGTGCTGTTTTAGGACAGCATCCTCTCTCGGAAACATGAAAGTGCCCCGATCCTTTCCCTGGTGCTCATTCCCAGACACGAGAGGTAGGGGAAGAGCTACTGTCCCAACCAGCTATGCTACAAGCTTTCACCATAGCCTCCAGCATCAAGTTTCACAGCCTAACAGTATGTTTGCCTGAAAAGGTATTTTCTTAAATTTGTTTTAAATCTGCTAGCAGTCGTTTCATGTCTAATCCTAGTACTACTTGAAAAGGTAAATAATTATTCCCTATAAATTTGTTCTATAAACACATTATTTACAAATCTCTATCATATCCCCTCTCCGTTGTTTTGTCTACAAGCTTGAGAGGCCTAATCTGTTTAAACTTTTTGTTTTTATTTTGTTTTTAATAAGGCAGCTGTTCCATCCTTTTACTGCCGCCTTCTGTACTTTTTCTAGTCCCGCTATATCTTTCTTGAGATGAGGCGACCGCAGCTGCACATAATATGAAGGTGCGGTCACACCATGGAGTGATACAGAGGCAGCATGAGATTCTCTGTGGACAAGCAGGACGAATTCAGCCACGCAAGCGGACGGTAGCACATGCTCTCTGAGCTCAGAAAGACCTAGGAGTCTAAGCATGCGCGGGCGCTCCTGTTCAGCCATCACCAGTATTTCTTCTGCCAAAATGAAAAATGTTATCACTTGCTCTAGTTAGGTGCTTGCTTTTTGAATTTTTCCTGGATTTCTTCAAGGCTCTGCTTTATTTCTTTCCCTCAGTATTTTTTAAATCTGGTTTTATTTTGAATTTCCTACAAATAAATACATTGGAAATAATCTTAGGTCATAGAAAAGTTCCAGATAAGGTAAAAAAAAAAAAAAAATCAACACGTAGGAAGAAGATGTCCTGTCTTGATCTTCATGAAGTCAATCTGATGTGGGGCATGTTAGAATGTCCCCCGTGAACTCTCAGAAGTAACAAGCTGAAGTATCCATTGTCCTCCCCGCTGTACAAAGAAAGGAAAGGTTTGGACAGACCAGTGCCTAAAAAGAAAAGTTCACATCTCCTAAGCACCACAGCCGCAGTTCACTCATTTCCTGCACAGAATGTAAAAAGAGAAAATAGGAGGTCCCCTTCAGTGCCGTCAACTTCCAAAAGATACCATGCCAAGCCTCCAACAGTGCAGAAAATGACAGCGCCATTTACTTCCTGCACTGTCTTGGTGCCACCTCAGTGCAGAGAGTGTTTTCTGATCCTACTATGAGAAAATATTCTACACCGGTCTTGGTGCCAGAGTCGAGTGCTTCTTCAATGACACCTCAATAGTTTGGAGTTTATTCATAATAATATTATGAAAAGCCCATCTACACCCCCTCCTCCTTTAACCGTGGAACCAATTTCAGAAAAGGTTGCAAGTGAGTTTCAGTCACAGTCACCTATTCCGCCACATCAAAACACTCCACAGACATAACAAGAGACGTCTCATAGCATATCGTCAGACTAGAGACGGCTCCAGTGCTATTTTCTGATTCAACAATTCAGTTTCACTTTTCGGTCTTTTGGAGAGTCCATAGGGTTGCCATCTGACTCGTCACCAGAGTCAGCTAGGAGTTCTACTCCACTGAAGGACAAGTCCTACCCTACCTTCTTTCAAAAAAAAGTGAATTCCATACCCCTTTAAACTAGAGAAAGAAATACAGCCTAAAGACTCTCCAAAACAGCTATGGCTGTTCCAACACAAAGCATTTGGCAAACACCTCTCCCCACTCCTACAGTGGCCAGGAAAATAGATTTAAAGTAAAATGTTCAACTACATCCAGGGCATGGAAAGGTTCAGCTACCTCAAATCTGCAGCAATGGCATCTGCCCTAAAAAAAGGTAGAGATGAAAGATGCATTCAAGCATGCTTCCTGGAAAAGATGCAAAATGGCTGATCACAACAGGGAGACCGATCTTTCAGTCACCGATCTCAGCACATCAGTTCCAGGTGATCCAATATTTATACAATATCCTGCAAAGGATGAGGGAAACATCAGTAAGTCTTTCCTCTGACATTCAAGACAAATTTACACCCTCTCCATGAAGTATCTAAGCAGATGATCGTTATATCAAGAAAGCCAGAGCTATGGGTCCAGAAGACTCATTTGGCTGAAAGCAGGTCTCAGAAGATGATGACAACAAACCGGCAGACGCGCCCTGCACTCAGAACAATCCATTCGATGACAATATTAAAGAGGCGGTCAATCTCATTAAAGATCACTGCACTACTTTGCAGACATAACAGCAACTACTGCGGAGCACTCTCCATGGGGAAAGAAAATTATTAACCATTTAGAAATTACTACTACTCCCACAGGAGATACCAACCATATCCTTATTATAGGCAACATCCCTAGCAACACCTACTACAGAGATCACAGCTGCAGCAACAGGTAAGAGCCCATTCCAAGGACAGAACTCCGAAATCTATCTAAACATCTTCTGAAAAGTCTGCTATACACTTAACTAGCAGAATTATCACCATTCCTCTTCCAGAGGGGGCAAAGGCTTCAGTTTTTCTTTAACCCCCAATGGTCACTCCTCACTTCAGATCATTGAGTTCTAAAACTAATTCTCATGGGTTACTGCCTAAATTGTCCACATGATGCCCCATATCAACACACACTGAGAGAACTTCCTTCCCTACTGGTAGCACACGCAACAGAATCTGTCCCAGTCACAGAACATGGGGAAGGATTCTAGTTGGGATATTTACTCATCCCAAAAACGTTGGATGGTCTTTGACCTATTCTGCATTTAAGAAACCTAAGCAAGTATCTCTAAAGAGAAAAGTTCAAAATGAATTCCCTCCTCATCATTGGCAGACAACCCTAAATCTGAAAGGTGCTTACATCCATACAGCTACTCACAAGAATCACAGGAGACACAGCAGTTTGTGGTAGACAAAAATCACTACCCGTACCATGTACTACCATCTGGCCTATCGGATGCTACAAGGGTATTCCACAATGATAGCACTCATCTCAGGATGAACAATGCTTCAGTCTTTCCATAATCATGACAACTGGCTAACAATAAGCAGATCCTTGAAAGAGGCAAAACAAACCACATGTTTCATAGTGAACTTTCAGAAATCCCACCTGACGGCACAAGGAGCATATCTGGCAAAGCTTTTCTTCCCCTTCAAAGGATGAATACTCTTGATGGACACCTGGTCTGACCCAGTATGGCATGTTCTTATGCTTTGCCCAACTGACCTTCATTATCAGCCAGGACCCTTTATGGCAGTCACTGTCTCTATAATACCCTTAGCGTACCTGCATATGAGGCAAGCTCAGTGGTACTTGCGACTTCACTGGAACCAGCATGTACAGCCAATGTCTCAAAAGATTTAGTCCCAAACTTCTCATTCGTTCCCAGCAACACTCAACCCTCAAATTTTTTTTTTTTTTCTGTGGTCAGACCTTTCATCTTCCACAGACTCATCAGACCCTGACAACGGATGCTTCCACTTAAGGTTGGAGAGCCCATTTCAATGCAGTTTGATCCCAAGGGATTTGGACTAAACAAGAGTACCGTCTTCTGGAATTGATAGCCATATTCAAAGTTCTCTGAGGACAAGTAGGATGGCAGACCTCACACACATGGGTGACAACATCGAATAAAGTTTGGTCCGGAACGTTGATCTCAAAGATTCTAGAACTTCAAACACGCTGTACTGAGCATGTGCAGCTATAGTTATCACCCTGCCCCCTAGGCAGAGTCCCTCAGTCTTTTTCCACGGAGCTTTGTTTTTTTGTCACATTTTTTGTAATGTGATTTTTTCTAGAATTGCAGCTGTTTTTATTTTCCTTATGGTCGTTTTATTATCTTTCCTCTTCTTTCCACTCTCTGCCAGCCGCTTGGCAGGCCTTGTTGCGCCATGGGATTCTACACACAAGCATGGCAAGTGGGTGTGTATGTGTGTCACCATCTGCAGGATAGGGTACCGCTGCCTGAGTACTGGTCATTGTGCTATTAAAGCAGAGGGCACCATTTTTCCAGATGCCCTTTAGTGTATGGGTATTGTGTTTCCTTCATGGCAGGTATTGCAGCCACATGATTAACCTAAGACTGCGATCCTGGTCTAACCCCTATGAGCGTGGATACCAGGAGGATAGTGTCAGGAGTCCTCCCCTCCCTCAGAAGAAGAGTATGTCTTTAGACTCCTCCCAAATGTGCTCACATTTGAATCCCCTTCATAGTGAAGCCTCTGGGGCTCCATCCCTGGCAAGTCCATCGCCGAACTGGAGCCTCGATTCTTTTGAATCAGTGCATCTCTTTGTAGACCAGGAGTGGCGGACACTGGAGTCCTTCCATTGATTAAAGTGGTTTCTTACCCCGTCTGAAGGTGGCTGCAAATGGAAGATTTGGTCGCTTATGAACCTCAGTAACTGTAAGCCAACTCTCATCTGGAGAGTAGGAAGGTTTTTTCAGGATCAGAAGGCCCGATTCCTGTTGCTTTCCTGTCCCTTCAGGAAGGGGAGATATGACTGGGTTTCCAGACGCAACCCTTACTGGTTCCCCTGCCCCGATGCCTGTTTTCCATTCCTACAAAGGGTGGCCCTCATGCTCCGTTTCCTGGAGAAGGGAATTCATTGCTGCTGACTGGCAATCGCTCTCTGTTCCCCGTGGGATCCAACAGGTCAGGCTACAGCACTCTTCTTAGTCATTCTAAGGCACAACAGGTCTATGTTGCAAGGGAGCTATTCCAGATTCGGTCTGCATGTTGTACTCAGGGCTTTCCTCTTTGGGGTAGCTCCCCGGTGAAGATTAGGAGTTTCTCCCACACGGGAGTCACCTTTATGATACCTGCTGAGCTCAATGTGTATTTTTCAAGGATGACCATTCTTGCCAGTCATTCACGCCTGAGGGACCCAACCTCAGTGAGGAGGGTTCTAGTCCATTTAATTGGCAGTTATGCCTTTAAATATTTTCCATATCTATTGCTGAAGATGTTGGGGGATGAGGGACCCCGCTACTCTTGTTGCGGTGGCTTGCGAGCTATACTCCCCCATTTTAGGGATAATCCTATCTGCAGGCAGGAGAGTCCTTGTTCATGCAATGCTGTTCCATTTACTGGACCACGTGCTTCCTTGGAGGAAGTATATGTAAATATGATTGAGGTACTGATACCTAGGCCAGGCTGGTGGGCAATCAGTTCCGATATCAGACTGACCCTGCCCTGGTACTCTTTCCGGGGCATTAAGAAATCCTGTTCTGCTGGGTTTGCACTTACGGTATATCCCTGCTTCCTGTTGCTTGGTGGAGTGTTTCTGGATTTCTTCTCTGGGGGGTTCGCTCTAAATTTCAGTTGTTTCTATCAGGCTGAGAGGTCTACTGTGGGGGGGGCAACTCCCTACTGGAATCAGCAGCAAGTTATTCGGTTGGGGTTGAGATATACAGTCTAGTGGCCTTTTTTTTTTTTTTTTACCCTTGAAGCCCCAGGTCTGCCTCGTGTTCTTCTACCAACTTCCAGTTGGAATGTCAGGTGGAGGGGAAGAAAAACTAAGGCATATGTGGTATATCTTAGTGTATACCTGCAGGGAATGATTCACCACATTTTCCCTGTTTTTTCCCCCAAGTTCTGGGCCAGTACTGTTGTCCAAAGTGCCTTCCTGCTCACCTGAACTATCCTGTAGACAGGATGGATAGGCCTACCCTTGACAGGATGCAGTGTGGGTGAGCTTCAAGCCAAGCTTAGCTCCCTGCTCAAGGATTTGGGCTAAGGATCCCATTTCAGGAATTGCTTTTCATCCCCTGACACTATTGATGCTGATCTGAATAGTCAGCTATGTCTAGTACTTTGGCAGCTAGGCTCTGCCAGAGACCCTGCCGTTGTTGGTGCTGCTTCTTCTTCCAAGCATTACTTGGGTTTTTACCAGTTGTGCCTATCAGCCAATCATTGGGCACACTTCTGCAGAGACATTCTGTCCTTCAGATGCCAGTGGACCGCAGTTTCTTTCTGGAGGGCTCTTTGGCCCCAGTTGGTTTTTTGGTTGTCTTGTGACACTAAAGGAGACTGTGCAGACTTCGTCCAAACGATCTTCTCTTGATTGCTTCTCTAGGCCTTTTCCTGAATCTAGGAGGTTCTAGACCTACTGAACCGAAATCTTAATTGTAATATTTTCCATGATGTGAACATAAGAAATTGCCATGCTGGGTCAGACCAAGGGTCCATCAAGCCCAGCATCCTGTTTCCAACAGAGGCCAAACCAGGCCACAAGAACCTGGCAATTACCCAAACACTAAGAAGATCCCATGCTACTGATGCAATTAATAGCAGTGGCTATTCCCTAAGTAAACTTGATTAATAGCCGTTAATGGACTTCTCCTCCAAGAACTTATCCAAACCTTTTTTAAACCCAGCTACACTAACTGCACTAACCACATCCTCTGACAAATTCCAGAGCTTTATTGTGCGTTGAGTGAAAAAGAACTTGCTCCGATTTGTCTTAAATGTGCTACTTGTTAACATCATGGAATGCCCCCTAGTCCTTCTATTATTCGAAAGTGTAAATAACCAAGTCACATCTACTCGTTCAAGACCTCTCATGATCTTAAAGACCTCTATCATATCCCCCCTCAGCCATCTCTTCTCCAAGCTGAACAACCCTAACCTCTTCAGCCTTTCCTCATTTTGGTAGCCCTTCTCTGTACCTTCTCCATCACAACTATATCTTTTTTGAGATGCAGCGACCAGAATTGTACACAGTATTCAAGGTGCGGTCTCACCATGGAGCAATATAGAGGCATTATGACATTTTCTGTTTTATTAGCCATTCCCTTCCTAGTAATTCCTAACATTCTGTTTGCTTTTTTGACTGCTGCAGCACACTGAGCCGACGATTTTAAAGTATTATCCACTATGATGCCTAGATCTTTTTCCTGGGTGGTAGCTCTAATATGGAACCTAACATCGTGTAACTACAGCAAGGGTTATTTTTCCCTGTATGCAACATCTTGCACTTGTCCACATTAAATTTCATCTGCCATTTGGATGCCCAATCTTCCAGTCTTGCAAGGTCCTCTTGTAATGTATCACAGTCCGCTTGTGATTTAACTACTCTGAATAATTTTGTATCATCCGCAAATTTGATTACCTCACTCATCGTATTCCTTTCCAGATCATTTACACCGGTCCAAGTACAGATCCCCGAGGCACTCCATTGTTTACCCTTTTCCACTGAGAAAATTGACCATTTAATCCTACTCTCTGTTTCCTGTCTTTTAACCAGTTTGTAATCCACAAAAGGACATCGCCTCCTATCCCATGACTTTTTAGTTTTCGTAGAAGCATCCCATGAGGGACTTTGTCAAACGCCTTCTGAAAATCCAAATACACTACATCTACTGGTTCACCTTTATCCACATGTTTATTAACCCCTTCAAAAAAAATGAAGCAGATTTGTTAGGCAAGACTTCCCTTGGGTAAATCCATGTTGACTGTGTTCCATTCAACCATGTCTTTCTATATGCTCTACGATTTTGATCTTGAGAATAGTTTCCACTATTTTTCCCGGCACTGAAGTCAGGCTCACTGGTCTATAGTTACCCAGATCGCCCTGGAGTCTTTTTTAAATATTGGGGTTACACTGGCCACCCTCCAGTCTTCAGGTACAATGAATGATTTTAATGTTAGGTTACAAATTTTAACTAATAGATCAGAAATTTCATTTTTTAGTTCCTTCAGTACCCTAGGATGCATACCATCCAGTCCAGGCGATTTGCTACTCTTTAGTTTGTCAATCTGGCCTACTACATCTTCCAGGTTCACAGTGATTTCGTTCAGTTCGTCTGACTCATCACCCCTGAAAACCATCTCCGGAACTGGTATCTCCCCAACATCCTCATTAGTAAACATGGAGGCAAAGAATTCATTTAGTCTTTCTGCAATGGCCTTATCTTCCCTAAGAGCCCCTTTAACCCCTCTGTCTTCTAATGGTCCAACCGACTCTCCCTCACAGGTTTCTTGCTTCGGATATATTTTAAAAAGTTTTTACTATGAGTTTTTGCCTCTATGGCCACCTTCAATTCAAATTCTCTCTTTGCCTGTCTTATCAATGGTTTTACACTTAACTTGACAATGCTTGAGTTTTATCCTATTTTCTTCAGATGGATCCGTCTTCCAATTTTTGAAGGATTTTTTTTGGCTAAAATAGCCTCTTTCACCTCACCTTTTAACCATGATGGTAATCGTTTTGCCTTCTTTCCACCTTTCTTAATGTGTGGAATACATATGGACTGGGCCTCTAGGATTGTATTTTTAAACAATGTCCATGCCTGTTGAACACTTTTAACCTTTGCAGCTGCACCTTTCAGTTTTTTTCTAACTATTTTCCTCATTTTATCAAAGTTTCCCTTTTGAAAGTTTAGTGTTAGGGCTGCAGATTTACTTATTGTCCCCCTTCCAGTTATTAGTTTAAATTTGATCATGTTATGATCACTGTTGCCAAGTGGCCCCACCACTTTTACCTCTCTCACCAAATCCTGCGTTCCACTAAGAATTAAATCTAAAATAGTTCCCTCGCTTGTTGGCTCCTGAAGTGTGCTTCTTGCTGGCATTTGCATCACTCCCTGCGTTAGGTGACTCTGCTACACATCAGGATTTCTGTCTGTCTGTTCTATGGTTTTCTTTTTGTAGAACCCAACTTTTTCCCCGCCTAGACCCCTTTGGGTCAGCTGCTTCACAGGCAAAAAAGAGAAAGGTGGTGCTTTCAAGCACTGTGGTGGTCCCTGCTTTGTCCTGCTCGAGCAGCCTATAGCTTGGGAATCACCCATGTGTGAGGACTGCAATCCTGCTTATCTTCTGATAAAGTATAGTTGCTTACCTGTAACAGGTGTTCTGACGACAGCAGGTTTGTTAGTCCTCACATCCCCTGGGAGTTGGTTTCTCCGTGTATTAGCTGTATCATGGACTTTGCCTAGGGGGCAGGGTGATAACTACAGCTGCACATGCTCAGTAGGGCATGTTTGAGAGTTCTAGAATCTTTGAGATCAAAGCTCCAGGCTGGGCTCCATCCAATGTCACCCATGTGTGAGGACTGACATCCTGCTGTCCTCTGAGAACACCTGTTACAGGTAAGCAACTCTGCTCTCTCCTTAAGAATCATGGTTAAAAGAATCCAGACAGACAATCATGCAGCAACGTATTACTTACACAAATGAGTTACAGGATCTTCAATACTTTGCAAGGAAGCAGGCAAAATATGAAATTGGGCGGAAAAAACAAACACCTAAGTCAGTGCTTCCCAAACTGTGGGTTGGGAATCCAAATTAGGTCACAAAACCTTCAGTTGGGGTCACAAGTGCCTGAACTGGCCACACTCTTCAGGTGCCAGCAGCAGCATGAGACCTGGGAGCCAGCGTGCACTTTTCGGCCCTGCCCTTGCACAAGTTTCTGTGGTATCTGCATAAGGCGGTATATTAGTGCCACTGCTGCATCTATGAGCTTGCACTAGCTCACAAGCCCCACGCTGTCTTTCATTATTAATTTTGTTGCCACCTGCAGATCACAGTCAGGCTTGGGACCACAGATGAGGGGAGGGCTCAGTGTGCTTCGGCTGGTGGAGATTGCCACTGTTCCTTTCTCATGACAGAAAATGCTGCCCTCTCTTCATGCCGATTATCATCCACCTTTTGCCCAGGGTACAATGGAAAATATTGCTGCTGACCCTGGCCAGGGGGGTATTTTGAGGAAGGGCTGTTTGAAGGTTGGATCAGGTGGGGAGAGACTGGCTGTGCAGGGTGAGAAGGGAAATGAAAAGATTGACTAGGGGATGTACAACAGCAGCTAAGGAGGTGAGAGGAAGATGCGGGGGTCGTGCTGGAGAGGAGGAGGAGATTAAGATAGGAGGTCCGCTGGCAGGGTGGAGGGTGGATGTTGAGAAAAAGGATAGACCGGAGAGGGTAGAGGTTAAGGGATGATAAGAGTAGAGGGTTTGTTGAAAGAGGCCACCACACCAAATTTATTTTGGTCTTCCCTCTGAGGTCATGAGAATTTAACTGCTAAAAATTTGGGAAGCCCTGATCTAAGTGCTATACTCCTTGAGTGCCTGAATGTAATCTGCTTTGAAGTGATTGATAGGCAGAATACAAATTAAATCATAAAAGTTGAGCCCCACCACTGTACATTTTCTCTTCCAACTGAGGAATGCCACACACAGACCTCTTTGCAGCTCTGTACAACCACAAACTTCGTTTCTGTTTTGAAAAGACCAGCACCAGATGCTCTCTCATTTCCATGAAACAAAGATCTCTCATATCAAAAACTATTGTTAAGTTAAGGACAAGGGGAACATGATCCTCATAGCACCATTTTGGCTCCTGCTCCACCAGTAGATCTTCAAATATTTCCAATTCTACTACTACAACAGGACTGATTTCTTCTTCATCCCCACCTTCATTCTCCAGCACTCACAGCGTGGATATTGACAATGAAATAGTGCAAACAATGCCCTTATCCATGGAATTCATTTTAGCAGTAAGGCAGCCTTCTACAATTTAAAGAGAAAAAGGTTTCCATTTGGTATACATTACAGAAGGAAGAGTCACTCAGCTGCTCTACTTCCATGCTACCTCAGCATCTTCAAAATAGATTGAAGCACTATTACTTCATACCAGCAACCATGCAGTTTCTTGCCATCCCATAGTAGCTAAATTCAAAGGTCTGGACCATTCTCATCCTCCAATTAAAGTTCTACCTACACAAAGTAGCTCTTTCTAAATTAATGAATTCACAATTCGAGCCATCAGCAATGGCTGATCTCATATTTCTACCTTGGAAAATGTTATTTCTGTAGTATCCTCAGCACATCCAGTGAGCAAGCTACAAGCTCTGTTAATCCATGCTCCCTTCACACAAGTTTTAAAAATAGAGTGTTCAGAACTCACTAAGTTTTCACCAAATGTAATTTCTCAATGGCATTTAAATTGGTCCATTCTACTTCCAACATTTTTTCTGGAGCCACGTTTCAGCAAAGCTGAACAAACTCTTCACACCTTAGACTGCAGAAGAGCCCTGTTATTTTACCTGGAAAGATCCAAGTCTTTCAAAAAATCACAACTTGCTTTTCTTATGATCCAGCAAAGCAAGGTTTACCAGTTAAAAAAAAAATCTAACCCTACCTTAACCTACACATGGCTTTTCTGATGGTGTGTTTCGTATTCCCAACCAATAGCACATCTCCCAACCAATAGCGTTTCTCTGCTTGGCTTCAACTCAAGATATCTGCAAAGTGGCTACTTGGTCTTCTACGCACATTTTTACCAAACACCTCTGTCTCAAGAAAGACTCACAATGTTTCAGATCTGCTTGGCTAAAACAATGTAACTAAAAGCTTCAACACTCGCTCCCATCTTCTCTTCAACCAGATTGTAATTTCTCCTTAGCCAGCAAAAAAAAAAAACCCCCCACAAATATTTTAATAGAACCCTCAGCTTGGGAATCCTCGTGTGTGAAAAAATGTATCCTACTTGTGCGCGAAGAATGCAAAGTCACTTATGTGTAATAGATGTTCTCCACGGACAGGAGGATAAAATCAACCTCACAATCCCACCCCTCCTTCCTATGGAGTTGAATTTTAGCTCATGAAACGACTGAGAAGACTCGAGCAGTAGCAAGCAGCTACAAAAGAACACTGAGAAAGCACATTCCATGTTGGCGGCATATCACGCCCCACTTGTGTGGCTATGTCATTCTGTCCACAAAGAACACATGTTACAAGTAAGCAACTTTGCTTTCTCCATTTTATCTCTATTTCTTTCTAAGTTACATTTTATTTGCATTTCTACCTGTGGCTACCGCACACTCTACTGAGGATTTCTTGGTATTGTTTACAATGATCCCAATATCCTTTTCTTGAGTCGCAACTCCTGAGGTAGAACTCAGATGCAAAAGAGCTCAGATAGCAGGAATGCACCCACATTCTTAGAATAGTACGCTTCACTTATGTGCACGTTGGCCCTAACTGTCAACAGTATACATCCAGGGCTCCCAAAACAATCAGGTTTTTTACGACACTAGAATTTGTCATTCTTAAATCTCATGAGCTCATAAGAGCCCACCAAAAAAGTGGAGTCCTATGTTAAGCATGAAATTAGCAGAGGCTTCAATTCCCTAATTTCAAACAGTGAGGTGCCACTGTTACAAATCAGTGAACAAGAATCTTATAGGAGGAATCCCCAAGAGCTATGAACCTCCATGGTCTACCCTGCATCCTCAAGGAGAGCTCCTGCTTACTGCAAGTCTAGTCCACAAGCCAAAGTTTCAACAGTAGGAACCTTCAACTGCAGTACTAGAGAGCCACAAATAGGTCTTTTTAGGAGATTTCCATACACTTGGTCCAAGAACTGGACTAATTGGCATATTCTCTCAGAAAAGAACATTGTTCCTCTCAAGGATCAGAATTAAGAACCTCTGGTCTATATGATCAGCACTGGGCTGCTGGGCCATCCTAAACAATTCATGAACTTGCACAGTACACAAATACAATATAATCAATTCTGACACAGCTATCCTAAAGACCTCCCCCATGCATGTAACAGGAAAACACCTCCTCCCCTTACCCTCCAGGGATTTCCCAGAGACCCAGTTCCCACCTCCCCAATAAGAATCTTGCATGCCAAGAAGAGAGAAATAAGAAATCAGTCAATGTTAGATGTAAAGAAAGAGCATTACCTGCAGAGACCTGAATCCTCCCTGTTAGCAGCAGCATGCAGACACACAAGGGAGATGGGGAGACAAGAGAGAAGAGTTCAAAAGCATGGACATGTGAAGATAAAGGACCAGTACAGCAATGCTCTACTATATAATAGCTCTGCAGGCAGTAGCAAAGCACATGGAGCCACGTGCCAGGTCAGAGGCCTCAGCTGCAGAAACCCAAATAAATTCCATTCCCACAGTACACTCTTCCCCACAGAAGCAAAGTCGCCTGCTATGGAGACCTCTTGATCACGGCCAGGCTCCTCCAAGGAGCATAGCAGGTGATGCAGTCCCTTCTCCCTCTGGAAGGTCAGCAAAGGCAGGAAAAGACTGTATGGCCCATCTAGTCGACCCATCAATCCAAATTATTTAGTTTTATAATTACCATCACCTCCTTAGAGATCCCCAGTATTTATCCCTTGCTTTCTTGAATTCAGATACTGTTTTTGTCTACACCAGCTCCACTGGGGGGCCGCCCCATGCATCCACCACCCTCTCTGTAAAGAAATATTTCCTAAGATTACTCCTGAGCCTACCCCCCTTTCACTCACATAGCAAATGTTGCTTACCTGATGTAACAGGTGTTCTCACAGGACAGCAGGATGTTAGTCCTCACAAATGGGTGACATCGAGGATGGAGCCCAACCACGGAAAACTTCTGTCAAAGTTTCCAGAACTTTGACTGGCCCCTACTGGGCATGCCCAGCACGGCACCAACCCTGCAGCCAGCAGGGGTCTCCCTTCAGTCTTGTTTTTATAGCTACAGGCAGTGCCGAAAAAGTAAATAAACGAACCCAACACCGCGGGGTGGCGGGCGGGTTTCGTGAGGACTAACATCCTGCTGTCCTGTGAGAACACCTGTTACATCAGGTAAGCAACATTTGCTTTCTCACAGGACAAGCAGGATGGTTGTCCTCACAAATGGGTGAGTACCGAGCTGAGGATGTCCTGACGTGCACCAAATGCACCCAACAACGTGCAACAGGCACAACAACTGGGGTGGAATTTGGTAAAGGACATCCGTACCTTACCGGGAAGGTGGAAAGGTGTTGGTACATCAAGTTGGAAAAAGGTTATGCAAGACAGATAGGCCGAAGATGGAATCCTGTCTTCCAGCTTTATCCAAACAATAGTGGGCTGCAAAGGTGTGGAGGGAACTCCAGGTTGCAGCCTTGCAGATGTCAGGAAGCGGCACCGATCGAAGGTGTGCTACTGAAGTCGCCATGGCCCTCACAGAGTGTGCTTTAACACGGTCTTGGAAAGGAATGCCAGCTTGCTCATAGCAAAAAGAAATGCAGTCCGCCAACCAGGAGGAAAGAGCCTGCTTACCAACAGGTTGTCCTAACTTGTTAGGATGGAAAGAGACGAATAATTGAGTGCTCTTCCTGTGAGAAACTGTACGGTCTAGATAAAAAGCTAGAGCTCGTTTACAGTCTAGGGTATGCAGAGTCTGTTCCCCGGAGTTGGAGTGGGGCCTGGGAAAGAAGATAGGTAGTATGATGGATTGATTGATATGAAACTCCGAAACTACCTTAGGCAAAAACTTAGGGTGAGTGCGGAGTACCGCCCGGTCCTGCAGGAGCTTAGTGTAAGGCGGATAGGTAACTAGGGCCTGTAGTTCACTAACCCTGCGAGCTGAAGTGATAGCCAAAAGGAATAACACTTTCCATGTGAGATATTTTAATGCACAGGAGTGCAGAGGTTCGAAAGGTGGTTTCATTAGACGACCAAGAACCAGATTAAGGTCCCAAGATGGGGCCGGAGGACGTAAGGGTGGCTTCAAATGGAGCAAGCCTTTAAGAAAGCGTGTTACCAGGGGTTGTACTGAGGTAGGGACACCCCCGATACCTTTATGGAAGGCGGCTACCGCACTGACATGCATCCTTATAGAAGAGGTCTTTAGACCGGATTCTGATAGATGCCATAAATAGTCCAAGAACTTGGAGATTGGACAGGAAAGGGGATCAAGGGACTGAGAAGTGCACCATGACGTGTACCTTTTCCATTTGTATGAGTAAGATTTTCTTGTTGAAGGCTTTCGTGAAGCTATCAGGACACGAGAAACTGAATCTGAAAGGTTGAAAGGCTGAAGGGCTAAACTTTCAACATCCATGCCGACAGGGACAAGGCTTGGAGGTTGGGATGGAGGAGGCATCCGTCGTTTTGAGTGAGCAGATGCGGGTCCTTTCCCAGAGGAATGTGCCTGCGGATGGAGATATCCTGAAGTATGGGAAACCACACTTGGCGAGGCCAGTGCGGTGCTATCAGGATCATAGTTCCCCTGTCCTGGCGGAGCTTCACGAGAGTCTTCGACAGAAGAGGAAGTGGAGGGAATGCATAAAGCAGACCCATTGTCCAAGTGAGGGAGAATGCATCCCTCGGCCGAGAGTGCTGGCTCCGAATGAGAGAGCAGTAATTGTCCACTTTGTGGTTTTGAGGGGACGCAAAGAGGTCTATGTGGGGATAACCCCACTTGTGAAACAGAGAGGTCGCTACCAAAGGATTGAGTGACCACTCGTGTGGTTGGAAGACACGGCTCAGCTGGTCTGCCAATATATTGTCTTCTCCCGGCAGATAGGTGGCCCTGAGGTACATAGAGCGGGAGAGGGCTTCTGCCCAGATCTGCGCAGCTTCCTGACACAGAAGGAAGGAACCTGTGCCTCCCTGCTTGTTTATGTACCACATGGCCACCTGGTTGTCTGTCTGAATTAAGATTGCTTGATTTGAAAGGCAATCTTGAAAAGTCCTGAGAGCGTAGCGGATCGCTCGGAGCTCCAGGAAATTTATCTGGTGTTTGGCTTCCTCTCGTGACCAGTGCCCTTGAGTTTGCAGATCGTTTACATGGGCACCCCAACCGATGTTGGAAGCATCGGTGGTGAGAATTACCTGAGGATCTGGTGGAAGAAAGGGTAAGCCCTGTAAGAGGTTGCACGGATTCATCCACCATGCAAGAGAGAGACGAAGGGTGTTGGAGATGTGGACTATGGAGGACAGAGGCTGAATAGCTTGAGTCCATTGTAGTCTCAGAGTCCATTGTGTGACTCTCATGGCTAAGCGGGCTGTGGGAGTCACATAAACTGAGGAGGCCATGTGTCCAAGAAGAACCAGGAGTTGGCGAGCTGTGGCTGTGTGTTGAGAGCGCAGCTGGCGAACTAGGGACACTATGGTCTGGACCCGTTGATGAGGAAGGAAGGCTTTTGCCTGTAAGGTATCCAAGTCTGCCCCAATGAAGGATAAGGTTTGAGATGGGACTAAGCAGGATTTTTCGTAATTGATTAGAAAACCTAGCGAAAGCAAAGTTTGAATTGTTAGGGTCAGGGAGGACCGAGCTAATTGCTGGGTTGGGGCCCTGATCAACCAATCGTCCAAGTAGGGGTAGACGTGGACACCTTCCTGTCGAAGAAATGCTGCAACCACCACGAGGCACTTGGTAAACACGCGTGGTGCGGATGCGAGGCCGAAAGGTAGCACTCGATATTGCTAGTGACTTTGGCCTACTAGGAAACGGAGGTATTTGCGATGAGATTGTGTTATCGCAATGTGGGTATATGCGTCCTTTAGGTCTAGAGAGCATAACCAGTCCCCTCTTTGTAGCAGAGGGAGCAACGAGCCTAGGGTCACCATTTTGAACTTCTCCTTGTGGAGGTACTTGTTGAGGGCCCTTAGGTCCAGGATGGGACGAAGTCCCCCTGACTTTTTTGGGATCAGGAAGTACCTGGAATAGAATCCCTGTCCTTGTTGAAAGAGAGGAACGGGTTCTATAGCGTTTGACTGTAGGAGAAGAGAAGCCTCCTGCTCTAAAAGAACCGAGTGATCCGTGAGACTCCACGCCTGCAGGGGTGGGGAGTCGGAAGGGAGAGTCAGGAAGTTGAGATGGTAACCCTGTGCAATGATTGCTAATACCCACTGATCTGTGGTGATCTGATGCCATCTGTCCAGGAAGTGGCATAGCCGACCTCCCACTGGTATGGCTGGAAGAGGGGTCTGGTATGTGCTCTCTAAGTCGAAGTCAAAAACCTGCTGCAGGGCCCGGAGGTGGAGCTGCTGCAGGTTTTTGCTTTCGAGTCTGGCGAGACTGAGTCTTATGATAAGACCGTGCAGGCCTAGGCTTAGAGGAAGGGGGATAATATTTCCTGGGCCGAATGAAAGGCTTCTTGGAGTCTTTTCTAAACGGCTGTTTAGAAGGTACCTCAGGAGGAATGGAGGAGAGCTGTTTAAGGGTTTCGTGATGATCCTTAAGTTCAGCAACAATTTGCTGAATCTGCTCACCAAAAAGATTATCCCCAAGACAAGGCAAATCAGATAGCCTGTCTTGAACTTCTGGACGCAGATCAGATGACTTGAGCCAAGCCCAGCGTCTAGCAGAGATTGCTGTAGCAGAAAGTCTCGTGGAAGCATCAAATACATCATAAGATGTTCTAATTTCATGTTTCCCAGCTTCAAATCCCTTAGCTAGTAGGGATTGGAGCTGTGGCTGGAACTGTTCTGGCAAGGAATCTGAATAGTCCTGTATTTGTTTGAGAATGACCCTATTGTATTGGGTCATGTACAGCTGATAGGAAGCTATTCTGGAGATCAGCATAGCTCCTTGATATACTTTTCTACCTATGCTATCTAGGAATTTGTTTTCCTTGGTAGGAGGCATAGAAGAGTGGGGTTTTAGTCGTTTAGCTTTCTTTTGAGCTGATTCTACGACTACAGAACGATGGTCCAATTGTGGTTTTTGAAAACCAGGAGCTGACTGTACAAGATATGTAGTGTCAGCTTTCTTATTTACTGGAGCAATAGATCCAGGGGATTCCCAATTCTTCTTTAGAAGATCTAGGAAAATCTGATGGATTGGTATAGATGTTATAATTTTTGGGGCATCCAGGAACTGGAGTAATTCCATCATCTGGTGCCTGTCATCTTGTTCAGATTGGAGCTGGAAAGGCACCAACTCTGACATTTCCTTCACAAAATTTATGAAAGAGAGGTCCTCAGGGGGAGAACGCTTTCTACTCCCTGCGGGAGAGGGAGGTGAAGGCAAATTCATCAGTATCAGAGGAGGTATCATCACCCCAAGTGTCATAAGGATCAGGTTGATGAACTTTACGACCACTAGGGGGTTGAACACCTGAAGGCCCTGGTTGAGGCTCCGAGAAATTGGAAGGAGCCACCGGGGGCATCGAGAAAACCCTCGATGGAATCGATGTCGGGATCGGTGCCGGGGTCGGCACCGAAGGAACCGGTGTCGGTCTCGATGGAATCGATGCCGGCATCGGAAACCTCGGTGGAGCAGAGGGGCGTATCGGTGCCGAGGGATAGATCGGCGGCGAGGGACGCCCTGGAACCGACGGAACTATACCCGAAGGTGGGATCCGATACGGTGTTTCTCCACCCGAGGAAATATCTGTCGGTGACAGCGGTCTTGCCGGTGTCGGTGACATAGGTATCACCGGTGGAAGGGCTGTCATTAGTACCTCCATCCGGTGTAACAGCGGTGCCAGTGCAGCCGCAATCGGCTCGGTGGCCGGTTCCGCTCTCGGTGCCGGAGTCGGTGCCGGGGGAGGCTGGAACCGTTGCATCGCTTTATCGATGGCCTCCTGGACCAGCCGGTCCAGTTCTGCCCGGAGACCAGGGGTAACTAGACCCGGCTCAACGGGAGAGGGAGGCTGAGCTGGAGGGACCACCGTCACCGGTGGAATCGCGGCTCCCAAACCCCGAAGGGGTGAGGGTTGCCTCGGTGCCTGCGAAACAGAAGTGGACGGTGCCAACTCTGATTGAGGCTTTTTCTGCGGAGGCTCGGTCGGTACAGAGGTCGATGACGTTGATTCCTCGACGGGCCGAGACTTATGACGTCGATGGCGATGTTTCTCCTTCCTATCTCCTCAATGATCGGGGGAAGGGATAGGAGTCGATGGCCGAGAAGGTGTCGATGGCGGACGGTCATCGGAGGGCTGTCGATGGTAGGAAGACTTCGACGGTGCCGGTTCCGATGACGTCGATGCAATCGATGGCGTTGGGGTGCGAACATGGAAGAGGAGCCCCATCTTCTCCATTCTTGCTTTGCAACCTTTTGGTGTCATTAAGGCACATTTGGTGCAAGTCAGAACATCATGCTCACTACCCAAGCATAAAACACAGACACCATGAGGGTCTGTGATAGACATAGTCCGGGTACAGTCCGGACACCGTCGGAAACCCGATGCCATGGCGGAAGGCCAAAAATTTAGCCGCGGGACTGTCGACTGCTAACGGGCCCCGAGGGCCAAAGTCGACGAAAGTCGATGAAACAACGGCAAAAACTTACCGGAGTTCCGCGGACGAAAAAATTCAACGAAGGGAGACCCCTGAGGGGCAAATTTTCTTCAGAATAAAGAATTCCAAATTCCTGTCTGGTTAAGAGCTCTTTCACCGTGTGGCTACTGCTGTGCGGAAAAAAGAAGACTGAAGGGAGACCCCTGCTGGCTGCAGGGTTGGTGCCGTGCTGGGCATGCCCAGTAGGGGCCAGTCAAAGTTCTGGAAACTTTGACAGAAGTTTTCCGTGGTTGGGCTCCATCCTCGATGTCACCCATTTGTGAGGACAACCATCCTGCTTGTCCTGTGAGAACCCATGACCCCTCATTTTACAACCTCCTTTCCATTGAAAGACGCTCTCCCCTCCCCTGCAAGGAAAACAGATATTTAAATGTCTATCCTATCTCCCCTCTCTCACCTTTTCTCCACAGTGTACGTTTAGATCTCTAAGTCTATCCCCATATACTTCAGAGTGAAGGCCACTGACCATGTTGGTAGCCTCCCTCTGGAGCGATTCCATCCTGTTTATATCCTTCTGAAGGCGCAGTCTCCAGAACTTGTACTCAGTATTCCCAGTGAGGTCTCACCAGGGACTTAGAGGGGCATCAGCACCCTGCTTTTTTCTTATTCCTCTCCTTATGTAGCTAAACATCTTTCTGGCTTTTGCTGTCACTTTATCCACCTGTTTGGCCAGATTAAGATCATCAGATACAATTACCTCCAGATCCCGCTCTTCCTTTGTGCTTAGAAGAATTTTGCCTTCAATACTGGACCTTTCCCCCTTGGGATCCTGCAACCTTAATGCATCTCTGCATTTTGTTTAGCATTAAATCTTAGCTGCCAGACCCTAGACCATTCCTTGAGCTTCCCTCATATTTTCCACACCACTCTGGCTGTCCACCCTGTTACAGATTTTGATATCAGGAAAAAAACAAACCTTTCCCAACAATGATTCCGCTATTTGACTAAAATGTTGAAAAGAATTGGTGCAAGGACCGATGCCTGAGAAACTCTAGCAACGCCCCCCAACTGAGCTCCGTTTACCACTACCCCTTTGTAACCTTCCACTCTGCCTGTTTCTAAGACACAGTCACTCTAGGTCCTATACAAGGGCACTTGTAAGTTTATGTGGAAACATGTCAAAGGCCAAGCACATTACATCTAGCACTCTCCCTTCATCCAACTCTCTGGTCACCCAATCACAGAAATTCATCTCAGATTTGTCTGATAAAATTACCATGCTGCACCGGATCTTGCAATCCGCTGGATTCCAAAAAAATGCACTTATCCTCTGTTTTAGAGATTCCCTTAACTGGTTCACCACAGAGGTCAGACTAATCGGTTTGTAATTCCCACTTTTATGAATAGAAATCACATCTGCCCCATTTCAGTCCTCCTGAACTACATTGAAAAGGTCGGTCAGTGGTGCTGCCAGGAGACCTCTACGTTCCCTTAGTACCCTCAAATGTCTCCCAGCTGGCCCCAGTGCCTTAGCTACTTTAAGTTTATTTAGCTTCTCACAAACACACACTGTTGAGAAAATCAATTATTTACTTCACTTCCAATCATATTTGTGCTTGTTTTATGTGGGGCTGCTCCAGGCCCTTTCACAGTGAATAAAGATTTGTTAAGCAATTTGATTTTGCCTCGACCCTTCACCTCTGAGTCATACAATGCCACTTTTGCACTTCCTGCTATCATTAACATATCTTAAAAAAAGTTAAAACGTTGTCCCCCCATTTTACCATATTTGCTATTTTCTTCTACTTTAATTTTTGCATTCCTGACTACTTTCCCAGCTTCCCAATTTTTCCAGATATTGTCACCTACCTGCCTCTTTCTGCAATCTCCTGCAATTTATGATTAAGTTTTTCCCCTTTATCTTCTCAGCTACTTCTTTAGAATACCATAGTAGCCTCTTTTTCCTATTTACTTTAACAAAAAGATGAGTTGCCTTTATATCTTTTAGTTTTGCCCACTGCTCTTCTTCCTCCTCTAGATTTTCCCATCCAGCTATCAACTCCTTGAGCTGCTCCCCCATGCTGAGAAAGTTAGTTTTCCTGAAGTCTAGGACCCTCACACCTTCATCTTTGGTACCCTAATACTGCACCACACCACCAGCAATCAATGGATCCCAGATGATCATCCACTGCAACATCAGAAATACTGACCCCATTGGTAAGCACCAGGTCCAGTATCGCCCCCTCCTGTGTGGGTTCCATTATCAGATGACAGAACAGTTCTTCTTGCAGAGAATCCAGGATCTCACTGCTTCCAGAAGATACTGCAGTTGGGTATCCCAATCAACATTCAGCAGATTGGAATCCCGAAGCAATAGCACCTCCCCTTTCACAGCAATCCTGTTAATATTCTCCATTAAATCTCATTCCATCTCCTTGGTCTGTGATGGAGGTTTGTATATTACACCAATATAAACAGATGTTACATTCCCTCTTTCCCGATTAACCCGCCATGTCTCCTCCTTACCCCATAAGTCCAGCAATGCTGTTGCTTCAATACCTCCGCCTGTCTAGACTGAAACCAGATATAACCAGTCATGGTTTTCTGTGTACCATGTCTCCATGACAGTCACTATGGGTTCTTTCATGACTGTCTCTAGATCTGGGATTTTATTTTCCATACTATGACCATTAGTGAACATGGCTTTCCAAATATTGCCCTTTTTTCCCCCATGTCTCCCTTAGGGTTTGTTCACCCATCCTTGATGATTCTAGTTTAAAGCCCTCCTCAATAGGTGTGCCATTCCTGTGTTGAAAGAAGAGATGGGGTTCACCTCATCAGGACTGTCATAATACCGCATCAGTAATACCAATATCCTTAGATTAGATTCATTTTTGGTAACATAGTAGGATGACAGTATTAAGGACCAACCAGCCCACCTACAGTGCCTTGTAAGATCTCATAGCCTTGTACATTTTTCATATTCTGTCTAAAAAACTTAGATCGAGATGCATTAACGTAGGAGTTTGTTTCACTGATCTACTCAACATACGCTGCATGTTCACAGTGAAAGAACAATTATAAAAATATTCCAAACATAAAAAAACAAAGTATTACTTGTATAAGTTTTTATGCTCCTTAACTCAATACTTGTTTGAAGCCCTTTTTCAGTAATAACAGCCACAATTCGTTTAGGATAAGTGTCTACTAACTTTGCACGATGAGATGATACAATCTGTCCATTCTCCTTGTAGGAAGAGCTCGGGTTCTTTCAAGTTAGCTGGGGGATCATCTGTGTACTGCAATCCAAGTCTTGCCTCATGTTTTCTTATTGGATTTACATCTGGGCTTTGACTGAGTCACTCACGAACATCAACTTTCTTCTTCTGAGCCACTCCATTGGCTTTTGCTTTATGCTTAGGATCATTGTCCTGCTGAAAGGTGATAGTCTCATATCTATGGCAGACTGGAAAATGTTTTCCAACAGGATCTGCCTGTACTTTACACCATCCATCTTTCTCTTGATCTTCACAAGCCTCCCTGTCCCTGCAAAACATCCCCACAATATGATGCTGCTACCACCATGTTTTACTGTAGGACTGATGTGCTGTGTGTTTTATTCCACATATATTGCCTATCACTGAGACCAAGAAGTTCCACTTTGGTTTCATCAGACCACAAAACCTTCCTCCAAATCCACAGAGGACACATGTGGACCAGGAGGAATTTCACCATCTTCCAAGGAATCGGGATCCGCCTCATCATTTATTTATTTATTTATTTATTTAACATTTCTTATATACCGATGTCCGTTCGCACATCGCATCGGTTTACAGTGAACAAAAAACCATTGGGCGGAGCCCTTACAAATAACAGATAATATAGTAGCTAGGTAACATATATAAAAGAAAAAAAAAAATTTTGGAAGGAGCTCTTACATTAAATACAAACATCAAAGAGGAAATGCTAAGGGTATATGCTAAGGGATTGAGCTCTAACAGAACCTATATACAGATTATTGCACAGTACAAAATCATCAGGCAAAAAGGCGTTCATACCAGGATATCAGATAAACAATTAGAAAGGGGCAGTTAAGTAATGGGGGGTGAGATGGAGTAAGCTTGCTGGAAGAGCCATGTTTTAAGTTTCTTTTTGAAGGCTGGGGTATAGGTCTCAATGCGAATATCATGTGGCAGTGAGTTCCATATGGTTGGGCCGGCAAGGGAAAAAGCTCTGTTCATGGTGGAGGAGAGTTTAAAAGGTTTGATAGATTGGGCATGGCGTGTTCCTTGGAGTGCAAGACGGGTGGGTCTCTTGGAGGTACGGGGTAAGAAGGGGGGGTTAATCCAGTTGAGGTTGGAGTTAATTAGACTCTTGTGTATGATTGAGAGAGTTTTATAAAGAATTCGTGACTGTATAGGGAGCCAGTGTAATTGAATAAGTGTGGGGGTGATGTGATCTCTTTTCTTTGCGTTTGTCAATATCCGAGCGGCGGCATTCTGTAAGAGTTGGAGGGGTCTAGTGTGTATTGCAGGAATGCCAAGTAAGAGCGCATTACAATAGTCAATCTTAGATAAAATAATAGCTTGGAGGACAGTGCGGAAATCATTGAAATGAAGTAAGGGTCTGAGTTTCTTTATTGTTTGCAGTTTAAAGTAGCAATCCTTTAAGATGGATTTGATGATGGTTTGAATGAGAGGTGATTATCAATAATGACTCCTAGGTTGCGAGTGTGTGATGGGAAGTTGGTGGCAGAGTAGGCAGGAGGGATGTCTGGGAGTGGTTGCGTATTGGATATGATTAAAAGCTCAGTTTTGTTTGAATTAAGAGCTAGATGCATGTCCTTTAGGAGTTGGTTGATAGAGGAAAGACAGGATTCCCAGCTGTGTAGAGCGGTTTGGATGGTGTCTGAGAAAGGGAAGATGATTTGTACATCATCAGCATAAATAAAATGTTTGATGTGTAGATTAGTAAGAAGCGTAGTGAGGGGAAGCATGTATATATTAAAAAGAGTAGCAGAGAGAGAGGACCCCTGGGGAACACCTTGGGGGAGACTGATGGGATCAGATTGGTTATTGTCCATAGTGACAGTGTAAGTACGATTTTGAAGATATGATTGAATCCAATCAATGGCTTTGCCAGTAATCCCAATATTTCTAAGTATGTTGAGTAGGACATCATGATTAACAGTGTCAAACGCAGCTGATATGTCAAGTAACGCAATAAGGTAGGATGACCCTGAGTCGGTTCCTTTGATAAGGGTATCGTGTAGGGAGAGGAGAAGTGTTTCAGTACTTAAGTGCTTCCTGAAACCATATTGGGTAGGAGGGAGGATGTTATTCTGCTCAAGATGATCGGAAAGGCGTGAGTTCACTAGCTTTTCAATAACTTTAGCTAGGAGGGGTAGGTTGGACACTGGTCTGTAATTAGAGAGGATGGTGGGGTCAAGGTTGGCTTTTTTGAGTAGGGGTTTTACTATGGCTTGTTTCAGAAAGTCCGGGACAATGCCATGTTCTAGGGAGCAGTTAAGGATATTCGAGAGGGGTTTGGCGATCACATTGTGAATAGAAAGTAGGAGTTTAGAGGGGATCGTTTTGGAGGGATGTGTGGAGGGTTTCATTTTCTTAAGTATGTTCTCTACTTCCAGGGAGGATGAGGACTCAAATGAAGAGAGGGAGCTAGGGGAGTTGATAATGGGAAGAAAGATATTGAGGTTGTTGTGCCGCCCGGGTCCCCATTGGGAATATCGTGTCGAACCAAGGCATGCCACAGTGCTTAACCGTAGAATTGGAAGAGGGAAGGGCCACCAGCCGATGATCCAACGTGACCGGAGTGGGCAAAGTGAAAGACTGTGCCTGAACAAAGGCTTGAAAATCTTGACAAAAAACTCCACCCAAGAAAAGGCAGCTGGATCCAGACCAAGCCCAAAAGATGCTGGAGCGTGCCCAAATGAACGGCCATCTCCTTTGGAGGAGCCAGTCAAGCGAGTACAGAGATCTGATGCACTTTCAGCCAAAACCGTAACCAAACCAACATCATAATGAGAGGATTCAGGTTTAGCAAAATCCAAGACAGACAAATCTCCCTGAGCATCTGAACAGCGCTGACACATGTTGGAAGACAGGTCAGGCTGCGAAGCCCCAATATGACAGTCAACACAAAGAGAAAGGCGCTGAGGCTTCTTGTTTATCGGAGCCAAGAGCGGCGGTAACTGCATTCAAAATTGCTTGCGCTCAAAAAGGTTATGTCCCCAAATATAGCCCCAGCAATAAGCATGGCAAGGTGCATGAACTACCAGTGTGCCCTGCTGGAGCGTATCACCATGCTCAAAAAAATTATGCACACAAAAGTCGTGCCTAGCATGGCGCGCACAACACATGTGCAGAGCCAACGCACTGTGCACACTAATATCCTGTAGAGGGCAGAAAGCACGTGAAAATGCGAAGCTTCCCCTGCCAATGGGCTGGAAATTAACATCAGAGTGGTGGTTCCCAATGTTGATTCTCCTGTAGGAACAAGCATTAGTGCCCTTCCACTGGGTGCCAAGTGATTCCAGCAGAGGCTCCGATGCAGTCAATGCCGATGCACTGGTGTACTGCATTCTATAATTCAGGATCTCCTTAATGTTCTTAACTAGCTCCTCCTCAAAAACTGCTGATGCCAACACAGCCTAGGAGGCAGGCGGAATGACCATGTCTTCGTTGGACACTAGAGGTATGTCTGCGGCAGACACCTGAAGATTGAAGCAATTCCCAGGATTGCATGGAGAAAAAGCTCTCATCCCCACAGGAATGCTTCAGTGGGATTCATAACTCCCTCCAGAAAGTCCCCACTGCCAGGCTCATGTATTGACGGAGACCGATGCCTCTTAGCCTTCATCCAATGCATATAAAAGATCCACAATGTTAGTAGCAAAGAAGCAGAACACGTTGCTCTTTTTGTATGGGAGGAGCCAGGTGGCAGCCTTTCTTGGTCCTGTCTGGTACTTAATGCAGCCCCTCACCACAATGTTGACACACTGCCAAGCAGTCAGTGTAGCTCCTGGGGTCCCTCAATGTCAATGCCTCCAATGCAGGTACCGACGGGCCAGACTTACAATACCCAAAGTGCTTTTCTAAGAGTTCAACCTGGGAACAATATCCTCTAGCAGCCATGATCATGCAGAGCAGACACTCCTGGACGTCATGTTCAGCTCCCAGGTAAAAGACATCTCTTATTGAGATTCATGGTAGACTTGACCCTTTTGTACACAAGGAAAAGCTGCTGGCTTTCTTCTTCTTCTAGGGTATCAATCAAAAATTAACGTAGTGAAAACAAACTACTTGATGTTGAAAAACTGTATCCGAAGATGCCTCGCTGCACCATGCAGCGAACAAAAAAAAAAAAAAAGAACAAAGCCTTAAATGCTTGAAAACCTACCTAAAGATGACTGTAGGGGAAGAAAAAAAAAATATGTGGTCCAGTGAAGAATGACTCCTGCAAAACTATCCCTGGTAAGCAAGGGAAAAACCTGTGGACTCGACAAAGAGAGGCCCCATGTGGATGCGAGGAGGTATTGCATGAAATTTCTGGGCCAAGCTCCATACACGAGGACTGCCACCCTGCTTGTCCTGGGAGGATAACATTACCCCACAGCTCTTTCAGCACCTCCTTTTTTTGTCATGCTTTGCTTCAAATTCATTTCACCAATAGCTCAATTCTTCATCCAGGAGTATTCGAATCAACTCGGCTACAGTGACTGGACAGGGCTGGGCTCTATTAAACTGATTAAAGGCCTTAAGGCAATCTTTTGAACCAGAGGTAATTTGGGTTTGCCATGACACAGGATGTGAAGACTTATCTAACCAAGACATTTTGGATTTTTATTCTTAATTACTTCTAGAATATTTCTATTATTGGTTCTGTCACAATGGAAGTAAAAAAAAATCCTATTTTAATGTATTTTGAACTGTAATTTTCAGACAGCAGAATATGAAAAATGTACAAGTGAATACTGCCCCATTGCCTTCCTTGCTGATTCTCTACCACACATTCCAAAATGTACACCAACACTATTTCAGCCCCATGTTTTTACCTAATCAACCCTTGCACCAGTATGCTATTCCACAAGCCCCGTGCTTAATCTAGGAGTGTAAAATATTAAACAGTTAACTGTCATTAAGGAGAGAGCACAGGCCACCAGAGCTTGTTCACCTAAGACCCAAAGTCTTGGCATCATTGGCTGTAGCAGGTCTGCTTGTTGCTTAACACCGGCAGCAATATGGGGGAAAAGCCCAATCTGGATGGCTGGTGGACACATCAGGAGAGGGACCTGGACCTGAGTATCGCCCAGCACGTGGACAGAGATCTGGGGCTAGGACCACCACAGGATGAAAGGGGGGGCAATGAGAAGAAGAAGAGATAATTAGGAAAGGCTGCAGGGGGAAGAAAGAAAAGGAGATGGCTATGGGGGAAGGGAAGAGAAGGGCAGATGCAGGAGAAAGATTTTCTGGGAAGAGGGGAATCAGAAAGAGGGTAGGGCATGAAAGAGGGAAGGAAAGGGATGTTTTCCCCACTCCACCAGGGGGCAGATGCAGGAGAAGACAGGCAGTAGGGTTCTGATCGGTGTGTAAGGGCTGCTAACGTTTGAGAAAGCCGTAATTACTGACGCTATAACACACCTACGAACTCTACCCCTTCCCCCAGCATTTGAAATTATGAAAAGAGCCAGGAACGTTCCCATTCAGTGAATGCTGAAGGGGACACTCTCTTACCCCTCCCCATGTTTTGAGACGTCCTATGTGACCCCTCTCTTTGGGAATCCCTGAGTTAAAGCAACAGGCAGTGAACCAGGAAAACAAAACCCCACTTCTTCCACCGACAGTCCCTGTGAAAACAATTAAAGAAAAACTTGCACAACTGAATCTCTCGTTGAACCCGAAAAACAGAGATAATTTGGTTAAGCCGAAATCCACTGAAATCTATTCCTCCAGGCATTGATATTGGAAATTACCAATTAATCCCAGCAACTCAAGTAAGAGATCTAGGAGTCCTAATCGATGAAAATTTAACTATGAAAGCCCACATTAGCAAACTGGTCAATTCTGGTTTCTTCAAATAGGCGACAAACCTCTACTAAGCACTGTAGATTTCAGAACGGTACTACAATCTCTAATATTCTCAAACCTAGATTATTGTAATACCCTCCTTCTAGGACTTCCGGCAAGCCACCTAAACCCACTACAACTACTGCAAAATGTCGCAGCCAGACTACTGACTGGAACAAGGAAATCCAATCACATCACACCAACTCCCATAGCACTGCACTGGCTCCCTGTTCAGTCAAGAATATTATACAAAGTCCTAACAATAATATTTGGCCACTTTGGTACGATCAGATGGGAATATCATTTAATCCACATATTCCCACATGAATACTTAGATCTCAGAATAAAGGCCTACTTGAAATCCCAACTATAAGAGATTCTCATCTCTCTCAAATTAGAGACAGAGCCATATCAATTGCTGGCCTACAGCTTTGGAACTACATGCCAGAGTTTTTTTGAGCAACAACAGACATTAAGAAATTTTAAAAAGACCTGAAAACTTGGCTATATGAATGTGCCTACTGTCTGACTAGTACATCCAACTCGCCATGACTTTGATGACCAAAATATGCCTTGAACTTTATCTCCTTACTCTCATCCCTCCCTATAATCTGATTCACCCATTCCCCTAGAATTTGATGACCAAATATGTCTCACCCTTTCCCATATTCTGGGTATGTTTGCACAGTATGTATCTCTCTCTATAGTAATCCCCTAGTTCTAGATTGTTTTCCTGCGTTTATCACCGGTGTGTTTGCCTAGCTCTGTATCTCACCTTCTGAGAGTCAAACCTGTACAGCATTGTGAACTAGTGATTCTCACAAGGAATGGCGGTATATAAAATGCTCAACTAAATAAATAAATCTCAGGCAAATTATTTCATCTCACACTGCATCAAATTGCTGCACCTGAAAAAATGTAAACTGCCATGAGCCAAAATTGGAAAGACGGTCTAGAAATACAAATTACTACTACTACTGGAGAGCCTGTTGAACTTTTTAGTCTTAGTTGTTGGGTCAGGAGGGCATGAGTAGGGCCATGGCTGAGGGTGCTCACTTTCTCTCTTCCTCCTGGCTGGCTGCATAGCTCCTGTGTCCATTTCCATTGGCCAGCCCAGGAAACACGCACAGGTTATCAGAGTAATTTGTTGCATGAGGCGAGGAAAAAATCCCCCCCCCCCCCCCCCCGAATGAGAGGGCGGGAGTCCTTCCTGGAGTCTAACTCTTTTGGCAATTTGAAATGCTGAGGAAGACAGGATGAGGAATCCTAGAAGAGTGGCTGACAGAGTGATATTTCTAGGAAGCTGGTAATCCTGTCACATTTCCGGATGCTCTACCACCTGCCTCCCACCCTGGGGAAGTGGGATATGGGTGAAGAGTGTGTGTGTGTGGGGGGGACCGGACTCTATCCGGGCCAGTGCATGGGTATCTTACAGACTTGCACCAACCCCCCAACATCCTGGCCCTCTCCACATACATCATATGGTCACTTTATACAGATTATGTGCCAGCCTTTTTGGCAGCTCAACAAAGCTGTAGTATCACTCTGCTTGTACGCGCCTCACTTTGGTCTGCAAAAGTCCATAATGCATTTATAACAGATTTTACATGAAAAAGTAAAGCCGTCTGAGGTAAACATATTACAGATATATTTTTACATGTTCTATTGGGACACCAACAGAAAACCTTGCAAAAAAAACCAAGACACGTGGAAGCCATATGGTATTAGACCTACTGTAAAGTGCTTTAGGTGTGAGCTTAGCCCTCAGAAAGCACGAGTAAACTGAATTACAAATTACAATATAATAAACCTCCCATACCAAAACAACACTAACTGCCAGCACTCAAACAGTAACAACTCTACCCATGAAAAGCACACTGCATATATTGTACCAGGCCCTAACACCCCAATACAGCTCCTATTAGGAAAACAGAATAAGCCTGACTGACTGCTATAAACACCTACATATAAACTACAGAGTCGTAGAATACCTCACACCTCGGTCACATGCAGAACACAGACAAATCCTCACCAAATACATATTAAAGTGACCACAAATTACAAACAGAAACACACATACATAAAATGAACTGGAAACTGCAACAAGCCAGACTCTGTATGCAGTACAATAATGGAAATACAGAACCATCACCATTCCTCAAAAACAAATTCAATCATAATACATACATACTAAGAAAATGAATATTTCAAAACAGCTAACATATAGAACATACAATAAACTAAAAAATGTTTAGCAGAGTGGCTTACCTGTAACAGGTGTTCTCAGAGGACAGCAGGATGTTAGTTCTCACACATAGGTGATTTCAGATGGAGCCCCAACATGGAAAACTTATTTCAAAGTTTCTAAAGCTTTGACTTGGCACACTGAGCATGCCCAGCATTCCCTATACCCTATGTCCATGCGGGGTCCCTCTCCAGTCTTATAATACAAACTTTCTCTGAGGACAAGCAGGATGGTAGTCCTCACACATGGGTAAATCCCTAGCTGCAGGCTGCTCCCAAACACAAAAGGGGACCAACAGACACCCAAACCAGGTGCCAACGAACACAACAATAGTGTTGTTGGTAACAGAGGTGGGATTCAGCCTGAACCCAAACAACAGGCCCTAGGCAGGGCCTGTTGTTTGGGTTCTACATCTCAAACAGATTCCAAAGGACAAACTATTGGAACTACTGTCACGTCGGTCATCCCTATGCAAACAATAGTGAGATGTGAATGTGTGGCGAGAACTCCACATTGCAGCCTTGCAGATCTCCTCCATGGGAGAAGCTCGCAAGTGGGCAACAGACACTGCCATGGCTGATAGAATAAACCTTGACATGACCCCCAAGATGCAGTCCCGCCTGGACATAACAGGAGATGCAATCTGCTAGCGTTTGGCAATGGCAACTTGCAACCTATACCTATCAAAAGAAACAAAAAGTTGGGTGGACTGTCTATGGGCTTCTGTGTGCTTCAGATAGAAGGCTAAGGCTCACTTGCAGTCCAAACTGTGCAGTGCTTGTTCGTCTTGGTGCGAATGGGGCCTGGGAAAGAATGTTGGTAGGATGATAGACTGGTTAAGATGGAAGTCTGTCACCACCTTAGACAGGAACTTCAGTGCGTACACAAGACCACCCTGTCATGATAAAATTTAAAGTGGATGACTCACTAAGGCCTGGAGCACATAGACCCTGTGCGCTCAGGTCAACTCCACCAAAAATATGATCTTTCAGGGCACAGGTGTGCAGCAGCTCGAAGGGAGCTTTCATCAGATCAGCTAACACCATGTTGAGATCCCAAGACACAGCAGGAGGGCCTTAGGAGAGGCTTCAATTATAGGCTGTACAAAGATTGGCATACCATCTACACCATGGTGGTATGCGACAATTGTACTCAGATAGACTCTAACGGAGTTGGTTTTTAAGCCAGCCCCTAAAAGGTATAAAAGTTAATCAAGCAGTTTTTGTGTGGGGCAGGAGTACGGATCTAGGGCCTTCTGCTCATACCATACGGAAAACCTCCTCCACTTCCGGCCATGGGACTTTCTAGTAGCCAGCAGGCCCCGAGACACATACTCTGAGATATCAAGTGGGTGTAGAATTAACCTCTCAACATCCAGGCTGTGAGCGATAGGAGCTGGAGATTGGGATGTCACAGCCTACCTTGATCTTGTGTGATGAAAACTGGGGAAGTCCCATAGGAGTGGAAACCAGACCTGTCTCAGCCAATAGAGAATAAGAAGATCACAGTTCCCTTGTCCTCGTGAAGCTTCAACAGAGTCTTTACCACTAAGGGAATAGGAGGATGTTTTTATTTATTTATTTATGCTTTTTATATACCGTTGTTCCAACAGAAGATCACAACGGTTCACATACACATACAGAAGACCCTTGCTCCAATGAAGGGGCAAGGGCGTCTGAGGCTGGTTTGCCATCTGATCTGTACAGGGAACAGAACTGAGACACATTCCTGTTGCAAGGGGATGTAAATAGATCTACGTCCAAGCTCCCCCAGAGGCAGAATTTCCAATTCGCCACCCCCTGGTTCAGGGACTGCTCATGGGGTCTGAAGGCATGACTCAGTCTGTCTGCTACCACGTTCTCCATCCTGACCAGGTACATGGCCCTGAGCACCATCCTATGGAACAGGGCCCCATGACCAGATCTGGACTGCTTCCTGCCACAGGAGGTACAATCCTGTTCCTCCCTGCTTGTTGACATACCACATTGCTACCCGATTGTCTGTTTGGATTATGACAACTTTCTTGGACAACCAATCTCTGAAAGCCCATAGCGCATACTTGATTGCCTGAAGCTCCAGAAAGTTGATTTGCAACAGCTTTCCTGAGTAGACCAGAGACCCTTGATACTGAGGCCATCTACGCGAGCTCCCCATCCCAAGGTGGAATCATCCCTGGTTAGGACAATTTGGGTAGGAGGACATTGGAAAGAGCTCTTCCATTCCAGATAAGAAAGTACCAGACAGACGGGGTGAGTTGGATGCAATTTGGGAGGTTCTGCATGGCCTGATGCCACTGCGACCTCAGGGTCCACTGGGCTCTGCAAATGGGTAATCGTGCCAAGAGAGGGACATGGACAGTTGTGGACATATGGACCAAGAGCCTCAACATGTGCCAGGCTTTCCACCTGCTGACTTTGCTGAATCTCTGCCACGATGGTCATCAAAGAGACGGCCCTTTGACGAGGCAGGAAGGCCTTGGCCTGAGCCATGTCTAGCAAGCCTCCTATAAAGTCCAATTGAGATAATGGGGCAAGATGGGACTTCGGGTAGTTGATGACTAACCCTAGCAACTCCAACATCCGGGATGGTCAAAAGCATGGACCTGGTGGCCTCTGCCTGAAATGTACTCTTGACCAGTCAACTGCCCAGATAAGCAAAAACATGTACACCCAGCCTGCAGAAGTACGCAGGCCACCACAGCCAGGCATTTTGTGAAGACTTGTGGGGCTGCTGCTAGCCCAGACAGCAATATCCAGTGCTGTTTTCCCACCACAAATCGCAGATACTTACCGTGACCAGGGAAGATCTTAATGTAAGTGTATGCATCCTTTAGATTGAGGGAGCATAGCCAGTCCCTTTTTTTTTTTTTTTTTTTTTTTTTAAAGGGGTTCAAGGCGCCCAGGGAAACCATCTTGAACTTTTCTTTTTTGAGAAACTTGTTCAAGGCCCTTAGGTCTAGGATGGGACAAACTCCTCCAGGTCTCTTTGAAATTAGGAAGTACCTGGAGTAGAATCCCTGCCCTCTTGCCCTGTAGGACAGACTCGACCACTACATGTTAGGAGGGAGAAGAGCTCCATTAGTAGTACCTCCTGATGCACTACCATTCCCCAAAACTGGCTTGGAGCACAATTTGGTGGGACAACCAATAGATTCAATAAGTACCCTTGACGGACAATAGAAAGAACCCACTGGCCTAAAGTTATACTGGGCCACTGGTTCGTGAAGAACAGCAGCCTGTCCTCGACCAGAGGATCCAATGTACCAGATATCAGCGACTGGCCCTCGCTCCCTACGACCCAGTGAAAACCCTGTCCCTGGAATTGACTGAGCCACCAGCTGGGGTTTAGGGGCTCTCTGCTGCCTGAGACAGCCGCAGGAGCCCCAATACTGTTGACGGGAGCGAGGAGTCGGAGGATAGTAATTCCTCTGGCGAAAGAAAGATTTCCTCTGCCCCGATCTCAAAGACCTCCTAGTGGAGGAGGACAGGTCCTGAGTGCTGGCGGAGAGCTGTTGGAGAGTTTCATGGTGGTTCTGGAGCTGGACCATCGCATCCCTCATCCTATATCCAAAGAGATTCCCTCTAGAACAAGCCACATCAGTGAGTCATTCCTGTACCTCCGGTCAGAGATCAGAGGCCCACAGCCATGTCGTTCTTTGGGCGCCGATTTCTACTGCAGAGACCTTTGATGCCATCTCAAAAACATCGTAGGTCTCTTGGACCTTATGTTTTCCACACTCTAAGCCCTTGTGCACCAGCGACATGCGGGTGTCCTGCTGCTGAGGCAGCTGCTTGGCTACCTCCTGCACCTGCTTCCAAATGTTCCGCGAGTACTGGGTCACATAGAGCTGATAAGAAGCAATGCAAGGCAATGAGCATGGGCCCCTGAAACACTTTTCACCTAAGAGCATCTGTGGTCTTCCTGGAGCACCGAGAAATGGTCCGAGAACGCTTGGCTCTCTTGAGAGCAGATTCTACTACCACTGACTGGTGGGGCAGCTATTACCAAATCTGGCAACCTTCTGGACGAGGTAAACCCCACCAGCCTTCTTGTTAATGGGTGGTATTCCCATATACTCAGCAACTCCTTAAGGTTATCGTATACTGGGACCGCCATGATCTCCTTAGCGGGCTTCACGAACTGGAGGATTTCAAGCATTATGCACCTGGCATCCTCCTCTGTCAATAACTGAAATGGAATGGCTTCCGCCATCACGCTCACAAACCCTGCGAAGGTTAGGTCCTTCCTTCACTCTTCTGGAGAAGTGACTGATGGGAGACCCTCAGACCCCTTGGCGAAGGTCTGAGCTACCATCCCCTCCCCAGGGGTCATAGGGACCCTAATCCTCACTGTAAGCAACAGAGGATGGGGCCCTAGGTGCTCAGACTTCATCCAGAGGTGCAGGCACCAGCAAAGCTGGATGTGGGGGGATGGGCTACAGGCCTTGGCGTCTTTGCTAGCCTGGGCAGAGCTTCTTCCTTCAAGGAACAGGCAACAACCACCATATCAGTAGGGGGAAACTACAATGCCCCGATGGGTACTGATGCTGACCCGGGAACCAATGCCAACTGGGTCGGTAGTGCACCGATAAGTGCATAGAGCTTCTCCAGCAGCAGCTGCAGAACGGACAGTAATGGCTCTGGTGCCACAGGACCAATGCCCTGCATCAGCTGTTCCACCATCAGCTGGACTTGCCGCTGCAGCTCCTCCTCGAACGTTGCCAATGCCAACACCAACACAGGAAGGAGGGATGGCCAGATACTCTTCAGAAGTGTGAGGTGAATCGGTGACTGGCATCAGGACCGGTGGAGAGAGTCAAGGCCCCCCCCCCTACACCGTGCTCCTCACAGAGGTTTTGCTTCAGGGGCATCCCCCATGCTCGGCACCGTGCATCGACTGGGAACAGTGCCAATATTTCTTCAGTTTTCCTCGATGCTCAGCCAAGTCCTTCCCTGGTGCAGAGGCCGATGACAAGGAACAAGACATCCTCAGCCTGGAGGAGATCAACAGTGTCCCACCAATGTTGATGGGCAGTGTCCATCAGTGCGGCTCCAATGTCCATCGATGCCGATGCTGCCAATGGCTCGGTCTTCCTCAGCCTGAAGAGCTGTTCCATCTTATCGAGCCAAAGACATCCCTTCGGGGTCATTTGTGCGCATAAATATCAACCTTGGACATCATGCAATGCTCCTAGGCAGAGGACACGTCTTATGAGGGACCGTAATGGACATGGTCCTCTGGCACCGAGGACATTGCCAAAAACAAGACATGGCCATGTCAGGACGAAATAAAAGGGACACAAAATCAAAATGAATGGCGGCCAGCGTCTATGGCTGGCAGGCACTGAGGCACTGCTGCCATGGAAGAATAAACTGCAAAAGGAAACTTATCAGAAGCATCGAAATCTTGACTAGGAACACTATGGGGAAGCATCGAGAGGGACCCAGCGTCAAATACTGCGAAGAAACCCTGCAAAAAATGCAAGAGAAAAAAAAAAGGACAGGTTTTCCACAAGGCCAAAAAGCCAAAGTGAGCTCTCTCACACCGTGATGCTTACAGTTACACGGAAAGAGAGACCGGAGAAGGACCCTGTGTACATGCGTGGTATAGGACACGCTGGGCATGCTCAGTGTACGAAGTCCATTTCTAGAAACTTCGACATAAGTTTTCTGTGTTGGGGCTCCATCTGATGTCACCCATGTGCGAGGACTACCATCCTGCTTGTGCTCGGGGGAAAAAACATTCCCAAAAAATAATATTTAAAAAGAGCAGATACTTCAAACACCTAATAATTACAACTAATAAGGATAAAATTAATTCCCCACTCTCATACCTGGGAACCTATGATTTCCAGTTACCCTAAGATTGTCATGCTAGGCCCAAGCAGGCAGGAAGAACAAAGAGCTGCAATCATCACAGTCCGCTGTGCTGCCCCCAAGAACTGTGGCACTCTAAGCAGCCACCTACCTTTTTTTTTTTTTAAACTTTTTTTTTTTTTTAAAAACGCTGGAAATACAATAACAAAAACACAAAAATTACCTACAAGTCATTAGAGAAGGAAAACCTCGTGTACAGGCAAAAAAGACATAGTAAATATATACCTGGGAATAACAAGAGGAAAGAATGGACAGGTTGTTAACCATCATACAATTATGCACCCTTCCTTGCGAAGTTCAATAAGGACCCCAAACCCACTCATAACCCATCTGATTTTTTATTTTTTTTTACATATAGGTAATCTTCTCTGGCAACACTGTTCCAGCCACTATAGACCGCCAATGATTCAACTTCAGTCGACTTCCAGAAACATTCGATAGTACTACAAGCCATATGCAATAAATGAGGACCCAATCAGGACATCAACCTCCCAGAGCCCCAAGACACAGCTAAGGCAGTTGCATACAATGTCTACTGGCCCTGCACTCTCTCTCATTCACAATCCCCCATACATTCTTGCTTCCTCCCCTTACCCCCAAACCCATCACTCACTCATTCATCCCCTCGCACAATCCCCTTTTTCATTCCCCCTCTCATTCTCCAATCCATTTCCCCTTTTGCTTTCCTTCTTCCCCTTCTCAGTAAGGAAGGAGAGGAAAGAGAAAGGGAAGAGGAGCTGAGCTGCGTGAAGAAAAGGGGAGGAGTAAGTTCTCACTCAGCCCCTCCCATTTCCACTGCCTCGCCTCCAGAACAGCGCCACACAGGAAATGGGGACCCCGCGGACCACGCTGCTGATGCTGGGCCTGGTGGCTACAGCAGGGGGGACCTTTGGGGGTCACTTTTTGCTAGCCCAAAATTTTGCCACCCGAGCTGTCTGCCTCACCCTAATAGAACTGCACCTGCAAATGGAAGAGCGGCCGATACAGCTGCTTTCATCCTTTTAACATTTCAATAGTTAAACATGTAAATTTAAACAATTTAAACAGTTAACTGAATAATATTTCCACCCTTAGCTTAATCCAGTGCTCAAGCTCCCTCCCATCTCTTACCACCGAGCTTTGCATTATTCCAGTCACCAAAGCAGTCCGAGCTCGTTAATGTCAGGGGTACAATCATGGTCACTTTGTACAGATTATGGCAGCTCAACAAAGCCGGAGTAACACTCTCTGCTTGTACGCTCCTCACTTTGGTCTGCTCCAGAATGGCAAAGATTAGTCATGAAATCATGCCTGTTTTGTTTGACCTTCACTGGTTGCCAGCTGAATGGAAAATTAAATATAAAATGGCCATGCTGATTCACAAACGTTTGGGTAATAATACACTGCCGTGGATTAACACCTTGCTGCTAATTTATAATCCCACAAGCATGCTTAGGTTGCCTCTAAGTGATCCTGTTGATATCCCCTCAGTACGGGCAGCTCACCTTGCACAGGCCAGGGGAAAGGCATTTTTTACCATAGCTCCCACCTTTTGGAATATGCTACTAGAACCCATGCTGTTTACTACCTGCACCCAGACCTTTCACAAGAATCACTTTTGCTTGAGTCAGTGCATGCAGTGATCAGTGCTTGCATAGCTCCAGATGATAGATCTTTATCTTTTTTATTGTACCGTTCTCTGCCACAGCACAGAATGGGTCACATAAAAACAGGCATGATAATAAAACTAGTAAAAACAAAATCATAAAAACACAGTACAGTAGTTGTCCGGGATATAAACAACAGCCCTACAGAGAAAAAATACGATCTCTATGGTGTTATTTGTTGACATAAGTAACATAAGAACACAACATAAGACATGCTATACTGGGTCAGACCAAGGGTCCTCAAGCCCAGTATCCTGTTTCCAACAGAAGCCAATCCAAGTCACAAATACCTGGCAAGTACTCAAACATTAAATAAATCCTTTAAATAAATAAATATTAAATAAATATTAAATAAACAAACATTAAATAAAGCCTTTACTCCATACACAAGACTTCAGATTAGTCCTACAGTCCACCATTTTCTCCAAAGTGGATTACTGTAACGCCCTGCTACTAGGCCTTCCATACTCCACCATCAAACCACTTCAAACCCTCCAGAACGCCATGGCACGAATCCTTACAAACACACGTAAAAGAGAGCATATTACACCCATCCTAGTAGACCTACACTGGCTGCCCATCCAGTTCCCTCCCAATATAAGACCCTAACTATTCTTCACAACACGCTCTACAAAAACAACTCCCCCTGGCTTAAGGAAATGCCCCACTTCCACCTCTCAACCTGCCAGACAAGATCCACCACTACAGGCACCCTTCACACCCCCCCCCCCTCAAGACAGCCCGCCTCTCCACCACCAGAGAAAGGGCCTTCACCATTGCAGGCCCTGCCCTCTGGAACTCCCTCCCCACACACCTCCGTCTTGAACCCTCACTACCCAGTTTCAAAAAAGGCATTAAGACCTGGCTCTTCAGACAGGCCTACCCCGAATCCAACCCCTCGTAGTCAACCCCCCTGAAACCCCCCCTTTCACACACCCCTGCAACCCTTCCACCCACCCTTTCCCCCCACCCACCATACACCTCTTCGCACCCTAGTTAACGTACAACCTGTACAACCTGTGTGTTAAGTTAAAATGAGTTATTTTATTACCTGCCATAACTGCTGTAAATAAGCTATTATATATACATGTTTTTTTAAATGTTAATTAAGTTATCTTTTATAACCTGCCATAATTGCTGTAAATAAGCCACCATATATATCCTCCATATAATCTATACATTCTTCATTAACCGCTGTAATTTTTGCGACAATGCTTAACCCTTGTTAATTAGTCTCTCATGTAAATACTGCTACGTTCCTCTACCTTCTCAGCTGCTATCTTTCTTCCTTTACCTTCTCCCCCTCTCTCCCCACCCCCTTTTTTGCTCCTGCTCCATCCCCCATCCCCTGTTTTTTGTAATTTCCTCCTTTCTCAAGTTTATTGTAAACCGGCGTGATGTGCTCGCACGAACACCGATATATTAAAAGCTGTTAAATAAATAAATAAAATAAATCTCAAGCTACTATTGCTTAATAATTAATGGATAAATTACTTATCTGAATTTAGTTTTCCTTAGTGTAGACAGATAGACTCAGGACCAATGGGTATAGTGTACTCCTGATAGCAGTTGGAAACGGATCAGATTTCAATCTGACATCAGTCAGGAAGTGCAACTCTTCAGTATTCTCCTCGAAAAGCAATTGTGGATATGTGTGGCTGAATAACTTGTATAACTTGATTAACTTGAACTGGTTGAATTGGTTATAGTTGGAGACCGCCAGTGCCCTCAACCAAGAAACGTCGACACCCGGTAGGATGGATGTCCTAATTGGAGGGAAAGCTTGGCTTACCCGTGAATCATTCGCTCTCGGGGATGTCGCCTGAGAATTCCATTAATGACGGCAGCCGTGGGCGGGATGCTGAGTCCTTCTGTCTACACTAAGGAAAATGAAATTATCAGGTAAGTAATTTCTCTGTTTCCTAGCGTGTAGCAGATGGACTCAGGACCAATGGGATGTATAAAAGCTACTCCTGAACCAGGTGGGAGGCTGCCCGAGGCCCACTTAGTACTCCCCTTGCAAATGCTGTGTCCTCTCGAGCCTGAACATCCAGGCGGTAAAACCTGGAGAAGGTGTGGATAGAGGACCATGTCGCCACCCAACATATTTCAGTGGGTGACAGCATCTTGGTTTCCGCCCAGGACACTGCCTGGGCTCTAGTGGAATGGGCCTTGACTTGCAAAGGCGGCGGCTTGCTTGCTTGCTTCCACGTAGGCCGACTTGATAACTTCTTTGATCCAGCGGGCTATGGTTGCCCGCGAGGCCGCTTCCCCTTGCTTCTTCCCGCTGTGAAGGACGAATAGTTGGTCCGTCTTTTGTACGGATTCCGACCTTTCCAGGTATCAGACTAGGAGTCTGCCGACGTTGAGGTGGCGCAGGCAGCAAGATTCTTCCGAATCCTTATGCTCATCTGGCGATGGTAGCGAGATGGTTTGGTTGAGATGGAAGTAAGAAACCACTTTGGGGAGGAAGGACGGGACCGTGCGTAACTGGATGGTTCCTGGAGTGAGTTTGAGGAACAGCTCCCAGCAGGACAGTGCTTGTAGCTCGGAGATACGACAGGCCGAACAGACTGCCACCAGGAAGGCTGTTTTCAATGTTAATAGTCGGAAGGACAGGCCGCGGAGAGGTCTGAAGGAGGCTCCTGCTAAGAAGTCTAGGACCAGGTTGAGGTTCCATAGAAGCACCGGCCACTTTAGGGGTGGTCGGATCTGCTTGACTCCCTTCAGGAAGCGAAAGACATCCGGGTGAGAGGCTAGGCTACCGTCCTCACTCTTGATTCCGTAGCATGACAATGCGGCCACCTGTACCTTGATGGGAGTTGAGAGACAATCCCTTCTGTAGACCGTTCAGTAGGAATTCCAAAATCGCGGCAATTTTAACTAGGCATGGGATGATGTCGCAGTCCTCACATCAGGCTTCGAATACTCTTCAAATCCTTATGTATGTTAGGGATGTGGAGAACTTGCGTGCTCGGAGCAGGGTGTCAATTGCTGCCCCCAAGTATCCACTCTTCCTCAGGCGAGTCCTCTCAATGGCCAGGCCGTAAGAGAGAATCGAGTTGGGTCCTCGTGGAGGATTGGGGAGCAGATCCCTGTGTGGCGGTAGCGGAAGAGGGCTCCCTGTCAGTAGCCTTCGCATGTCTGCGTACCACGGCCTTCTTGGCCAGTCCGGGGCCACGAGAAGTACTAGTCCCTTGTGGTGTTCTATCTTGTGGATGATTGCGCCCAATAGGGGCTACGGTGGGAAGGCGTATAATAGAGTTTCCTGAGGCCAGGTCTGTACCAGGGTATCGATTCCCTGGGACTGGGGTTCCTGCCTGCGGCTGAAGAAGCTGGGCACTTGGGCATTGGACCGGTTTGCCAAGAGGTCCATGGTTGATGTTCCCCAATGGCTTACTATCAACTGGAATGCTGTGGTCGACAGTCTCCATTCTCTTGGGTCTAGACTTTCTCTGCTGAGGTAATCCGCAGCGACGTTGTCTTTCCCCACGATGTGAACGGCCGAGATCTCTCGAAGGTTCGCTTCCACCCATCTCATTAGGGGGTCTATTTCCAGAGACACCTGTTGGCTTCTGGTTCCTCCCTGACGGTTGATGTAGGCTACTGTTGTGACGTTCTCAGACTTGACTGACGTGTCTCGGAGTCTGTGACTGAACCGTAGGCAGGCTAGTCTGACTGCCCATGGTTCTAGGCGATTGATGTTCCATCCCGACTCTTCTTTGTTCCATTGCCCTTGGGCGGTTAGCTCCTGGCAGTGAGCTCCCCATCCCCATAGGCTGGCGTCCATGGTGAGCAGGATCCAGGTCGGTGAGGACAGCCTCACTCCCTGGCTCAGATGGCCTTCTTGTAGCCACCATTGTAGTTGGGTCTGAACTATGTCCAGGAGCTGGAGATGAACAGTGTAGTTCTGGGACAGTGGGTTCCATCGTGACAGTAGAGAGCGCTGTAGGGGTCTCATGTGAGCTCTTTCCCATGGCACTACTTCCAGTGTGGATGCTATGAGGCCGAGGACTTGGAGGTAGTCCCATGCTGCGGGGAGAAGCTCGCTCAACAGGGTTCGCAACTGGGTCATCAGTTTTGATCTCCTTGTCAGTGTCAGGATGACCTTGTCTTGTTTGGTGTCGAACTGAACTCCCAGGTATTCTAGGGATTGGGAGGGCTGCAAACAGATCTTGTTTGTGTTGACCACCCACCCGAGGCTCTCCAGTAGAGTTTTGACTCTGTTGGTCGCCTGGTGACTTTCCTCTGGGGATTTTGCCCTGATCAGCCAATCGTCCAGATAGGGGTGTACAAAGATTCCTTCCTTCCTCAGTGTTGCTGCCACTAGCACCATGATTTTGGTGAATGTCCGGGGTGCTGTTGCTAACCCAAATGGTAGTGGCCGGAACTGGTAGTGATGGTCCAGGATCGTGAAGCGTAAAAAACGCTGATGCTCTTGATGGACCGGAATGTGCAGGTAGCTTCCGACAGATCCAGGGATGTAAGGAATTCTCCTGGTTGTATCGCCCTTATGACCAAGCGTAGGGTTTCCATGTGGAAGAGAGGAATCTTCAGGTGGTGGTTGACTGACTTGAGGTCCAGGATGGGCCAGAATGTCCCTTCTTTCTTGGGAATGATAAAATAAATACTGGACACTATTCCATCTATCTGTTGTGAGGGCACCGGTGTTATAGTCTCTAAGGCGAGTAATCTGGTCAGTGTAGCTTTCACTGCCATCCTCTTGGAGGGGTCGTGGCAGGGGGATTCCACAAACTTGTCCGGAGGGATGTGGTGGAAATCCAGATATCATCCCTCTTGAATGACGGCTAGGACCCACTTGTCCGAGGTTATCTTGACCCATCTTTGGTAGAATAGGGCAAGTCTGCCCCCTATGGCTTCTTCCCTTGGATGGGACTGATTTTCATTGTGGGGTGCGGCTGGGACCTGGCCCCAAGCCTGCTCCCCTTTTATTGTGCTTGTTCCAAAAGGACTGGCTCCTGCCTGCGGGGCAAGCCGCTTGATATGTGCTTCTGTATGGGTTGACCTCTTCCCCCTAGAAATTCGGGGGAAGGGTCGCTGGTTTCTCTTATTCCTGTCCTCCAGTAGCCGCGGCAGTGGGGATTCACCCCATTTGTTGGCTAGCTTCTCTAGTTCGCTTCTGAACAGGAGAGTTCCCTTGAAGGGCATCCTTGTGAGTCTCGTTTTGGACGATGCGTCGGCCGACCAGCTTCGGAGCCAGAGTTGTCTTCTGGCCACCACAGCGGATGACACGCCTCTAGCTGCGGTGCGCACTAGATCAGAAGAAGCATCCATGAGGAATGATACTGCAGTTCCAGGGCTTCCCCGGGAGCGTTGTTCCTTGTTGTGATAAGCAGGTGCGTGTCACCACAGCACAGCAGGCCCTGATCTGTAGAGACATAGCGGAGACGTCAAAAGACTGTTTGAGGATGGATTCCAGACATCTGTCTTGGGCATCCTTGAGTGCTGCTCTTCCCTCGACTGGGATAGTAGTGTGCTTCGAGACCGCACAGACCATGGCATCCACTTTCGGACATGCCAGGAGATCTTTGGCAGCAGGGTCCAGAGGGTACATGGCTGCCAGGGCATGTCCCCCTTTGAACGTGGTCTCCAGGGCTTCCCATTCCAAGTCAATTAGCTGCTGGACGGCTTGTAACAGTGGGAAATGACAGGAGGTCTGATGGAGTCCCTCTAGGAGGGGGTTCATCTTAGGTTCCCCCCAAGGTACTTGTGCCCGGGATAGCGAGCTCTTTCAGGCTGTGTATGACTAGGTCTGGAAGCTCATCTTTGGTGAAGAAATGCCTCATGGTTCAGTGAGGTTCGGTCCCTGGGGGGAGTTCCCCTTCCTCCAGGGGTTCTCAATTGCCGTCTGAGTTGTCCGTGACTCCGAGGGTGGGGCTTCTGGGTGGTGGAGGCACTTCTCTGGGCATAGAGGGTCCCGGGATGTTGAAGTCCTCTGGCGGAGGCTGTGGCCGTGTTATTGGAGGCCCCGGTTGCATGTGGACGAAGGTATGCAGGTCTTTGAAGAATTCCACCCAGGAGATAGATGCTGGGTCTAAATTAAGAGGCACTGTGTCCCTGGGGAGCCCCGTTTGAGGGAGGATCCCGCTGGAGGACGCGAGGTCCAGCGTACTATTCGAGAAGCTGGATCCCGGCACCGGCTGGGAATGGCCATGGGCTGAATCCACCAGGGCCTCCTCGCACTGTATACACAGGGCTGTGGCCTCCTCATGTTGCGCAGCTCTGATGTGGCATGCTGGGCAAAGGCCCTGAGCCTTGATCTTCTTCTCTGGTGGTGCCATGGCTTGTGCGAGTAAAATATACAGGGACCGGGCGGCCTAGTTATGCACTCCGGTGCGTCGACGTTGTGCACGTAAGTTGGGTGCTCGCTCAACAAGATGCGCGCGCCACTGTGCGTACGGGCCAAACTTATGCGCCCGGCATAGTAGGCGTGTGGTTGTGCGCGTCGCTATGCGCATGGCATTTATGCATTTACCGATGTGCACACAAGAGATTTGTGCGCATGGCTCGCCTCTGTGCGCACGGGTCGGGACAGAGGACAAGGCGGCGAATAGGTCAAAATGGCGACGGCGACCACACGGCCAGTATGGAGACTGCCTCGGAGGGTCTCCATATGGGAGGACCCCCCGAATCTGACCGGGGCCTAGCCCTGCTAGGGCTGATCAACCCGGTGGCACTGGTGCTGGCTGGCGACCTGTGCGACTCTTCGAACTTTGGAGACCGGAGACTTTAAAGAAGTTTTCTACCTTACCTTGTCTCGGCATTTCCCGGTCTCTTTCCGGGCGGTCTCCGGCTGCGGGTGGGAGAGGGAAAAAACCTTCACCGCCGCGCTCGAAGTTGCACCCGCTGCCTCTCAGCCTCACCCGCTGCCGGGAGCTAAGTCCACGTCAAGGGTCGGCTGCCGGACCGAGGCCAACCTCAGAGGGAGCGCGGAAATCACCTCAGGAATTCTCAACTGGGGGAGGGACCCAAGGGTTGTCAGTGCAGGAGAGCGGGGCTCGTCTGCAGAGGTAAGATTTCTTCTTGTTTTGGGTTTCTTTGGTAAATTACTCTAACGCTGTGTGAGCGTGCATAGAGTCCCGAACTGCTATGGAGACGGAAAATACTGAAAAGCTGCACTTCCTGCAGGGATATATGTACTAGGGCTGACGTCAGATTGAAATCTGATCAGTCTCCAACTGCTATCAGGAGCACACTATACCCATTGGTCCTGAGTCCATCTGCTACACGCTAGGAAATAGACGTTTACGGATTCTTCCTCTAGGAAATTATGCAAACCTTTTTTAAACCCAGCTATACTAACTGCTGTAACCACATCCACAGAGCTAATGCAAGGAATACATATGGAATGTGCTTCTAGGACGGTATTTAACAAGGGTATGAGTAACCTATTCGTGCTCATCTTTGTTTTTTAGATTTTTATGAGTATTACACACTGCCTTGAGCAGTGGATTATATTAAAAATCTTTTAAATAATTACTCCTGAGCAAACAGGCCCCTCCCTCGTTTACTTCTCACTCCATGCCTTCCCCCATCAGCCCTTACTACTGGTTCACGCATGCCTAAATTCTGCCATGGCTTGGGTTGACACAACCACTACTGGCAGCTATTCCAGACATATATCACCCTCTTAAGCCTGCAAATCAGGTCATCTTCCTCCCACATGCAAAGAAAAGACCCAGATTTTAGGGAACAGTCCCCAGTACATACTATCAGAAAATAAGCATGTTGGTGCCTTTCTTTCTCCTGCTCTTTGCCAAAATTCAGTTCAAAAAATGAGTTGTGGTTTTGCTAGTACTCACAAGACACCTGATTATGTTTGTGGAGCCTCGCTGCTTCCCTCATACTCGCAAGACACCTGATTATGTTTGTGGATCCCAGCTTCCCTCATACTTCTTAGTATGGAGTATGCATCATCTCCCTAACCTGTCTGCCTTCGCAGGTCTCGCAAGCCTGATCTATGCACACCACACATACCGAACAGCACTGCGTCCAGTACAGAGCCACAACAGCACACAGAAACCGAGAAATGTGACCATGTGGTCTATCTCTATAGTCTGTCCAGCCACATCAATTATTCAGCTGTACAGTCCCTACCACTCCCTCAGAGATAGTCTAGGTTTATCCCATGCTTTCTTGAATTCAGATTCTGTCCTTGTCTCCACCACTTCCACTGTGAGGATGTTCCAAGCACCTGCCACCCTCTCTGTAAAGAAATATTTCCTCAGATTGCTCCTGAATCACATAATAAGCACAGCTAAAGAGGGAACCTATCTGCTCTTAGACTGGCACTATCCTTATTAAACTATTTACCTAAAAATGTGCTCATGTATAAGAAAATTATTACTTACCTGCTAATTTTCGTTCCTGTAGTACCATGGATCAGTCCAGACCGTGGGTTATGTCCCCAATCCAGCAGATGGAGTCAGCCAAAGCTTTGAGGGGGCGTCACCATAAGTAGAACTACCCCCTCTGCAGGAGTTCAGTATCGAGTATATCAAAGCCCGAGTAGAAAAACCGAACCCCCTCATTGAATCAAGTTTATGGAAATTGGCAACAAACAGCCGTATAACCGTAGTAACAAACGAACAGTGAGCGTCCTACAACGTGTAGGAGGCTACAAAGACAGTAAGTCAACTTGTGAGGAGCCGGGACAACAGTGAAAAACTGAAAGTGGTGAAGGACAGATACCATTACCGTTCCCTCGAGTAAGGTGGAGCAGGATTAGAACCCAAATGTGGAGGGCGTCTGGACTGATCCATGGTACTACAGGAACGAAAATTAGCAGGTAAGTAATAATTTTCTTTTCCCTGTACGTACCTGGATCAGTCCAGACCGTGGGATGTACCCAAGCTTCCCTAAATCGGGTGGGGTCCTGCGAGACCTGCTCGGAGAACCTGTTCACCAAAATGTCCCGTGGCTGGAGAAGCGAGGTGTAGGCGATAATGCCTCGCGAACGTGTGCAACGACTTCCAGGTAGCCGCCCTACAGATCTCCTGGGGAGAGACCGAGCGAACCTCCGCCCAGGAGGCCGCCTGAGAACGTGTAGAATGCGCTACAATGCCGGGCGGAGGCGTCCGCCCCGCCCCAACGTAGGAAGCGGCAATACTCGCCTTCAGCCATCTCGCAATGGTCGTCTTGGAGGCCTGGGAACCTTTCTTCGGACCGGACCAGAGGACAAACAGATGGTCGGACGTCCGGAACTCGTTGGTAGCCTCCAGATAGAAAAGCAGCGTGCGTTGGACATCCAAGAGTCGGAGAGACTTCGGCTCGGAGGAGGCAAAGGACGGCAACTCCACCGACTGGTTCACATGAAAAGCCGACACCACCTTCGGTAGGAAGGAAGGGACGGTGCGGATCGAAACTCCAGAGTCGGAGAAGCGAAGGTAGGGCTCCCTGCACGACAGAGCGTGTAGCTCCAATATGCGACGAGCGGAACAGATTGCCACCAGGAATACCGCCTTGAGGGTGAGATCCTTAAGCGTCGAGCTGCGCAGAGGCTCGAACGGAGGCCCCGACAGGGCGCGGAGCACCAAGTTGAGACTCCAGGAGGGACAAGGATCCCGTAGCGGAGACCGTAGATGTTTGACACCCTTGAGGAACCGAGCAATGTCCGTGTGCCGCAGGAGAGATCCCCCATCACGCAACAGCGAACCGAGGGCGGCCACTTGAACTCTCAACGAGTTATAGGCTAGCCCCTTGTCCACCCCGGCTTGTAGGAACTGAAGGATCTGAGGGACCGAAGCCGTTGTGGGACTGGTGTCCTGGCTGGCACACCACAGTTCGAACACCTTCCAGACTCGAACGTAGGCCACCGACGTGGACGTCTTGCGCGCCCGCAGCAGCGTGGATATTACTGCCTCCAGGTACCCCCTGCGCCGGAGGCGTCGCCTCTCAAAAGCCAGGCCGCAAGACAGAAGAGTTCTGCCTGCTCGAAAAATACCGGGCCCTGGTGTAGGAGGAAGGGGAGGTGCCCCAGCCTGATCTGGCCGTCGACCACCAGCTGCAGCAGATCCGCGAACCAGGGTCGCCTGGGCCATTCCGGGGCGACGAAAATCACAGCCCCCTGATGTCCTTCTATTCTGCGGAGCATCCGTCCCACTAGAGGCCACGGTGGAAAAGCGTAGAGCAGAAGATGTGTCGGCCATGGGAGCGCCAGGGCGTCCACCCCCTCCGCACCGCGTTCTCTTCGCCGACTGAAGAAGCGGGGAGCCTTGGCGTTTAGAGCGGATGCCATCAGGTCTAGGTGGGGGGCCCCCCACCGATGGACGAGGAGTTGCATCGCCTCGTCGGACAGAGACCACTCCCCGGGATCCAGCAGCTGGCGACTGAGGAAGTCCGCTTGAACATTGTCCACTCCTGCGATGTGTGACGCTGCTAGCCGGACGAGATGACGCTCCGCCCATTGCATGAGCAGCGCTGCTTCCAGCGCGACCTGTGGACTGCGCGTGCCTCCTTGGCGATTGATGTAGGCCACGGTGGTCGCGTTGTCCGATAGCACTCTGACTTCCCGGTTTCGAAGGAGCGGGAGAAAGTGCCGCAGGGCGAGCCTGACCGCCCTGGTCTCCAGACGGTTGATGGACCATGTCGCCTCCACCGCCGACCACGTTCCTTGCGTGGCGCTGCGATCGCAGACCGCGCCCCAGCCCGCTAGACTGGCATCGGTGGTTACCACCACCCAATCCGGTAAGTCGAGGAACACGCCTCGGGCTAGATTCGCCGGATCCAACCACCAGCCCAGACTGTCCCTGGCCTTCTGAGGGAGCGGGAGGATCATCTGGTAGTCCTGAGAGACCGGCTTCCAACGGGAGAGGAGCGCCCACTGTAAGGGCCGGAAGTGCGCAAACGCCCAGGGGACCATGTCGATGGTGGATCCCATCACCCCCAGGAGCTGCAGGTAGTCCCAGGAGGTGGGCTCCGGTAACGCAGAGAATCGTAGTATGTGATCCCGCAAAGAGAGCGCCTTGTCCTGCCGCAGGAAGACCTTGCCCAATCGGGTGTCGAAGGTCGCCCCCAAGAAGTCCAAACGCTGGGAGGGCACGAGGGAGCTCTTGGAAAAATTCACTACCCATCCCAGGGAGTGCAGAAACTGTAACACCCTGGACACCGCTGCTTGGCCTTGGGCGAACGACTTCGCGCGAATAAGCCAATCGTCTAGATAGGGATGAACCAGGATGCCCTCCCTCCGGAGAGCCGCAGCCACGACTATCATGATCTTGGTGAAGGTGCGTGGTGCCGTCGCCAGCCCGAACGGCAGAGCTATGAACTGGAAGTGCTGGTCCAGGATCTTGAATCGCAGGAGACAATGGTGATCCGGGCGGATGGGGATGTGTAAGTAAGCCTCCGTGAGGTCCAGGGAGGCAAGGAACTCCCCCCGATGCACCGCTGCGATCACCGACCGCAGCGTTTCCATGCGAAAGCGGAGCACTCGGAGGGACTTGTTGACCTCCTTGAGGTCCAGAATGGGCCGAAACGATCCGTCCTTCTTTGGCACAACGAAGTAGATGGAATAGTGGCCCAAGCCCACCTCTCCGAAGGGCACGGGCACAATAGCGCCTATCTCCTGAAGCCTGTCCAGCGTTGACTGCACCGCTCGCCGCTTGAGAGCCGAGCCGCAGGGGGAAAATATGAAACGACTCTTCGGTGGTCGAACAAATTCCAATGCGTAACCGTGCTGTACGGTGTCCAAGACCCACTGGTCTGAGGTAATCCGTGCCCACTCCCTGTAGAAGAACTTCAGCCGCCCCCCGATCCTGGGGACGGCGGAGTGGGCGAACCTGGCATCATTGCGAGGACTTGGGGGAGGGGTTTCCTGCCCCGAGAGCGGTGCGCGCGGGTCTGCGGCCGCGAAAGGAGCGCGACCAGGGCTGGGGCCTGGAAGCGGCCGGCCTGGAGCCCCCCGGCCTGTAGGTCCTGTAACGCCGTTGCGCTCTGGCTCTAGTCCGGGACGAGGCAAACGCCCGGGAAGGGCGATATCTATCCTCCGGAAGGCGGTGAACTGCATTTTCCCCCAGAGACTTGATGAGCTGATCCAGATCCTCCCCAAAGAGGAACTTACCCCTGAAAGGCAGGGAGCCCAGACTCGATTTGGAAGACGTATCTGCCGCCCAGTTGCGAAGCCACAGCAGCCGTCTGGCCGCCACCACCGAGACCATAGACCTTGCCAGGACGCGAAACAGGTCATACGAGGCATCCGCCCCGTACGCCACTGCAGCCTCCAATCTGTCCGCCTGGGCAGCCTCCGCCGCAGGCAGATCCTGGGAGGTGAGAAGTTGTTGAACCCACAAGAGGCTTGCCCGCTGGGCGAGGGAACTGCACATCGCTGCTCTCATACCCAGCGCGGAGACCTCGAAGACTCTCTTCAGGAAGATCTCCAATTTGCGATCTTGCGTATCCCGCAAGGCCGTGCCTCCTGTCCCCGGGATTGTCGTCCTCTTCGTAACCGCCGAGACTGCGGAGTCAACTCTCGGGACCTTAATGAGATCCAGGAAATCTTGCGGTAACGGGTACAGCCGTTCCATGGCACGACCCACCTTCAGCGAAGCTTCAGGAGTATCCCATTCCCTCGTGAGGAGCTGCAGGAACGATTCGTGAATGGGAAAAGCCCGCGCTCTCGGGCGCAGGGCTGCCAGGACCGGATCTCCTTTCTTCGAGGATGTGACCACCGCAGGCGCAACTGGAGCGGGTGGGTCCGGCGGTGGATCCAGATCCAGCTCCTGAATGATGCGTGGTATGAGCTCGTCCAGCTCTTCCCTCTGGAAGAGGCGCAGCGTCCGCGGATCGTCCCCCTCTGTCGTGGCGTCCCCCTGTCCCAGATCTGTAAAGTCAGGGTCAAGGTCCACTGGGTCCAGCGCCGCTCCCACCGCCCCTGGCGAAGTCCGGGCACGGGCGGGAACACGAGGGGCCCCCGCTCCCGCCGCAACAGGGGGGGCCTGAGCCGAAGGCGAGGTCCGGCATAGCTTGGCAGGGGGGGGTTCCACCGGCGCATCCAGACCCTGCAGGTATGCCGTGTGCATAAGCAGGCCAAACTCCGGGGAAAACCCCGGTCTCGCTGAGGGGGTCCTGGCGGGAGGCACATCCGTGGACTCCTGCCCCTGCGGACCTTGCTCCGGCAGCAAGGCCGGGGGCGAATCCGGATCCGACTCTCTGCCATTCAGCCTCTCCTGAGGTTCCTCGGGGCGCCGGGCGTTCAAGATGGCCGCCGTTCCCGCCAGGACTGGGGGAGGGGCCCGCCCACGGCGTCCAGGCAGAGGGGCTAGGAAAGAAAAATCGGCGACGGGCTGTGAGGTGCCTTCCCCCCCGGGAAGGCACCGGGCACAGATGCCCTCACGAGAAATGCGGGACCCCGGTTCGCCGCAGGCCGGGCAACGCGTCGGCCGCGGCATCGGGACGACGTGAAAAACCGCGAAAAAATGAGCCGCAAAACAAATCAAAAAGGAGCCCTCGGGGTCCCGCGAGCCGAAACGCCGCCACGGGGGGGCCCGATGGCCTGCACTGCCCGCCGACGAACAAAAAAGCCGCGGGGGGGCCCTCCTGGCCGCACTACCCGCCGGAAAGATGCCTGCCTGCCTGCCTTCCCGAGCAGCCCACGAGGCGCCCAAGATGGCCGCGGTCAGTATCGCAAACGCGGAGAGGCCGGCACTACCGGCATCCGCGAGGCACCAGAGGTTTTTGGGGATCTGAAAAGAAGAAAAGAACCACAATAAAACTTCAAGCTGTAGGACTTACCCCGTCCGTCGAACAGAAAAGGAAAGGACACACACAGAGGGTAAGCCACGCCTCCCCAAAATTGAACCCCTTAATTGCTTTTTTTTTTTTTTTTAAAGCAAACTTGATTCAAAACAAATAGGCAGTCGCCCAAGCAAACAAGACCAAGATAAAGTCAGAAGCAGAGACTGAATTGGGAGCACTCCAAATTCCCTACTCGCATCTGCTGGAGTCAGAAAATACTGAACTCCTGCAGAGGGGGTAGTTCTACTTATGGTGACGCCCCCTCAAAGCTTTGGCTGACTCCATCTGCTGGATTGGGGACATAACCCACGGTCTGGACTGATCCAGGTACGTACAGGGAATCATGTTATCTCCTGAAGCATTCAACTTACAGTAAATTTGACTGTCCCGAAATAGGTGGGGGTTACTCTGGACACTCTGGGACCTCATGGTCAATATTGGGAGTGGCAGTGTGTCTTGTTCTGCTAAACTAAATTCCATTTCTAAACACCTTTAAACATTTTCTGGAGTGTGACTCTAATCAAATTGCAACTCATTAAGGAAGAAGGTTTTATATATAGGTGGGTAAAATTTATCAGACACAAGCTCCACCATTTAAACCTTCATCTTTTGAATCTTCCTAGGGTTGCTGGTAAGCTCCCACGAGTGACTTTAAGGAGATAGTTTCTAAATACTTTATATCTATTCTACTAGATGTTGTTCCCATTTTAAGTTTATTTTTTGCCTTTTAAAAACCAACAAGCCCAAAGAGAAACATTAGATTTTTCTGCATTCCTAGCATCTTCTCATCATGAAGTTGTGGAAAGAAGCAGTTTATTAGCTTCTTCTCTCTGTAAACACGATCTCAGTTCTGTAATGAAAAGTTACTTTAGGAACCTTAGGGGCAGATTTTAAAACCTACGTGTGGGCGTCCATGTGCGCGCGCAAGTCATAAAATCGGGGGTCGGCGCGCGCAAAGGGGGTGCACACCAGTGCGTCTTGCATGCGCCGACGCCCGCGGCCTTCCCCCATTCCCTCCTGGGCCACTCAGATTTCGGAGCGACCTTGGAGGGAACTTCCTAACCTCCTAACCTAACCTCCCGCCCCCTAGCCCTATCCTAAACACCCCCCCCCCCCCCGACCTTTATTTTACCTCTGGCCCCACCTCTTTTTTGACGCCCCAGGACATAGGCCCGGCGCGTGTAGGGCTTTGAAAATCCGGGCCTTATATGCGCAGTTGATGGGCTCAGGTGGAGAGGCTTTTTCCTGACTTGTCTCGAGCAAGCTAAGAGAGAAGGAAGGGGGGTTTTTGTCTTTATGTCAAGAGACTTTGGAGCTGCTTTCTTAGCGAGATTCCCCTAGTTAAGTTTTGGACTGATAGTTTCACGTTTTTCCTTCCTGAGCAGTTACAGGATTCATTCATTCATTCCAGGAAAGCTGCTCTGTCTTCCCGAGTAACTAAAAGTTGCTCGATAGTCTGCAAGGCTCCAGGATACTGCAGTTCTGTTTTTTGAGTTCCTTCTCTATTTTCTTTTTCTCCCCTTTTTTTATATTGTTTGTGGACTACTGAGACATTTAAGCAGTTTCTTTCATGTTTGTTGTATTTTCTTTTCCTAAAAGATTATTTTGTCATGTTTCTTTGCAAAGTTTATTCTCTGTAAATGATTTCAAATTCAATACATATAAAATTTTAAAAAAATGGCTGCCAACCAGCTAACTGCACTATGACAGTGCGCAGAGGGGATGTGTGGAGCCTGAGTCCCAGGTCAGAGACTCTATTACATCAGCCGCAGAGGCCCACATACTGCAAAATCTTCATGCTTGTCCACGACTTTGAATTCCAGCACCGTTCCTGCTCCCACAACCTTCCAGTGGTAGTCTCTTCACACATTTAGTACCCTTCCCATGTAGAAATCTCTCCTTATCCTAATCTTGTCCTTTTCAACGTTGTGCCAGGTTATTTTCCCAGATACCACAGTGCTGGGCAGTTCAAACTGTGGCTCTTTCTCTGGGTGCCAGAAGGAGCCAATGGGGCCCCCTCAGGAGGAGAGGATCTGGCATGAGGCTGTAGGAGAGGGGTGAAGAGATGGAGGCCCCCTGCGCTCATGTTTGCCTGTCTACTCCTCATCTCCCATAATTTTACAGGCACTGCACAATTCTATGGCGAGGGCCAGATTTTGGGGCAATTTAGTTTATCAATTCATGCCACCACCTTTCTTAATCAAGGTGATGTGCATAACTAGATACAGTAAATTTATATCTTCTAAGAATAGTTTATTATAAAATACAAAAATTACAATAAACTACATTCTAAAATAAAAAAACATCTACATAAAAACAATACATTTACAATTATACAAATTTCCAAAAATGCACAACATAAAATAGAAGACCTCCAACAGCTCTCACCTGATTAAAAAGTCAAGCCTTTATGACCCTCCTGAATTTAAGATAGTTTGTCTCACTTTTTAAATTCAGAGTGCATTCCATGAACTGGGACAGACATAGCTAAAATCTGCTCTTCTAGAATATTCTAATCTCACTTCCTGAAGGGGAGGTACTTTCAGTAATTCCATCTGGGCCAAACAAAGATTTCTAGACTAAGTATAAGGAGCTGCAAATACTAGAGGCCCCGATTATAGTGTTCCCTGTCAGAGAGATAAAGACTCTCGCTCCTAAACTAGGAGCCCATCAGTGGCAGAAATTCAAAGGATCTGCCAGGTCTCTGGGAGAGAGAGGCGCTCAGCACAGCTCTCTACACCCACCCAGAACCAATTTGCCCAATACAACTGCAACCTCAGAGCACCTAACGTGTACTATATGGGGGCGTCCCTCACACTGGGATAGTGCATCCCTACAGATGTTCTGTGGCCTTATCTATAACAGTCACCATTTGTCTGGCATGCAGAGGGGCAGAGTACTCGCTGATGAAAAGCACCTGCCCCTACCAGAAAGTACAGAACAAGGAACAATGGGAGGAAGAGAGAGAAAAAAAAGTCACTTCAAACCAAGAGTCATTATCATAATCTGAAAGGCCAGAAGTCACCCAGCAAAGAAAAGGTGCACAGGCTGCAGCAAGAGAATTGTGGCAGGCACCATCAGCAGCACCTTCTGGGATGTGAACCCGTCACTTACTGCTTCTGGACAGCAGGAAGCAATGTCACTGGGGACGGGCTCTGTCATATCCCCTGCACCTGCCCAGGCCAACCTCAATGGCACCATCAGCATCACTTTCTGGGATGGGTACCCGTCACTTACTGCTTCTGGACAGCAGGAGGCAATCTCACTGGGGACGGGCTCTGTCATCTCCCCTGCACCTGCCCAGGCCAACCTCAATGGCACCATCAGCATCACTTTCTGGGATGGGTACCCGTCACTTACTGCTTCTGGACAGCAGGAGGTAATCTCACTGGGGACGGGCTCTGTCATCTCCCCTGCACCTGCCCAGGCCAACCTCAAAGGCACCATCAGCAGCACCTTCTGGGATGGGTACCCGATACTCACTGCTTCTGGACAGCAGGAGGCAATGTCACTGGGGACGGGCTCTGTCATCTCCCCTGCACCTGCCCAGGCCAACCTCAAAGGCACCATCAGCAGCACTTTCTGGGATGGGTACCCGTCACATACTGCTTCTGGACAGCAGGAAGCAATCTCACTGGGGACGGGCTCTGTCATCTCCCCTGCACCTGCCCAGGCCAACCTCAATGGCACCATCAGCAGCACCTTCTGGGATGGGTACCCGTCACTTACTGCTTCTGGACAGCAGGAGGCAATCTCACTGGGGACGGGCTCTGTCATCTCCCCTGCACCCGCACCTGCCTAGGCCAACCTCAATGGCACCATCAGCAGCACTTTCTGGGATGTGAACCCGTCACTTACTGCTTCTGGACAGCAGGAAGCAATCTCACTGGGGACGAGCTCTGTCATCTCCCTGCTGCAGAGTCAGGTTTCTGGCCCACAGGCCTCTCACAGGTCAGAGCTGGTCTAACAATACTAAGGTGTGGAGACGGGTTGACTAGTGACTAGTCTAGTCCTATTCAAAGTATCGGTGGACAGAGGTGCCATTACCATTGCAGAATAAGCTACCACTGGGATCCAAGCACAGCACCAAGAAGCGTTCAAGTTGCATGTACAGCTTTCTGGTTCCTCGGAAGCGTTACTGGCCTTCAAGCCCTCCGCTTTCTCTGTACTAAAGCTTTAGCTTAGTGGCCAGAGCACTGGTCTGCTTCTCCTAGAAGTCCTCTCTTCAAGCCCCTCCAGTTGCCATTATTTATTTATTGCCTACTTAGTGAGTTACAGTAACTGCTAATCATACTCTGGTCCCAGCTCTTTAATGCATATATTAAGCTCTCAGGAACTGCACTGTACAGGGCTGGGCAGCATGGTGGACCCTCCGGTGTAAATATGACCTGGGAGCAGAGCTGCCGAGATGGAGAACTGGCGCCCTCCCTCACTCCATCAAGGCAACTGCACAAATGAACAACCTTTTCAGGGACCCTCCATTGTCCTATCACAGAAAAAAGCAGATCTCAGTCAACAAAATCCCTCATGACAACAATTTTTGGTCCTGGTCAGAGTGCAGAGGTGAGAGGCGCCCTCGGGGCCTTTCCTCTGGCAGTGTCATGCACCCGATCACTAAATGGGCAAGAAATGCATCCCACAGCAGTGGAAATGGAAGCCAGCCGGCTACGGATCAGGGCCACCAGGCTTCAAATCCCACTGCTGCTCCTTCTGACTTCACCCTCCCTTACCTCGGCTACAAACTTAGATTGGGAACCCTCTGGGACAGAGAAATACTTACAGGACCTGAATGTAATCCGCTTTCAAGTGTTGAAAGATGGAATATAAATCAAATCAATAAATTTGACTTTAAAAGTTGTTCTACAGAGGGAGAAAACTCACAGAAGCACAGCAAGAGTCAAAAAACAGACACAAACCGCACAGGACCCCCTTACCTGTCTAGGTTGAGACGGTGTATTCATTTGTGTAGCTTGTGGTGGCCCAAACACCACAGGCACCGTCTGAGCAGGCGGGTACGAGGACTGCAGGGAGAAAAGAGAGGCACAGTTACACCTGAGCAGGGCAGGACAGCGATACAACAGCACAGAGGGGCCTTTGCTGGGATACTAGTGGCACTGGACCCTGCAGATATATTAACAGACATCTCCCTCACTGCTAGGGCAGTGATCCTGTCCTTTTCAGAGCCGACGTAGGCTCATGTCCCAGGTATAACTATAAACATCTGCTAAGGGCTGATTGGTAGGAAATCTAATTAAGAAAACACACAAGCAACAGAAACTGATTTATAGAACAAGTAATATAATGTCAGACCATGAAAAGGAAAAAGAGAATCAAGAAAAGGGCCAGTCAGATTGGATTTCTATGCCAATTACAGTATGCAGAGCATGTTTCATTTCTCCCTGGAGCCTGTAGGTCAGCTTTGCTAGAAATGCAATCTCAACCACTTTGCTTATCCAAAACTCCAGCAGAAGAATGCAGCAGCTGGGCCTACAAATAGTCAGGCCCGGCGCCATCAGGTGTGCAAACCATGCAACGGCATATGGCAGCACACCCGGTGGGGCAGCGTTGGGAGCAGGGAGAGGCCAGTGTTGCAAGCCCGTGGTGCCGCTGGTGGGATCGGGTTCACCGTCGACAGAGGCAGCAGGAGGCAGTGACATACTGGGGGGGGACCATGGGGGGGGGGGGGGTGCTGATGGCTAACAGGGAAGCCCACGTGGCCTTCAGTGGACCTCAGCCCACCAGCGGCTGAGCAGGGAAACCTGTTACATTAAGATTGGTGGGGCTGTGGTGGAGCTCATCCCAACATGGCCTGAAGGGAAAAAAAAGTCACCTCCAGCTGCTCCTCCTCCTTCCTGCGTGACCCTGAAAGAAAAACGATGCTGCGGGCAGGAAGGAGGAGAAGCAACGGCCGCGTACAGAACAGGAGCAGCATTTGTGGCAGGGCTGTTGCGGATCCCACCTCGTGGAGGCCCTAGAAGAGGCGGCTTGTTAGCAGGGCCACTGAAGATCCCACCTCGCAGTGACCTGAGAAGATCAGGGCTGACGCAGAGCCCATGCCACGGCGACCCGCGAAGAGGAGGCCCAGAGGTGAGAGAGAGGCTAAGGCCCTGTAGAGTGTGTGTGTGTATGAGAGTGATTTGAAAGCGTGAACGTGTGTGAGTTGAGAGACTGTGTGGAGTGAGAACCTGTATAATTGGAGAGACAGCATGTGAGAGCCTCTGTGTGTGTGAGTCAGCATGAGAGAGAGAGAGAGACAATGTGTATGTATGAGAGCGCATTTGAGTGTGAGAGCCTGTGCCTGTGTGTATGAGAGAGACAGCCTGGGAGAATGAGAACCTGAGTTTGTGTTGAGGGAAGAAAGGAAGACAGGTGGATAGAGAAGAAACAGAATAAAAAAAAAAAAGGGACCCTGTAAAAGGAATTGGCAAAAGACCAAGAAAGGGAAGGTGGGGAAAAAAAAAAAAAAAAAAAACCTGTGACCAACCGATTAGAAAACTAAGATCAGACAGCAAAGATTAAAAAAAAATTGTTTTTGAATTTTTAGTGATTGGCATATGTTATCTTTGGGAATCTGCAAGAGTAGCACTCTCCCTATGCTGATCTCACGATGTACGAGGAGGCTGCCTGCCTGGGTAGCATGGGTGGGGGATGTGCGTGTGTGTGCACCCATGTGCATGTATGGAACCTTCCTGAGTGTGTGAGAGAGAATGAGAATGGGAGCTTGTCTGGGAAGGGCGTGAGAGAGAGGGGGCATGAAAACGGTTGCTGCAGGTGGATGCCAACCTGCAAGCAGCTGAAATGAAGATAAGGGCTTGACGCTGCTGGTAGATCCCAACCAAAAAAGATCTGGAGATGCCTGGGGGTTTGTCTATATGAGCTTGTGTGTGCGCGCATATATAAGAGAGGAGAAAGTCTGTGCATTCCACGCCCACTAATCCACGACAATCTCAGGGTGACTGGAAATCAAATGTTCCCAGGTATGGAAAGTGTGAATTTTTAAAATCCTTTTTAGTTTTATTTTTCAGGTATTTGATGTGTCTGCTGTTTTGAAATGTTTTATTGGTGTTTGGAACATTAAAAAAAAAAAAAAAAAAACTTGTGTGAGTTTTTAATTATTTGACTTTTATTCATCAGCTTTTCTTGAAATATTATTAGTATGTTTTAGTATTATGATTATGTATTTATTTTATTTCTTGATTTTATTGTTTGGATGTTTGAGGAATGGTGATGATTCTGCATAGAGTGTCTGGCTTCTTGCAGTTTCCAGTTCAGATTTTGTCTGCACCTTTGAGTTTCTACTTTACGGTTGCTGTATTCTGTATTTGGTGAGGGTCTGTTTATGCTCTGCATGTGTGACTGAGGTAAGGCTTTCTCGTAATAGGAAGTATATTAGTGTTTTAGGGCTTTCAGAGGGTTAAGCCCACACCCGTTACACATCACAATAGGTCTAATACCCTATGAGTTCCAGGTGTCTTTTTTGCAGGGATTTCTGGTTGGCATCACAGCAGTGCATGTAAATATAATGTAAGTGATATTTTTACCTCAGAATACTGTACTTTGATATTTTTCATGTAAAATATAAATGCATAACTCTTAACTGTGTGTGTAATGGGGCGGGGGGCGTTATGCAAGGCTATAAGATTCACCCTGGGCACCTAATACCCTTGCACCAGTCAGGGTTTCGGGGAGGGGGGGGGGGAGACGGTGTCCATTTTTAAAGTTTGTATCACTGAAGGGAGCTGGGCCTGGGATAGAGAATGAATGAAGAGAGGGGGGGCAGCCAAAAGCTAGCACCGGCCCTGCAAGTAATGTGTGGAACGGACATAAGGAGGAAGCAGAAGGAGAAAGGGACCTCAGCAGTCTGGTTCAAGGGTTGCCTCTGTTTTATGGCGCATGGGCAGATGTGTCCTGCCATTACTGGGCACAATTTCTGTAAGTGAGCTGCTTGGGAGGGGGGCTAGAAGGCTCTTTCTAGCTTTCTACCCTATGCCACCTTTTCACTCTCTCTTCCACCTCCTCACCAGCATCTGCCTCCAGCCTCTCCCACCACTAATAATCTTTTCTCTAGTACTATTAGACATAGACAAACTCCCTTCTCTGTACTGCCTACAAATCTCATCTAGACAAATGACTTTAGACATTTCAGAAGGCAGGAAAAGAGCTGCCAGCCCTTCCAATCTGTCCACACTGCCAAGGATACATAACCAGCTGACAGTCACTCCGAGGACAGCTTTGTATCTTTTTTTTTTTTTTTTTTTTTAACTTACATTTATAACCAGCCTCCTAGGTAGGTGACAACAAAATAATTTCATCACAAAAAATGAAGAAATTACTTACCTGATAATTTTGTTTTCCTTAGTGTAGACAGATGGACTCAGGACCAATGGGTATAGTGTACTCATGCTAGCAGTTGGAGACGGATCAGATTTCAATCTGACGTCAACCCTAGTACATATACCCCTGCAGGAAGTGCAGCTCTTCAGTATTCTCCTCGAAAAGCAATTGTGGATATATGTGTGACTGACTAATTTGAATAACTTGATAAACTTTATAACTTGGATAACTTGATTAACTTTATTACTTGGTTAACTTGATTAATTTGAACTGGTTGAATTGGTTATAGCTGGGGACTGCCAGTGCCCTCAACTGAGAAACGTTGATACCCGGTAGGATGGATGTCCTAATTGGAGGGAAAGCTTGGCTTATTAGTGAATCATTCGCTCTCGGGGATGTCGCCCGAGAATTCCATTAATGACGGCAGCCGTGGGTGGGATGCTGAGTCCATCTGTCTACACTAAGGAAAATGAAATTATCAGGTAAGTAATTTTTCCATTTCCTAGCGTGTAGCAGATGGACTCAGGACCAATGGGTTGTATAAAAGCTACTCCCAAACCGGGTGGGAGGCTGCCCGTGACCCACTTAGTACTGCCCTTGCAAATGCTGTGTTCTCCCGAGCCTGAACATCCAGGCATAAAACCTGGAGAAGGTGTGGATGGAGGACCATGTCGCCGCCCTGCAGATCTTGGCGGATGACAGCATCTTGGTTTCCGCCCAGGACACTGCCTGGGCTCTAGTAGAATGGGCCTTGACTTGTAAAGGCGGTGGCTTGCCTGCTTCTACGTAGGCCGCCTTGATGACTTCTTTGATCCAGCGGGCTATGGTTGCTCGCGAGGCCGCTTCCTCTTGCTTTTTCCCGCTGTGAAGGATGAACAGGTGGTCCGTCTTTCGTACAGATTCCGACCTTTCCAGGTATCTGACTAGGAGTCTGCCGACGTTGAGATGGCGTAGACTTCGAGCCTCTTCCGAATTCTTATGCTCATCTGGCGATGGTAGCAAGATGGTTTGGTTGAGATGGAAGTGAGACACCACTTTAGGGAGGAAGGACGGAACTGTATGTGACTGGATGGTTCCCGGGGTGAGTCTGAGGAACGGCTCTCGGCAGGACAGTGCTTGTAGCTCGGATATATGACGGGCTGAACAGACTGCCAGCAGGAAGGCTGTCTTCAATGTTAATAGTCGGAGAGACAGGCCGCGGAGAGGTCTGAAGGATGTTCCTGCTATGAAATCTAGGACTAGGTTGAGGTTCAAAGAGGCACCGGCCACTTTAGGAGTGGTCGGATCTGCTTGACTCCTTTCAGAAAGCAGGAGACATCCAGGTGAGAGGCTATGCTGCCGCTCTCGCTCTTGGATCCGTAGCATGACAATGCGGCCACCTGTACCTTGATGGAGTTGAGAGACAATCCCTTCTGTAGGCCGTTCTGCAGGAATTCCAAAATCACAGGAATTTTGTCAGAGCGTGGTATGATGTCGTGGTCCTCGCACCAGGCTTCGAATACTCTCCAAATCCTTATGTATGATAGGGATGTGGAGAACTTGCGTGCTCGGAGTTGGGTGTCAATTACTACCCCCGAGAATCTGCTCTTCCTTAGGCAAGTCCTCTCAATGGCCAGACCACACGAGAGAATCAAGCTGGATCCTCGTGGATCCTGTTGGAGCAGGTCTCTGTGTGGAGGTAGCGGCAAGGGGGTTCCTGTCAGCAGTCTTCGTTTGTCTGCGTATCATGGTCTTCTTGGCCAGTCCGGGGCCACTAGAAGCACTGGACCCCTATGGTGTTCTATCTTGTTGATGATTGCGCTCAATAGGGGGCCACGGCGGGAAGGCGTATAACAGAGTCTCCTGTGGCCAGGACTGTACCAGGGTATCGATTCCCTGGGACTGGGGTTTCAGTCTGTGGCTGAACAAACTGGGTACTTGGGCGTTGGACCGGTTTGCCAGGAGGTCCATGGTTGGTGTTCCCCAACCGTTTACTATCAATTGGAATGCTATGGTCGACAGCCTCCATTCTCCTGGATCTAGACTTTCTCTGCTGAGGTAGTCCGCAGCGACATTGTCTTTCCCGGCAATGTGGACAGTCGAAATCTCTTGAAGATTCACTTCTGCCCATGACATTAGGAGGTCTATTTCCAGAGACACCTGCTGGCTTCTGGTTCCTTCCTGACAGTTGATGTAGGCCACTGTTGTGGCGTTGTCCGACATTACTCTGACCGCTTTGTCTCTGAGTCTGTGAGCAAACTTTAGGCAGGCTAGTCTGACTGCCCGGGTTTCTAGGCGATTGACGTTCCATCCCGACTCTTCTTCGTTCCCGTAAAATACCGTTGTGTGCTCCGGTGTGCGTCAAAGTTGTGCGCGTAGGTTTGGTGCACGCTGTTGTGCGCACAGGTCGAAATTATGCTCCCAGCACAGTAAGCGTGTGGCTAAGCACATCACTTGTGTGCCCAACATTGTGCACACAAGATATTTGTGTGCACGGCTCGCCTCTGTGAGCACGGATCGAAACGGCGGACAGGGCAGCGAACAGAGCAAAATGGTGACGGCGACCTCGCGGACAATATTGCGACCACCTTGGAGGGTCTCCATGTGGGAGGACCCTCGGATCTGACCGGGGTCTAGCCCTGCTAGGGCAGATCAACCCGGTGGCACTGGTCCCGGCTGGTGACCTGTGCGGCTTTTCGAGCTTCGGAGACCGGAGACTTTTAAATAGATTTCTACCTTTCCTTGTCTCGGTGCTTCCTGGTCTCGTTCCAGGCGGTCTCCGGCTGCGGGGGGAGAGGGAAAATATCTTCACTGCTGCGCTCAAGGTTGCACCCGCTGCCTCTCAGCCTCACCCGATGTCAGGGGCTAGGGTCCCCGCCGAGGGTCGGCCGCCGGACCGAGGCTTACCTCAGAGGGATCGCGGAAATCACCTCGGGAAATCTCAACTGGGGGAGGGACCCAATGGGTGTCACCGCAGGAGAGCGGGGCTAGTCTGTAAAGGTAAGATTTCTTCTTAATTTGGTTTTCTTTGGTAAAATTACTCTAACGCTGTGCGAGCGTGCATACAGTCCCTAACTGCTATGGAGACGGAAAATACTGAAGAGCTGCACTTCCTGCAGAGATATATGTACTAGGGCTGACGTCAGATTGAAATCTGATCCGTCTCCAACTGCTATCAGGAGTACACTATACCCCATTGGTCCTGAGTCCATCTGCTACATGCTAGGAAATGCCACTTCTACTTCACAAAAGCTTTTAGTTCTTGGAGACTATCACTCAGAGAATCCCTCCTGGTGGCATCACTGCTACTTTCTGATGCTAACATGGAGGATTTTGTACTTAGTCAGTTAATCAAGTTCTCCACTCACAAAACATGGTCATTACCTTGACCTTTATTCAGCTAACCTCAATCTTGATCCCAATACAACATAAGTAGGCCCTATCTCTTGGTCACACCACTGCCTTTTCAGAATCCTCACCTCTAAAAGAGTAACATATCCTTCAGAAAATTAGTCAGTCCCTCAGCCCAATATATACAAGGCCCCCACGGTTTATTTACAAACTTAAGCAAGAACTAGCCCCATGGCTCTCCAATATAATCAATCCTATCCCAAGTCTTGCTTCCCGACACGCTTAAGGAAGAGGTAATCAAACCAATCCTGAAGAAATCAAACTATGACCCCAAAATAATAACTACCGTCCAGCCTCCAGTCTCCCCATTCTTATTCAAACAAGGTGAAAAGGTAGTCTATTTCTAATGACTATCCTCGAAGAGAGAAACAACTTGTACCCCACCAACCCAGTTTCAGAAAAGGTCACAGCATTGAATCTGTCCTTTTAGACTTAAGCAATGGAATCTATCTAAACACAGATCAAGGTGCTGATTCCATCCTAGTGTTACTGGATCTTTCTGCAGCCTTCAAAACAGTTGATCATTTGATTCAGCGCCTAGTGAATATTGATACTGAAGGTAGTGCTCTTAAGTGGTTCCAATCTTTTCTGTCCAACAAAATTCAATTAGTTATATGGGCAAATGAACAGTCCATTCCTAAAATCCTCATTTGTGGAGTAACTCAGGGCTCTGTTTTATCCTTGATCCTCTTCAGCATCTACATCCATTCTATCAGTAACCTGATTCTATCCTTCAACGCTGAATATCATCCAACTGTGCGTTAAACTCGGAGCTGACCAATTCTCTCCCAATGCCAAACTCAACTGCCTGACAGCAGTAGCCCAGTGGCTCAAGAACCATAAACTCAAACTTAACCCTCCAAATCTGAACTCCTCTGGTTAAGTCCGCGAGGTCACCTATCAGGCACCCCCATCCAGATCAAGAGACTCTGCATGAATCCTAGGGGTCCAACTTGAATCTAACCTCACTATGGAAGCCCACATCTCTAAAGTGGTGAGAAATGTTTTATGCACCTCTGCCAGATCCAGCAACTATGCCACCTCTTCAATCAGCACAATCTTGCATTGGTTATTCATGTACTGACCATTAGTTGTTTAGATTATTATAACTCTCCTCTGAACAGTATCTCCCAGACATGCTTGAAAAAAACCAACTCATACAAAACAGAGTGGCCAAAATCCTAGTAGAGGTCAAACAGTCAAATCACATAACACACACCTTCAATAGACTACATTGGCAACAGAATGAAACCAGGATTAAACTCAAAACGCCCTTTGTTTTCAAATGTGTGAACAGGGAAGCCTCGGAGAATCTCACCCATCTCCTTGCCTTCTACATCCCGGCTACAGCGCGTCACACCCCAGCTTCTGCCAAACCGAACTACACAAGACTAAGTGCCTTCACAGCTGCTAGGCTCCCAAGACCTGGAATGAAGTTTCTTTGCCCATCCACCAAGAACCAAACTACCTCACTTTTTGGTAAAAAGCCAAAGCATAACTATTCAAACCAGGCCTTGCCCCGGGTGGCTCACTAGGTATATTAGTTTTTCCCACACTTGGTCCTTATGCTATACAATGGCACTCTGTGCTAATTACAATATCCATGTTATACCTTGCTAAGTCCTAATTTCTGTAATCTGCTTTGAGATCAAACCTGGCAAAAAAGTGAAATATCAAATGTCCATAAATTCTTGTTTGGTGCTCCTGTAGCACTCTATGAACAAGAAGAGCTACTACTTGCTTGGAGGCTTCAATACATCTTCTCTGCCTCCCCTCTAAAGTAAATGGAATTATGTTTGCCAGTGTTTGAACTAAAGTAGGATATGACTAGGGACCTTTAAAACATACAGAAGAAAAATCAATGGAAAAGTCATTTTTCCACTGATTTTTGTGTTATAACATTGAAATTCCCAAGAAAAATAAAATAAAAGTTGAACATGAAGGTCCCGAGATAGGTCACATCTCCCAGCAGAAATATACTTCTGGGAGGCTGTGGCGAGGGATTCAAAGGAAGGCAGATGGGCTTTAGCACCAGAATGATATACAGAAATATGACGACTGATATCCTTCTAGTGAGTTGGATAAAACTATAGGAGGGGCCTCTGAAGTCATCCTAAAGGTAAACTATGAGATGTAGAATGTGACTCAATATCATTTCTTGTCTACACTGCTATAGCAAAAGAGTAGATTCAGTTTGCAAATTAGGGGTCATAGACTCCAAAATGGGATATTTATTCTAGATGCGAAGAAGGTAACGAAGAATATGATACATTATTAAAATAGTTTGATGAAATCAACCCACATTTCCCTTAGGTTAACGCCATTGTAAAAATAGCTGAAGTTAGGACAAATTCAAATTTTGAAAGAGAACAACATTTTTTTTGAAGACTCGCGAAAGAAAAAAAAATAATCCACATACTGTCAAAAAAAAAAAAAGAAGAAAAAGAAGAAAAGGAAAAAAAATTAAACCAGCAACTTTAAGAGAGAACAAACACACGCCCTTTTACTCGAGCAGAAGAAAAAGTGAGCAGACTCTTGCTGCGGCGACTACACAGGAAAAAGAAGGGTGTTTTAGGACCTGGGGAACATTTTGCAGAATCGAGACGGGATGGGCTTCATTTTAACCAGAGTGGAACAAGGCTGCTGGCACTAACCTTTGAAAAGGAGACAGAGCAGCTTTTAAACCAGATGGGGGAAAGCCGACAATCACTCCGAAGCGCACGGTTCTGAATGATAAATCTTTGAAGAATAGTAACAGGAAAACTAAGGCATCCTGATATAAAGGTTGCAACAATGCTAAAATAGCCAAAGTGACGAAGTAACAAGCAGACAGAATAGAAAGATTCCAAATTACTCCTGTCAACTGAGAAGCAGAATGTTAATGCAAACAAAAAACATACTTTGAAATGTCTGTATGCAAATGCTAGAAATCTAATAAGATGGAAGAGTTAAAATGTATAGCAGTAAATGAAGAGGTAGATATAACTGGAATCTCAGAGACCTGGTGGAAGGAGGATAACCAATGGGACACTGTGATACCAGGGTACAAATTATATCGCAATGATAGGGAGGATCAAATTGGTGGAGGGTTGGCACTATATGTTAAAGAGAGCATTGAATCAAACAGGATAAAAGTTCTGCAGGAAACAAAATGCAATGTTGAATCTTTATGAATAGAAATTCCTGGTGAGAAGGGGAAAAGAACAACAGTGGGGGTGTATTACCATTCACCTGGCCAGAATGAAAAGACAGAGAAGAAAATAACAGAAATTAGGGAAGCTAACAAAATTAGCAACACAGTAAGAATGGGTGATTTCAATTACCCCAGTATTGACTGGGCAAAAGTCAAATCAGGACATACTAAAGAGGTAACATTTCTAGATGAAAAAAATTACTGCTTCACGGAACACATCTGGTATAAGAATCAACAAAAGGGGCAGCTATTTCAGACCTAATCCTTAGTGGAACACATGATTTGGTACAAGAGATAACATGCTGGGGACATCTGGCAATAGTGATCAAATTTGACTTTATAACTGGAGAAAGAACACTAAGGAAATCTACTACAATATCATTTAACTTTCAGAAGGGAGGATAACATGAGGGAAATGGTTAGAAAAAACCTGAAAAGAGCAACTGCATGGGTTAAGAGTTTACACCAGGCACAGACACTGATTAAAAACACTATCTTGGAAGCCCAGACCAGATGAATTCCATCCATTAAAAAAGGTGGAAGAGAAGGCCAAGCGACTGCCGGCATGGGAGGTTATTCTAACCAAAAGAAAAGGGATCCAACTGAAGAAAACAAGAAAGAGCTTAAGCACTAGAAAGTTCAATGCAAAGCCCTGATAAAGGGCAGCAAAGACAGAATTTGAAAAGAAGATGGCTGCGGAGACAAACACTCAAAACATTTTTCAGGTACATTCGAAGCAAAAAAAAACTGCAAGGAAGTCAGTTTGGGCCATGGGTAAAATAAGCATTAAGGGAGGACAAGGCCGTCGCAGAGAGATTAAATGAATTATTTTCTTCGATCTTTACTAAGGAGGGTGTAAAGCAGATACCCGTAAAACTCAGTTTGACACATGTTACATTTTATTACAAGCACAAAGTATAAATCCCCCTTAAAGATCTCTGCTGTACTTACATGTCAAATAACCTTACCTAATCATGGCATTTCCCAACACGGAACAAGTAGCCGCAGGCAATCTGTGATGCTGGAAGAGCACAATGAAAAGAGTTGTGCAACTTTGTACCGTGTAAGGTTTATACGGTGAGAAGTGCCGTTCTGAGCGTGGGGTGGAAGTTTCGTACAAGGCATTAGATGCACAGGCTCGGACAGATTATATAGTATCGTCTGACATAATGAAAATGATTGAGAAACTATGTGGTTTAATAAAGCAGTGAAAGAAGGCACTTGCCATAGTGAAACCGTGTTAAGTAGAGCGCATTTCAGCGGTATCCAAAGATCAACAAGTGATGCAGTCCATGGAAGGATTTTTTTTTGATGGAGGGCAAGTGAAATTAGTTCCCCACTGATGAAGTCTAACAGGCGAAATGGTCAGGCCCAGTGTTGAGGTAATATCAGTGTCTTTCCTGTTAGCCATTTTCATAAAATAGGGATTTCTATGGTTATTTTAATTGTAAATGTGGGTGAATGGTGTGCATGAGTGTGAGTGTATAAGAGTGATTTAATAAATGTAATAACTTTTTATAAAGAGCATGATTTTATGTAAAGTTATTTGAAATTTAAGTACAGCATAGATCTTTAAGGGATTTATACTTTGTATACCAGTTGTGTATATGCTTATAATAAAATGTAACATGGTTTGAGTTTTATTTGTTAAATGTAATTTCTTTTTATATACACACACACATTGTGCATATTAGGAATGGAGAAATTACTACTTACCTGATAATTTCCTTTTCTTTAATAATGGGTTATGCACCTCTACCAGCAGATGGAGATGGAACAAAGCTGACATTACAGTATATATACCCCCTGCACCTACATCAACCCGCCAGTATTCTCTGCAAACGCTAACTGTGGGCAAACTAACAAAACTTGATTATTTCCAGCACTTAGCCAACAGGAAAACAGTGAGCTCAGACAAAGAGTGGAACAACACTAGTCTAGGGACTGGATTAATACTTACTAGCCATGCACGAGGACAATAGCACAACCATCCGGCAGCCAAGGGCGGAAAGGTGGATTCACCTGTCCTTATTAAAGAAAAGGAAATTATCAGGTAAGTAGTAATTTCTCCTCTCTTAGCATACGGACAGGTGGATCCAGAACACTGCATGCATATTCATGCGGTAATGCTTGGAAGAAAGTGTGTAAGGAAGACCACGTTGCAGCTTGGCAAATAATGAGAGACAAAAAAAATATGTAATCTCTGCCCACGACACTGCCTGAACCTTCGTGGAATGAGCCCTAATGACCAGGCAAGGCTGTTCAGCATTCACATATGCAGCTGTGACTACCTTCTTAATCCAGCAGGCTATTGTAGCCCCCAGCACCGGCTCGCCCTGTTTACTCCCCCCGCGAAGAACAAACAGGCGATCCTTCTTTCTGAGAGGTTTGGAAACCTCCAGATACTGCAAGATATGCCTCTTAACATCCAAGGGCCGTAACAGGTGATATTACTCTGCAACTCTTTCCCTGTTCAACGACAGCAGAGAAACTGACTGATTCAAGTGAAAATTCAAAACCAATTTGGCAAAAACGAAGGAACAGTATATGCAGCTGTATCGCCTCCAGAGTCACCCATCTAAAGGGCTCCCAACAAGCTAAGGCCTGCAATTCAGAAATCTTATGCACCTAAAAAACTGCCAGAAGGAACACCGTTTTCAAGGTCAGTAACCTCAAGGAGAGGCTACGCATCGGTCGAAAAGTGGGGCCCACCAAAAATCCAAAACTAAATTAACACTCCACAAAGGCTCCGGCATCAGCAAGGGAGGACGAAGATGCTTCATACCTTTTAAGAAACACTCCACGTCTGGATGAGCTAACAAGGGTCCACCATTCACCTGACCTCGAAAACAGGCAAGAGCCACCACCTGTACCTTTAATGAATTAAGGGCCAACCCTTTACTCAATCCATCCTGCAAAAATTCCAAAATGAGCGGGATCTTAACTGAACGAGAAGGAACCCCTCGATCTTCACACTGAGCCTCAAACACTCGCCAAACCCGCATATAGGCTAAGGAAATGGAGAACTTTCTCACTCGTAGCAAGGTGGCAATCTCCGCAGCAGAATATCCACGCTTCAGTAACGGAGCCCTTTCAAGGGACATACCATAAGACAAAATTGAGTCGGATCTTCATGAAAAACAGGCCCCTGCCAAAGCAGAGTCCTGTGAACCGGAAATCAGAGAGAAGAGTCCACCAGGAGCCTTCGCCAATCTGCATACCACAGTCTTCTGGGCCAAATCTGGTGTCACCAGAAGCACCGTCCCCATGTGACTCTCGATCCTCCGAATCATTCTGCCCAATATGGGCCACGGGGGGAAAGGTATATAGTAGTTTGGCCTCCAACCACTCTTGCACAAGGGCATCGATGCCCAAGGACTTTTGATCTCTCCTGCGACTGAAGCAGCGAGGAGCCTTCGCACTGCGAGAAAGCACCAGCAAGTCCAGAAACAGGAGGCCCCAGCAATCCACTATGGGCTGGAAAACCTAATTTGACAATTCCCATTCTCCTGGATCCAGACTGTTTGCTGAGAAAAATCGGCTCTTATATTGTCTTTTCCCACAATGTGCGAGGCTTAGATCTCCTGAAGATGCACTTCTGCCCATTGCATAAGTAGGGCTATTTCCTGCCTTACTTGCTACCTCTTGGTTCCTCCCTGGCGACTGATGTAAGCCACTGTTGCATTGTCCGACAGTACCTGGACTGCTTGACCTCGTAATCAGTTGCCGAATCACAAGCATACCAACTGGACAGCACGAGCTTCTAGCTGATTGATGCTCCAGAGAGATTCTTCTGCACTCCAGTGCCTTTGCACTGTCAGCGCCTGACAGTGAGCTTCCCAACCCTGGAGGCTCGCATCTGTCATGAGTACTAGCCAGTCCGGTGATCTTAGAGAAAATCCCTTTCTGAGATGATCCGCTTACAACCACCACTGCACGTGTATAAAGGTTTCCATCGGTAGATGGAGCTGAATCGAATAGTCCTGAGTGTGGGCTCCACCGAGCCAGCAGAATGTACTGAAGGGGGCACATAAGTACCTTTGCCCACAGCACTACCTCTAGGGTTGCTGCCATCAGAGCACCTGTAGATAAGACCACACTGTCGGGCATATAGTGTTTGTGAATAGACACACCTGTACCATCAGCTTCTGAATACGGCCTTCTGGCAGGAACATCCTGCCCCGCTTCATGTCGAACCTTACTCCGAGATACTCCAAGGACTGGGAGAGACGAAGATTGCTCTCGTCCAGTTCACCACTCAAATTAGCTCCTGCAACAAGGAAATTACCTTGCACGAGACTCGAAGGCTCTCTTGTAGACTCTTGGCCCAAATCAGATAAGTATGGGTGAACCAGAATCCCAACCTTTCTCAACTCTGTTGCCACCACCACCATAACCTTGGGAAAGGTTCTGGGCATATTGGCCAAACCAAAAGGCAGTACTCAAAACCAATAATGTCGTCCAAAAACTGCAAAACGCAGAAATAGTTGATGCTCAAGCCAGGTTGGAATATGAAGCTATGCCTCTGACAAGTCCAGAGACATCAGAAACTCTTCTGAAAACCAGTCACCTGCAATAACTGTTAACCTTCTTGAGATCTAGGATGGGGAGAAAAGTGCCTTTCCTTCTTGGGCACAACAAACTAAATGGAATATCGGCCCATATTTTCTTATGACGTGGCACTGGAACTATAGCTCGCAGGCTGAGGAGCCTAGACAGTGTACACTCCACTGCCCATCTCTTCTGCGAAGGGTTGCAGGTATACATCGTGAAAACGTCCTGGTAAACACTGTAAAGCTCCAGGGCATAGCCATCTCTTATCACCTCCAGAACCCACTGGTCTGACATGATCTCGACTACACCTCAGATTTAAAAAAAAAAAAAAAAGGAGGCGCGACCCCCCCCTATCTCCTTCATTGGGAGCTTCGGGAGCCTGCAACCCATCTGGGCTGCCTGGGAAGACAGGACTGAGACCTACCAAAAAATCAAGTCCTCTGAAAAGTCACTCCTCTGTAGGGTCGAAACCATTTGAAACACCTAGTACAACCTTTCGGGTTGAAGCAGCACGGCGTCTGTTTCTTATCTTCTAGAAATAGAGGATGGGACTCACCCTATTTATTGGCCATATTTTTTTTCTAGTTTGCTCCCAATCAAGAGGGAACCTTCAAAAGAATTTCAAAAAGTCAGACTTCAAAATTGCATCGGCCAACCAACTTCTAAGCCATAGCTGATGCCTGGCCGCCATTCAACATTACCAAAGCCAGCCCTCTGGCCAAAGTGTGGACCAAATCACAGCCCGCATCTGCCAAAAAGGTGGCTGCTGATTTCATCACTGTCCTGGAATTCAGAGCAGATTCATCGACCTCCTGAGAGAGAAGTAAAGAAGACCGAGCCACCAGGGAACAACAAGAAGCTATCTGCAAAGTCATTACCATCGCTTTAAAAAGCCTGCTTAAGGATAGCCTCAATTCTCCTATCCTGTGCATCCTTCAAGGCCACGCTCCCTTTTATGGGGAAAGTCATCCTCCATAACGGCACACACAAGCGCATCCACTTATGGACAACACAATTGCCCTCTGGCAGCTGGATCCAGGGGGTACAGCCCTTCCAAGGCTTGTGCCCCTTTAAAATTAGCTTCCAGGTGTCCCATTCAAGATCAATCAATTCTAGAATGGCCTCCATAATAGGGAAAAACAAGAGGCTTTACGCAAAGAAATCAAAATGGGATCTTTCTTTGGCTCGGCCATGGAATCAGTTCTCCGTATTTTCAGCATATTCAAAGTCTGGGAAATCAGAGCCGGTAACTCATCTCTACAAAAGAAACGTAACATAGTTCTATATGACTCCAATCCCAGAGGAAGTTCCCCATCCTCCAGGGAGTAAGGATCGGCATCATCATCCGTGCCATCTGGGTGTCCCTAAGCAGGTCTAAGCATACTCAGACGCTTATTCTCAGCACCAGGCGTGCGGGAATCTGCAGCCTGTGATCCTAAGATTGATGGAACAATTGATAATCTCTGCGAGGGTTGAGGCTATTGTGTTGCAGATGGTTTGTAGCATTTTGGAGGGGATGTTGTCTAGGGTGTGTGTGGAGGGTTTGATTTTCTTTAATAGGGATTCAATTTCTAAAGCCGATGTGGTTTCAAGGTGTTCACGGTTGGCAGTGGTGTCGGGGGGGGGGGGGGGGGGTCATGGTGAAGTCTGTGTCAGGGGGAAAATTTGCTATCAGATTGGTGACTTTGTTATGGAAGAAGGAGGCTAGGTTGTCACATTTGCTTTTGGAGTCTAAGGATGGGCTGTATGTGGGGGAAGGTTCAGTGAGATTTGATATAAGAGTGAATAGGGCCTTGGAATTGTACTGATAGTCATGTATTTTGTGTGCGTGGAAATCGCGTTTTGTTTTTAGTATGGTAGTCCTGTATTCGTGCATGGAAGTTTTGTATGATGCGAGTAAAGAGGGGGATGGGTGCTTCCTCCATTTTCTTTCCTTAATTCTCAGGTTGTTTTTGAGTTTCTTGAGTTCTGTGTGAACCATGCTTTTTTATTGCTGAGGGATAAGTTTACATGTATTGTTTTTAGTGGGCAGATTTTGTCTGCAATGTCTTTGGTGATAACCTCACAGATTATCAATTGTTCCATCACACATGGTGTATTCCCCGCCTCCCTCAAACAAGCAATTGTGAAACCCATCCTAAAAAAACCTAATCTCGACCCATCAGAACTATCGCCTCTATTAGCCAAAATCACCAAAAAGGTAGTCAACCTTCGCCTCACTGATTACCTAGACACACACAACATTCTATCCCCGTCTCAATTTGGTTTCCGTAAATTTTTCAGTACAGAAACACTCCTATTGTCCCTCATAGACACCATTCTCAAAGGCATGGATAATGGTTAAGCCTTCCTTCTAGCGATGCTTGACATCTCCTCTGCCTTCGACACCATCAGTCACAAGATCCTTCTAAACAACCTCTCTAACAGACATATCTGGAACTGCCCATCCTTGGTTCAAATCATACCTTGAAAACAGACATTTCAAGGTCAAATTAAGCAATAGTGAATCTGACCCCATTAAACTTACCCAAGGTGTACACCAAGGCTCTGCCCTCTCTTCCACCCTCTTCAACATCTACCTGCTACCCCTCTGCCACCTCTTAACCAACTTAGGCATCGTTTACTTTATATACGTGGATGATGTCCAATTTATTATCCTCATCACCAATTCACTAGACAATTCTTTAAGAGTCTATAACAACTGCATCAACTCGATTAACCACCTATCTAACCTCAACTTGGCATTCAACCCCAACAAAACTGAACTCATTATTTCCCACAATCCCATCACACTTAATGGCACATCACCCCTCCCTACCTCCCTCACTCAACAAGTACGCAACCTGGGTGTTACTATTGACAACCAGATGAACTTTAAAGCATTCATAAAATCAACTTTAAAGGAATGCTATTTTAAACTTCGTGTTAACAAAAAATTAGGCCACTTCTACACACCCATGATTTCCGCACCGTTCTTCAAACCTTAATCTTCACCAAGATAGACTACTGTAATTCTCTCCTACTAGGCCTCCCCGCCTCCACCACCAAACCCCTCCAGCTATTACAGAATGCCACTGCCAGAATACTCACCAATACCCGTAGAAAAAACCACATCACACCCATCCTAAGAGACCTACATTGGCTCCCAATTTCATCTAGAATTCTTTACAAAACACTCTCCCTTATACACAAAACCTTCATATGGCTAAATAACTCTTTCCACTTCAATACCTCCAACAGACCAACCAGATCTGCCTATAAAGGAACCCTCCATATCCCCTCTCCTAAAACTACACAATGAACCTCCACTAGGGACAGAGCACTCAATAGCAGGACCCCATCAACTGGAACTCTATGCCTCCCAACCTACGCATTGAACCCTGCATACACAAATTTAAAAAAAAAATTGAAAACTTGGCTTTTCAAGCTAGCCTACCCATAATACCTACCATTACCCCCAGCCACTTATGCTCTATTTTAAAAGTTATAAACTGCTTTAAAGTCAGGAACATGCTTGCTAGTCACCAAGCCATTTTCCTTTACACATATTTTATTTCAACAGCCGTCTACTCGCTAGTTTTAATGATATATACCGCACTTTATGCATGCCTGTTACCATAATCTTTAACCAAACATTGTAAATACTGTACAATATATATATATATGCCTTTATCCTCAGTTATGTTTCACTCTGCATAAAAAGTCATGCACCTTTCAGTTTCAATAATATATACCTCTCTAAACATGCCTTATTACCTACTTGTTATCCAAACATTGTATATAGTACCCAATATACATATATATATATATATATATATACTTATATCAACAGTTATGTTCACTCTGCATATAAAGTTATTCGCCTTTCTCTTTTTGCCATGTAAGCAAATTGTTCAATGTATTTTCACTATTATTATACGTTCTATGTAAACCGATACGATGTGAATACGGTTATCAGTATATAAAAACACTTAAATAAATAAATAAATAAAATAAAATAAATAAGATTGGTCCGAGGCAGAGGACTGCACCTGAGGTCCATACCAAAACCAGGGGGCATAAGTCCTGTGCCCACTGAGCTACCTTCCCCCTGCTGAGGAAACAGTTAAGGGAGCCCCAAAATCGGGCAACACCTCTGACAGCTTTTTTTCCATTCGCACATCAAGATGAGAGAAACCGGGCTTAACAAAATCAGATGGAGGCAATTCTCCAAGCCTCCAAATAGCACTGACATAAGTTAGACAGAATACCAGACTGAGATGTCCGAATATGGCAAGCAGCACAAGGGGCAAGGCGCTTAGGCTTCTTTGCTATTGGCGCCATCAGGTTGTCAGTCCACTCTAACGGGCATCTGATAAGTGCGCCCAGCTGTGTTAGCGCTGCAAAAAATAAACGCCCAAAACGTATGCACTCAATAGTGTTCTGATAAATGCACAAAACTGAGCTCCCACCAGGATGCTCAGACAGTATGCGTAAATAAGTGCGTGCATAACTAAGCGCCCAGGCAGGTGCCCCTATGCGCCCAACTAGGCGCACAAACTGGACGCACAGCCGGGCGCACAAGCACGAACCGACGTAACTGAAGAGAGCACTCTAATGCGCAAGAAAAAAAACCACGCAAACACACCGCCACGGCCTCTCACGTGGCAAACTCAAGCCCGAGAGCAGGTCCTAGCCAAAAAGGCTGGTTTTTTTGTTGTGTTTTTTTAATTACCCGAGCTCAGCCCATCCGGTTGAGTACAAGGTCAGTCTGGCTGCGGGGGAAGAGAGTGAGGACCTTCACCGCCGCGCTCAATTTCCTGTATCCGCTTGCCTTTCAGTTTTTGGAGTTTTTTGGTTTTTTTTGTTTAACAATTAAGTCCACACCAGCAGAAAACCAGCTAGTGGACCAAGGCACTCATCTGAGGGAGGGATCCAAGGATGTCAGCTCAGGAATTCTCAACTGAAGGAGGGACCATAAGGTATCTCCACAGGAGAGCAGGGTGAAAACATTTTCTCTTTTCTCCTTTAAAAAAAAATTTATTTTTTTTAAAATAATTTTTATTCATGTATTGCAAATAAAATATAGTACATAGCATGGTACAAAAGTTACTATCAGAGCACAAGAAAAAGAAAAAACATGATTATCTCTCGAGTAACAAAAACGAGAAAATATCTAGTACAGCCCCCATGCTTCTTGAATCTGCATGAAAGTGTAGTTTTCTCCCCAATCCCCCCCCCCCATCCCTACAAGGAATTTCCTTTAAAATTTTTAAGCAATCCCCAGTAGGGAGATGCACATACACCATCTGCTGGAGACGGAGAATACTGGCAGGCTATCGGTGCAGGGGCATATGACTGGAGGAGTAGCTTAGTGGTTAGAGCAGTGGCTACGAACCAGGTGACCAGGGTTCGAGTCCCACTGTCGCTCCTTGTGATCTTGGACAAGTCACTTTACCCTCCAATGCCTCAGATATATATATATACCGTTATGTCATCTTTGCTCGGTCTCCATCTGCTGGTAGAGATGCATAAACCACTGGCTCTCGATCCACCTGCCTGTATGCTAAGAAATGTATTATTTAGTAAATTACAGACCAGTGAGCCTGACATCAGTGCTTGAAAAAATGGTTGAAACTATTATAAAGAACAAAATTAACAGAGGACAAAGCCAACATGGATTTAGCCAATGGAGGTCTAGCCTCACCAATTTGATACCAATCTGTAACCTTTTTTGAAAGCGTGAATAAACCTGTGGATAAAGATGAGCCAGCTGATATAGTGTATCTGGATTTCCAGAACGTATCTGACCAAGTATCTCATGAGCAAATGAAAAAGTCATGGGGGTAGGAGGAAACACTATTGTGGATTGAGAACTGGTTAAAAGAAAACAGAGTAAGGCTAAAGGTGAATAAATGGAGTGCCCCATGGAAGTGTACTGGGACCACTGCTTTTTAATATATTTATAAATGGGAACAGGTGAGGTGATCAAATTTGCTGACACAAAATTATTCAAAGTTGTTAAATCACAAGAGGACCTTGCGAGACTGAGCATTCAGATAGCAAATGATGTGGAGAAGTGCAAAGTGATACATGTAGGGAACAGCAACCCAAATTATAGCTACGCAATGCAAGATCCCACATTGTAATTCAGCACCCAGGAAAAGGATCCAGGCATCATCGTGGCTGTGCTGAAATTCTCCGTTCAGCGTGGGACGGTGGTCAAGAAAGCAAGTAGAGTACTAGGAATTATTAGGGAAGGAAGAGAGAGAATAAAATGGAGAATATGATAATGCCTCTGTATCACTTCAAGGTGCAACTGCACATTCAGTATTGTGTGCAATTCCGGTTACCGCATCTCAAAAAAGATACAGCAAAATTTTAAAAGTTACCCCTATGAGGAAAGGCTGAACAGGTTAGGGCTTTTCAGCTTGGGGTTAAAAGAGTTGAAGAGAGAAATGACAGAAGTCTTATAAAATGAGTGAAGTGGAACAGGTAAACACAAATCTGTTTACTCTTTCAAAAGCTACAAAATAAACTTACTAGGAAATACATTTAAGACAAACAGGAGAAAATACTTTTACTCAATGCATAATTAAACTCTGGAATTCATTGCCTGAGGATATAGTAAAAGCTATGAGCTTGGCTGGGTTTAAAAAAAGTGTGGACAAGTTCTAGGAAGAAAAATCCATAAACCATTATTAAGATGGACTTGGGGAAATCCACTGCTTATCCCTGGGATAAGCAGCATGGAATGTATTATAAGACTGGCCATACTGGGTCAGACCAAAGGTCCATCAAGCCCAGTATCCTGTATCAAACAGTGGCCAGTCCAGGTCACAAGTAGCTGGCAGGATGCCAAAAGGTCGGTCTTAAGATCTGCATATGCTCAGAAAATCCTTCTTGGTTTTTCCAAGCTCTGAGAGCACTTTTCTTTCTCAGTGTCACCTTGACATCACCCACTTGTGTGGCTGATTCATGTCCTGCTTATCCCATGGAGAAAAATTAGGTAGATTCATGTCACCATGGCTGCTGGCATAAGTAACAGAAGGGGTCTTGTGATTCCAAATGAACTGGATACTGCTACCCTGAGCTGGGCGCATCACAAGAACATGTTGGAAACGGTGTAAAAGATAAAGATGAAATGTAACCTACTCATCCAAGATATAAGATCAGCTTTAATCTTACGAAGCACATCTGATGTCTCTGAGCCCTTGAGGCTCCCTACACTTGCTCTGCTCCTTCCACCTTTCCTCCCAGTGTGCCTCTTCCATCCCATCACCCCCCACCTGATTAATCCTGCTTATTTCCATCTTTCCTGGTACTGACATTTTGGCACTCGCATTTCTGAATCATTCCACCTTATTAAAACAAGCAACAGTTCTCCAAGTATATCACATCGTTTGATCTCTGGTGAACAAAAAAGGCAAATAGAGCTGCCCTCCCGGCAGCCTGTGAGCCGCAGAAACATTTGCATACTAATCTTTGCCACAAAGAGTGAATCTGCAGTAAAATGTGCCTGACGGAGCCAAATGCAGCCCCACACGCTCCCCGCCTTACATAAGTAAATCTGATGCTATGCACTGCGAGGATACAGACATTCAGAGCACAAGGAGCTCGGTATTTGTGTGACATGACAAAGTACAGGAAAAATGGGACTGCCTTTGACCTGAAGCCAGCAAGATCTCCCACTAGCCCAAGGCCATATACGAGGCTCACGCTGGTCTCTGGTTTCAGGCAGCTGCCAGTTACCTCAAACCTTACCCTCTGTATTCAGGAGGAGTGGTGGGCGATGCCAGCTGCGCAGCCCTCTCCTGCTTAGAAAGACGTTCATGACGGTTCCCCTACAGGTTCATAACAAGAGGAAGACCAGGACATGGGAGCTTGCTGCTAGAGACAGCGGAGAAATGCTGCCACCTATCTATCCCTAGTGTGTACCATCCATGCCTGCTCTGTTATCTTCTGACTGAAGGCGTCTATTAGCGAACAGCTTCACGGCGCGGACGCCTTGGAGGATCCGTCAAAGCACATGGACGAGATTACTCTGCACGCCACCGGTTCTGCGACTGCTTCCTAAAGTCTCCCAGGACCATCCTGCACAGCCTTCTGCTAAAGCTGCGTTAGTGAGGACAACTGCAGTTAAAAGAACGTCCCAGGTTGAACGCTGTAAAATCACAGCCTTCTACGTGAGGAATTACCTGGGAAAGTCCAGGAGAAGGGGCAGGGTGCGGGGCTGCGGGGGCTCCTCCTATAGGTTGCGCTGCTTTATTCATTTCATTGGGTGCTGCATAAGGATCCCCTGGCTACCTGTGGACACAAAAATGTTTAAAACAGCCATTAATACAGGTTGCCAGTTTGAAAGCGTTGAATGGCTTTGGGAGCGATACCATGGTAGAGGGTGGTAGAGGGGGAGGAAAGACACGGGAGGATGCCAGGCTGAGAAAGTGAGCGAGGAGCTTCCATTCACCTGCACGACGTGAACGAGAAGCAGGTGCCAAAGCATCAAACTGATCAATCTGCGCCTCTTACTGCGCTCCGCTGAGAACCAGGTCTTTTGGATCAGTGGACTATGGGTGTTTTTAAATAAAGTAATTCAATAAAATTCACCACCGGATCTTAGCTGCCGACAGGCACAGCCAGCATGAGGGGTTCCTGCAGTAGCAGCCCACAGCCCCAGTACAGCACATCCACTCACAAGGGATTTATCCCCCCACCCCATGCCCAGCTGTGCTGCCAGATCCCTTGGGGCAGAGACACAACACTTTCAGGCACAGTCATTGGCTTTGGGCATGGGGGGACGACACTGGCCCCGCTATTAGAAACATATTTTACATTTTATTTAATAAAATGGGATTTCATACTTCTCAACGACACCAAAGCATGTTACAATATAAAATAAACTCACCTCCTTCCACTACTTCATTTAAAACCATGCCCCAGCCACTTCCACAAACAGTTAAAAATGACATTCCCACAGAATCGTTTCGGAGGAACAGATACAAATGGATGAAAGGAGATTCTGCTTCTGATTCTACCCCCGAGAATAAATTGCGATTCCTAAATACACAATCCGCTTTGAATACTCCTGACACATCAACAGACAAAAAAAAAAAGGTATGTTGTATTACAAATATAAATTTTTTCTTCATGGCAACAAGGCAGGAAGAAAGTTGGCTAATGCTGTGAAGCAATGTCATGGCAAATCCTATGTAGCTGTGATGGAGACGAGGGAATGTACTATTGTTAGAGACAGTAAACAGAGTGGGAGCCTTTTTGTTAATTTTTACAAAAATCTCTATGCTCTGGAACCTAACAACATACTGGAGGTCATAAAATATTTAAGGGATATTCCCCTTTCCCAGTTGACAAAACAAGATTTAAATTTGTTAAATGCTCCTCTTTCTCCGATAGAATTACATTCTCTTATTAGAAATTCAGCGTTACATAAGGCTCCAGGTCCAGACGGCATGACCGGTGAATTTTATAAACTCCTGACTGACCAGGTCTGCCTACCGTTGGGAAAAATGTTTGATTCTCTATTGGAGACGGGAGTTTTATCGGGGGATTAACCTAGCTAATATTGTGGTCTTGCCTAAACCAGGGTGATCCCTTGTTGCCTGTCTCATATAGACCAATCTCTTTATTGAACTTCAATGTAAAGTAAAGGGAGATATGCAACCACAAATGTCTGTCAAGTTTTAGTTTCCATGGAACACTCCATACAACATCACATGAATTCTTCACTCATTAGTATTGACACCAAAAAGGCATTTGGTAGGCTTAATTGGGATCTCTTCTCAGTTCTGCAGACATATGAATTTCAGGGTTTCTTCTTACAGTATATTAAAATATTATACACTAACCCTAAGGCGAGAATACTAATAAATGGGGGATGTACTGAGGTTTTTAGTTGACATCGAGATGGCTATCTCTTGTCATCCCTACTTTCTGTGTTATCATTAGATCCTTTTATTCGAAAACTTCTGCAGGATGGGTGCATTGAGGGTACTACCATTGGAGACAGAACTTTTAAAGTTGCTGCATTTGCAGATTATCTCCTTTTACATATTACTCAGCCACACATTTCTTTGCATGTCTTGTTAACTAAGGTTGCTATTTATAGAGAGCAGGCTGAGCTGAGGTTGAACTTAGATAAGTCTGAAGCTATGGCTATTGGTGAATGGGCAGCTAGGGATTGGAGGGGTACATTCCCATTAGCCTGGGCTGCTCACCATAAGAAATATTTGGCTATCTGGCTAACTAAAGACATGAGTCTTTTACATTCTTTTAATGTGCCTAAGTTGCAAGCGGTTACTAAAGCTACTTTACGGAAATGGAATCATTTAGCTTTATCTCTGGGGGAGGGGGGCAGGATTCCCCTGTTTAAGATGACCATCTTTCCCAAGTGGATTTATATCTTGAATGTTCTCCCTTTGGTGTTGAGCTTAAAAGGCATCCATGCCTTTTCAAAGGGAACTGTGTTTTTTCTTGTGGAAGGGAGGTAAATCTAGAGTGCCTTTGTTACAATTGATGGGTTTGGGACAGCAGGGATGGATGGATCTGCCAGATATAAGATTGTCGACCACTGTGCCAATTTAAAACAGGTAGGAGATTGGTTTATGGGTACTTCTTTTTACTGTGATAACCAATACGAAGCTATTACCCATCCTATACACCTCCATTTTATATTGCACGCTACATCTTCCCAACTATCGCCCTATTTGAGAAATCGTGTCTTGATATTCTCAGCCCATAAATACTGGCAGTGGATTACTTCTAAATTGAAATTGAGTAATTCCATATCTCCCTTCCTCCCTATCGTGGGTAATGATATGTGTGCCTGAGTCTGAGACCAACATGGAGAGACTGACTCACCCAAAATCCTTTGCTGCCTTGGCCTGCTTGCAGTTCTGGCCATGGGAACCTTAAATGCCCTATCGACCCTGATTTGGAGAAACTACAGGAGACATCTGGACAGCAGCAGGAGATGTCAAAAACTTATGATGGAAGGTCATGGGGTCACGAAAAGCAGAAGGAAAAGATTAGAATCTCACAGGCTGTTTCCACTAAGTGGTACCGGCGAAACCAGAGTCTTGGAAACCTCCCCGAGGGTGAAAACCTGACAGAACAAAGGACTTTGTACATGATACTCCCATAGATTCAACACTTTGGGGATTGAGACTGTGTTATGTATAAAAAGAAGACTTTACTAGTGTACGGAGAGAAACACAGGGTAGAGCTTCTGTTGAGCATCTGGCCGGAGAGGTCTTGTCCCCCTGTTCCTCCCAAAGGTACCTGCATTGCTTATTGATATGCAATAATAAACAAATTTGTTTCTACTAAATTTGGTATGGTACCTTTGTGTTCATGAAGCAGCGCCGTTAAGCTGATTTAGCACTCAACAGAAACAATTTTCAACCTGGGATGGACAGACGTATTTATAGGAAATGGGTGTCCAGTGGTTTAATCGGTTGTTTCTCACTTTCTAGTTGAGGAGGGGAAAATTGTTGCCATTTCATACCTTATAGCAAAAGATGGGGAGGGAAATATAGATATTTTTAGTTATTTGCAATTCCATCACTATGTACATTCATTATCGTCAGAATTAATCTGTGATTTGGGATGAGAATTAGTGCTAGATTGATTTGATCTAGAAGACCCTGGAAGACATACTTTATCCTTTTTTCATTAGTCGCTGCGAGCTAAACTTCTTGGGTTCTCGCTAGAGAGTGTGGTCTAAGTGGAATCAGGAATTACACATTTTCTATATCCGCGTTTACTTCTTGCTTTAGAATTATTTCTAGAATTGCACAGAATATGCTGATAAGGGAAGTGCAATTTAAAATTTTATCCAAAGCCTATATCTCACAAAGACAAGCATACTTAACTGGTTTAACTGATTCTGACTTGTACTTGGAAATGTAAGGTGGAGGCTGGTACACTGGGTCATTCTTTCTGGTCCATATGAATATCCAAAAATTTTGGGAACAAGTATATCATTACGTTGGAAATGTCCTTTCTGTGAATTTAGTCTTTTCCACTCCAGTGGCTATATTTGGACTTCTGAATTTGGGAGAACAACATACAGCACTACAAAACCGATGGATATCAAAGATTTTTCTGTTAGCCAAAACTACTATCCTGAACCATCAGAGTTGAATCCGATTACACCTATTTTCTTCTGGAGGAATGCTGTACATCAATTACTGCTAATGAAAATGATGATTGGAAAGAGGTCCTCCCAAAAACAAGAAAAAACAGCTGGACATTTGGTTACCGAATACTGACTCTTTACCTTCTTGTGTTCGTAATATGATTTTGAATACATACAAGTCTATAGCTGGTTGTTTAATACAAACTGCTCATCATTATCAGGGTGGAAGGGTGGGAGGGATGGATGGGTTGGTTGGGGGACTGTATAACTACTTTTTGATGTTCTCTTTTGTCCATGCCCTGTGTGCTCAAGGACAATGCACCCAGGCATGTCTTGTCAATTATTCTTTCAGTCTTTAATAAACAGATTTAAACATAAAGAGTAGCTTGGCAAGACGGGACTTTTTCTCCTTATCTGCTGACCAGCTCCTACGCCACTGTACTCTTCTCACTGCCACATCTGAGACAGTGCTCAAGAAAACATTCTAAGAAGGTCAAAGAGCATCTGTGAGGAAAGCTACTCCGGAGTTGATTCGAGCTGTGTCTTCCATTTCCGGCAGTTGCTATACCCATCTCACAAGTGCTTGTGCTACAAAATCCTCCACATGGAGGCCTGCAGAGTCAACACATTGGTCGTAAACACTTGTCTCATTATTGCCTCAATTTTTGTATCCTGGCAGTTCTTCAATGGCATTCCTTCTTCCACTGCATTGTGGTCTTACAGGTCACTGCCGAGACAGACACTTCTACCTCTGGAACCTTCAGGAGGGTATCTTTTGTCTTTTGGGGTAGTGGGTATATTTTTCCTAAGACCTTGGTACCTCTTAATGGACTCTGGACTACCTCCCATTCCTCTATTATCATCTCCTTCAGTGCAAATGTGGTATGAAAGTTTTAGCAGCTTATGTTTTCCCTGCATGGTAGGACCCCTTCTACTGGAGTCTCATCCTTAGGATCAGAGATCCTAAGTGATGCTAGAGTTTCTGAAATTAGAGTGGGTAGCTCCTCTTTTCAGAAGAGGTGAACCACCAAGGAATTCTCTTCCTCAGAAGACCATTCTCCCTCTTGCTTGTCTGACTGGCCTGAATCCAGGCTGCTGGGGACACCCACCTACATTCCTGTGTGGAGGTTTTGATAGATGGCCCTGGGCTTCCTGTGGCTACTCTAGCCAGTTTATGAGCTAGTCCAACCAACTCCTCCTGAGGGGAGGGTCCCAGTCCTTGGTTTGCTTGCATAGCCTTGAAGGCTTAATGCATAAGTAAAATGAATTCAGGCACATACATCCAGGTTTTGGTAAGACACCTACCTTGCTCTGCCTACTTCCTGACGAAACTACTGAGATTTCTTGGTCTCTGGGGATTCCACTTTGCTGCAGACTCTTCTTCTGGTGCCTCCATATATTTTGCCTGGGGGCTACCTGGTTCCTCCTATCCCCCCAGGGGAGGGGTGGTATAGGGGCCTGCCTCCTGTACTGCTGGGTCTGTATTACACAGTGGGCAAATTGAACTGGCCACCACAGAGAATCTCTTGGTTCCACAGGCCAAACACCTCATTCCTCTATTCATCCTTCCAGAGTGCCCTCTTCCTAAGTGCTGGAACTGTCTTGAATCCCCATGGGCTGCTAGCCTTCTGACTCCGAAAAGCACCCGACCGCTGGAGAACACGTGGTTGCAGGACTCCTATACCAGTGTGGATTCTTGCCGCACCATGGCTGTCAGTGAATACGACCTATCACTCCAATGCAGCCTCTTACCACAACACAGCTGTCAGCAGGAACACGGCCACAAAGCGGCTGTCAGTGCTCCTAGACCCAGAAGCATCTGCCAGCAGGAACACAACCTCCTCACCTCCTCCATTTTATTTAGATTCTGGTTTTCAGCACATTCAGGTACTGTAGGTATTTCCCTATCCCCAAAGGACTTACACTCTGAGTACTTGGGGCAATGGAGGGTAAAGTGATTTGCCCAAAATCATAAGGAGCTTACTCCTATGTGACTGCTCCTCAGCACAGCCATGGACCCACAGAGTGGCCTCTGTAAAGTTCCAGCACTCAACGAAAGGGATGCAGCCTGCTTCAATGCTGCAGCTGTCTAACATCTGTTCCATCTGCCCCCAGCTTTCTCCCTTTATGAACCTGAGGGACAGGGGAAGAAATAACTCCTTCCTAGCTTACCTTAGAGAGACCCAATCTCAGAGGTCCTCTGAAGGGAGTCAGCACAGAAGTTTGGGGAGGAAACACCTTCCAGAAATCTAGGCCTCATGCCAGTTCCCAGCTCCCCTTAGGGAGAGAGGACCCACTGCTAGGGTGGCCACACCAGGACCCCGAAGGGAGCTGGGAGCACTACCTGAGGGCTCAACCGCGAAGCCAGAGGGATGCAGAATCTCAGGAGCAAGCTAATGGGAGACCTCATGTGGAATCCCAGGTGCAAGAGGACTGACAACCAGTGCAGGCAAGCCATGTCAATGACTCTGGTCCATACTTCTGGAGACAGAGCTACAGGCAGCAGCCTCGAGCCACACCTCCCTTATAGTGAACATGACATCATGTAAGAAATGTCTTATGTCTCCTCCAGTTGTGGAGAGGAGAAATCCCTACAGTCAAGACTGGTCTCTAACAGGAGGATAAGGAACGCCAATAGGTAGGCATTTACATTTGCCATAGATCCTGCCTGATCTTTATTAAATTGAGCCACTAACAATGTCATCAGCATATAGCGGTCTTAAAGGTAATGTGCACCGAGCAGCAGCTGCTACTCTACACAACTAACTGTGCAGACTGGGTGAAGCACTCGGGTCTTTTTCTGCCATTATTTACTATGGTACTATTCATGTCCATAACAGGCGCTGTGTACAAGGGAATCAAGACAGAGCCCTCTATCAGACATCTTAAAGAACAAGGCTGAGAATTCTTTCCATTTCAAAGGACCTGCTGAGATCTATTTTCCATGGAACCATTTTAATACCAGAACCCAAATCCAATCTGGTATTAAAACGGTTCCATGGATCTAACATGCAAATGCTGCTAAGAGGTCCAACAAAGGGGCTGATGCAATAAAACGGGCACTTGTTTTACTCAGGCACGCATAACCACCTCTCCTGGGCGCCCAATGCAATAATCAAATGAGCTGCCGCACTAAAAAGGACGAGCATGGGGAAATTGTACATCCCGGGCGCTCCAAAGCGCGTTAATGCGCTACTGCAGGGCAAAGGCGAGGCAGATACCCTAACTCTCCTCCTGGCTCTAGAAGTTTGGGTGAGTTTTAAAGTCCTGGATTCTGCCGGCTTCTGGGTACCCGGGGGAGCAGAGGAAGAAGGAAGCTCACCTTCAAAGTCTCTCTGCGGTGATTTTAAAAACTGTTTGATATAAATTAAAACACGAAGAAAATAAAAGAGCGAGTGGGGTTTTAGTTTGATCAAGGCTAAATTCATCCTGTAGCTGCCAGTCAGGTAGAGGAACTTGTTGAGCAGCCAGGAGAAAGCAGAAATCACCGCTTGGCTAATGGGCCCTTGACTGGCGGTATGTCTTAAAGCCAGCTCCAAGGCTGGCATTACATTTGCCGCATTAACAAAGGTGCGTTAGCCAAGCGGAAATTTTCTGCATCGGGGGTAATAGCTAATAGCGTCATCTACATGGCATTTAAATGTGAAGAGCACTATTAGCTACGCCTGAGTTTGGAGTGTTAGCCTAGCGCATCCAAAACGCTCATCCAATCGGTCATTAAGTTGTGCACTAGGCTGAGCGAACTTTATTGCATTGACCCCAAAATTTGTAAGAATCTACTGCATTATCAGCTTGAACCCTTATCTAGTTGATTATACCCCCACTTGGAAGCCTGATTAGAAACTCCCTTGACCAACAACTGAATCTAGTTGAAACTACATTTTTCAGTTAGTTTCCCTAAGAAAAGGGAAATGGGACCCTGGACAATGAAACTTTCTTTACATCCAATCAAGATTTTATTTTATTTTTTTTAACGATCGGTATAATGCTAGTCTGTGTCAGCTAAAATGGAAACTCACCCACAATTCCATGAAAGATTCTCTACATGGGCCAAGTCATTGCTCGCCTCATGAGCTAATATAGACACAATTTTATGTGAAGTTGATTCCCATCTGTCTCCTATCATTCCTACTTCCAGTGAAACCTCCCTATTCACCTCTATCACTGATGGGATATCACTTAAATAGTCTAGGGAGCCAACTCCAGGACAAAACAATTCTGAACCTATCCTCTTTAGGTCCTCTTGAGACAGCTTGAACCCTTCCAGATATAAAAGTAAAAAACTTTGCTGTATTCTTCTAACTTTTTCTATGAAAAAAAAAACCCCAAACAGCAAACACTCCACTTGAAAGAAACGTTAAAAACCGAGAGCTAATAATCTGGTAATCGCCCTAGCAAGCTCCTTAGGACAATTTTTAGAAACCAGTACTTTTTGAAAATTAAGTTTTCCTGGCTTCCCTCCCCGCTGCCCTGGCCTCAGGATGCCTTACTTTAACACCGTTCTTTATTTAAAGCAGACTAATTTGTCCTCCATTTCCTCTCAGTCTGACCTGCTGCTTCAATAGCTTTAAACCTTTATGGAACCAAGCCGGATGATTTCTAAGATCATTACACAAGTTTTTAATGGTCGCACTTCATCAGTGATCGAATTCCAGTTTTCCCACTCCCCAACTCCCCCCGAATTGATCTTGTTTTCCTTTATAACTCAGTCACAGCAGCTAAAGATCAGTTTACTCATCCAATGCGCAGTTACTTCAGTCCCCACTGCCAAGAATGTATATATACAGCTGCCAGACATGCAGCGTGACAACGTGTAAGAGTTTATTCTTCTATACAGAACCGATTAGCATAACAGTTCCCATAATCCAACCCAGCAGACACAGGATCTCCCCCACATCTTATCCCCAAGCTGGAAATTATCTGAACAGCTAACCGTTTAGGTCCTGTTGGCATCAACCCAGTTGATTTCTGGGGAACTGCAGCCTGCCAGTTCCAGCAGGGCTACCTCATGACCTACATTGATGCGAGATTGTGCTCTCTTTTACCAGCCTCTTTTCTTCTCATCACCTTTCCTCATCCACGTTTAACTTCCCAAATCTGCTCCCATGACTGTCTCCTCTCTCTCTGTCCCAAGAATGCTTGAAATCCGTCACAGTGCTGGTCTACCAACAACCTCTCAGTATAGAAATATTTTCTCATATTCTCCTTGAATTGTTCTCCCTACAGGTTCAAGTCATTACATATGGTCCTTGAAATTCCTTTACTATGGAAGAAGTCATCTTTCTGTAATTTACTGAAGCCTATAAAATTATCTGAATATTTCCATCGTATCCCCACTTTCTTTCTTACAGCAAGTACATTTTGAGTGTCTTAAGCCTCTCTTTGTATGGCTTGTGCTGCAGGCCTTATATTATTTTAGTAACCCTTGTCTGAACTGTCTCCAATCTCTCATTGTCCTTAACAAAGCTATGGCCTCGAAAACTGAACTAGTACTTAACGTGACGTCCTACTATTGGCCTATACAACAATACCTCCTCTATTTTCAGATGAAACTTCTACTTATATAACCAAGCATGCTGTTAGTTTTCACAATAACCCTAAAGACATTTGAGGTGATTACTCCTGGATCTCTTCCTTGTTTAACAGATTCCAGTTCTTTTCCTTCTACATAAGTAGTTGGTGAATATTTCTGCCCCAAATGCAATAAATCTCATTCCCCAATTGTCAAACCAATGTTTTCCTTTCATTTTTTTCACATCTTCTGGTGTCTCCTCTCTGGACAAATTTTTGTATCATCTGCCAACAAGCATATTTTTCCTTCCAAAAATGTCATTAATGTTATTAATAAAGATACCGAAAAGAACCAGTCTGAGCACGGAGTCCTGGGGTACATTACTTGATTCCATTATCCACCACTCTCTGCGATCTGTTCAACCAATTTACAACACTCTGTCCCACTCCCTCAAGGTTTACCAATCTTCTACAAGGAATAACATCCAAACCAGAAACTGAAGTCCAGATAGTAGATCTCCACCACCTACCATTCCTGTAACCTTATTAACGAACTCAATCTTCCCTTTGAGAACATTTGGTGTGGTCCAGTAATCTACTTGTTTCAAGATGCTTTCTTTTTCTGCTGTTTAGACTAATACAGTCTGTAGTTGCCTACCTCCTCCTTGGCCCTCAACAGGACGGTCTCCTACAAATCCTTCAGACTTGTTCTGTTTTCAAGGACAGGTTAACAGAAATGTGAGGGGCACAGTCCCCACATTCTTGGGTTTATGAGGAGGGTCAAGATGAGCATGCGGTCCATTCCCTGTGGACAAGCAGGCCAGAAACATGGCATGTTCACTAGCTGTTAGGGCAAATGGACAGTGTTATGAGGTAAACATGGACATGGTCGCATTACACTACCTATGAGGATGACAACACGTTTGAGAAAGCGACACTTGTATACTCAATACCTAGTCACTTATTGTAAAGCATATCCCAGTATTACACATGTTTTATTATAAACAAACTTTAGTTTAAAAATATCTGCAGTCGAATAGTTCAATCGCTGTGTCTGCCAATTATGGCATTTCTTATGTTCTTAATTCAGCAACTTCATTGACACAACACTGCTGGCTGTTTTAGTTTCTCTTGCATTTTTAAGTAGGCTAGTAAACGTAGCTCACTGGCTCAAGTAAAAAAAAAAAAGTTATAATCACCAATAAAATTTGGGGTTAAATATTGTGGGAGGGAGGGGGAAGGAATCATTATTTGCACCTTGCAATCCTGTGCATGTCTGGGTGGGAGTCATGCTAGGGCTTTAAAAGTACAAGACAACGTTCCAGAGCAGGTTTATTCTCAAACTCAAACCAGGTTGTTTCACCATATAAATCAAATACTAAATACAGCATAGGCTGCTACTGCTGGTCTGCAGTACACAAGATGTCCACAATATAAAGCACAGAATTCACGTGATTACCAGGCTTAAGATACACCAGTTCCGTACCCAAGGTACAGGATTAGAGATAAGGATTCTGGATGAGGTATGAGGTCTCCTCTGAGACAACAGCAGGGTTCTCTTTCCTGGAGTCCTAGAGTTACCAGGAAGAGTGGGATCTCCATCAAATGACTTATGAGGAGAGGCTGAAGGACCTAAAATGTATGCCCTGGAAGAGAAAAGGTGCAGGGGAGATATGATACAGGCCTTCAGATACTGGAAATGTTTTAATGATGCGTGAACTTCAAACCTTTTCTGTTGGAAAAGAAACAGTAGAACTGGTAGTCACGAAATGAAATTCCGGGGGGGGGGGGGGGGGGGGGGGGACGACGACACAACTCAAAATCAACATCAGAAAATATTTCTTCATGGAGAGGATGGTGGATGCCTGGAATGCACTCCCAGAGAAGGTGGTGAAGACAAAACAGTGAAAGAATTCAAAGGGGCATGGGATAAACACTGTGGATCCCTAAAGCCTAGAGGACAGAAATGAAGAAAAGGGTGCATAGGGGTAACCGGCTCGGTGCGATGGTTACTACTCAAGGCAGAACCCGGGAATTACTACAGTCAACAAATAAGCCTGGATATTTCTGATGCAACTGCAACATCACTCTCTGCTTGAAAGCGGGGGGGAGGTAGGGAACTGGATTCAGAACCAACATGGGCCCCGATATTTACAATCTGGGGATACCGAAATACCTGATAATTTCGTTTTCCTTAGTGTAGACAGATGGACTCAGCATCCGGAAACCTTGGGTGAAAAAACCCCAAACAAAAAAACCCCCGAGAACAAGACAAGCACGGATAAGCCAGGTATTACCCCTAGTTCAAAACACCCATAGTTGCCAGGTGTCGGCGTTATTCGGTTGAGTGCGCTGGCGGTCTCCAATTTGGAAATCAGTTGAACCAGTCCTAGTTAATCAAGTTAACCAAGTTAATTAAGTTATTAAAGCACACATCTATCCACAATTGCTTTTCGAGGGGAATACTGAAGAGCTGAGCATGCTGCATGGGTATATGTAGGGCTGACGTCAGTTTTGAAATCTGACTCCGTCTCCCATCTGCTATCAGGAGTACACTATACCCTTTGGTCCTGAGTCCATCTGATGGCTCCTGGTTTCTCCCTGGCGGTTGATGAAGGCAAGTATTGAGGCATTGTCCGACATGACTGACAGACTCGCCCCGGAGTCTGTGGCCAAATCGTAGACAGGCTAGTCTGACTGCTCGGGCTTCCAGCCGGTTTATGTTCCATCCCGCCTCTTCTTTGTCCCACTGTCCCTGGGCCGTCAGTTCCTGACAGTGGGGTCCCCACCCTTGCAGACTCGCATCTGTGGTGAGCAAGATCCAGTTCTGTGGGGATAGTCTTATTCCCTTGCTCAGGTGGTCCTCCTGTAGCCACCACTGGAGCTGTGTCCAAACCTCTGCTGGTAGCTGGAGGTGCATGGAGTAGTTCTGGGACGTCGGGTCCCATCGTGACAGTAGGGAACGTTGTAGTGGGCGCATGTGGGCCCTTGCCCATGGAACGACTTCCAGGGTTGATATCATGAGACCGAGGACTTGGAGGTAGTCCCATACCTTGGGGCGAGCACAGTTCAACAGTTTTCGCAGTTGGCCCATCAGTTTCCTTCTCCTTGGAGGGGGGAGGAGAATAACCTTGTCTTGCTTGGTGTCGAATCGGACTCCCAGGTACTCTAGCGACTGGGAGGGCTGTAGGCAGCTCTTGGCTGTGTTGACAACCCACCTGAGATTCTGCAGTAGATTCTGGACTCTGGTGGTCGCCTGATAACTTTCCTCTGGAGATTTTGCCCTGATCAGCCAATCATCCAGGTAAGGATGTACGAGGATTCCTTCTTTCCTCAGTGTTGCCACCACTACCACCATTATCTTGGTGAAAGTCCAAGGGGCGGTAGCTAGTCCAAAGGGTAGCGTCCGGAACTGGTAATGATGGTCCAGTATCGCAAAGTGTAGGAAGCACTGATGGTCGTGATGCACCGGGATGTGGAGATAGGCTTCGGATAGATCCAGTGAAGTCAGGAATTCTCCCAGCTGTATTGCCCTTATGACTGAGCGTATGGTTTCCATGCGGAAGTGTGGTACTCAGGTAACGATTGACGGTCTTGAGGTCCAGGATGGGCCGGAACGTTCCCTCCTTCTTGGGAACAATAAAATAGATGGAATAGTGACCAGTATTTTGTTGGTGCGTGGGCACCAGAGTTATCGCCTTTAGGCTGAGTAGTTTTGTCAGTGTGGTTTCCACTGCCGTCCTCTTGGAGAGGGCGTGGCACGGTGATCTCACAAATTTGTCTGGAGGGATGCTGTGGAAGTCCAGATAGTATCCCTCTCGAATGATGGTTAGGACACACTTGTCAGACGTTATCTCTACCCATCTTTAGTAGAAGAGGGTAAGTCTGCCCCCTACAACTTCTCCCTGTGGATGGGTCTGCTGATTCTCATTGTGGGGTACGGCCAGAGCCTGTACCTGAGCCTGCTCCCCTCTTGTTTCAGTTCCGAAAGGACTGGGACCTGCCTGTGGGGCGAGGTGCTTGGTAGTATGTGTTCTTGTACGGTCTAAAGCGCTGTGCTCCTCTGCCCTTGGTTCTTCGGGGAGAGGAGCGCTGGTTTCTTTTGGTCCTGTCCTCCGATAGGTGAGGTACTAGAGATTCGCCCCATTTGTTGGCTAACTTCTCCAATTCGCTTCCGAACAAGAGGGATCCTTTAAAAGGCATTCTCGTAAGGTTTGCTTTGGAGGTTGCGTCGACCGACCAATTTTGGAGCCATAGTTGTCTTCTGGCTGCAACTATGGAGGAGAAGCCCCTGGCTGAGGTGCGCACTAGGTCTGAGGTCGCATCCGTGAGGAAGGATATCACCGGTTCTAATGTTTCAGCGGACGTGTTTGCATCTCTGGAGAGAAGCAAGCAGGCACGTGTTACTACTGCGCAGCAGGATGCGATTTGCAGGGTCATTGCTGCTACATCGAAGGACTGTTCGAGGACAGTAGGGCTCGTCTTCTTGAGGTAAATTTTCTTTCTTTGTTTTAGAATTGCTAACACTATTCTAGTGTATGGGGATGTGTCCCAATCTGCTTTAGGAGATGGAGAAATACTGAAGAGCTGAGCATGCTGCACGGATATATGTAGGCTGAAGTCAGCTTTAAAATCTGACTCCGTCTCCCATCTGCTATCAGTACACTATACCCATTGGTCCTGAGTCCATCTGCTACACGATAGGAAAATATTACTACCCTTATCATAAGAATTGGGAGTAACTGCACAGACTATCCTTAACAGAAACCTGGGGTGACCTACATGGCACAGTAGAGATTACCATAAGAAGCTTGCTGGGCAGACTGTATGGGCATTTGATCCTTTTCTGCCATTATTATTATGTTACTATGTAATCCCTTATCAAACCCTGAGGACCAACCTGGATCCTCGGAGTCGGGGCTGCAGATCTAAGCCAGCCTTTTCATCTTGCTTTGCCTTGGATCAAGGAACCCACCTATGGCTTAGGGGCAAACCTCCAGGCTTCAAACAAGGTACACACCATTTCACAACCAGTTCAAACTCTTTCTTTCCATATAGCTGGGAGTTTGTGTGTACTCTGCAGTCCTGTGCTAGAGGGAATGAAGGAACCATGGTGTGGATATCAGAGTGGAGGTCTGGGGACATGGTGTGTACCCTACATTAGAACTTAAAATGTGTCCTGCTGGATCAGACTAAAGATCCATCAAGCCCAACTGCCTGTCTCCAAAAGTGGCCAACAAACATCCAGTAGATACCAAAAAATAGATCCTTTCCAAAATCTACCTAGCATATAAACGGTTTATGAACTTTTCCTCCAGGAATCTGACAAACCTCTTTTAAACTCAGCTTTGCTAGCCACATCCTCTGGCAACAAATTCCACAGCTTATTTTATTATTGGATTTAAAGACTGCATATACGCAAAACTCAATGCAGATAAACTAAAAACAGTAGTTATACAAATATAGCAAGTCAAAAACAGCAATAAAATCATCAATCGTGTGTTGAGTGAAAAAAATACATTCTATGATTTTTTAAAAATCTGTTAGTTTCGTGGAATGTCCCCTAGTTTTAGTAGTATTTGAAATGGTAAATAGCTTGTGAGGAAAGAAGTTAATCATATTTATTTTACATACACACATATCTACAGCAACAAAATATATCTAAGGCAGTGAATCTAATTAAGCATTTCTTGTAAATATAGGTACTGTAAATATAGAAAAAACTGAACACTTGCAAATTAACAAGGAAATGAAAATGTTTCTTGGATTTTGTACAAACATTCAATATTTAAATTATATGAAAAATCACAATGTGAAATAAGCTAGCTGGTGTCGTGTAATGAAGAGCAAAAAATGCCAAGTCTGTATTGAAAAATATCAATAATTCCAAATCCTGATGAAAATGCTGTAAAAAGTAGACACTTGCTTCATGTTGTTGAAAAGATAATTGCTTAGAGGGAAATTCAGCAGAAGTGTGTGTGTATATACACCCCCCCCCCCCCATATACATACATACATACATACACACACACACACAAGACAAATGTAACAAAAGATGTATAAAATTCAGCACTCCTAGGCGATTCAATAAAAGACTAGCCTAAACAAGTATGTCTTCAATGCCTTTTTGAATAATTTAGGGCTTTCTTGTTTTCGGAGAACTGCAGAAAGTTGGTTCCATAAGATGGCCTCCAGCTACCAAGAATATTCGCTCTCTACATTCAACTAGACAAATTTTCTTAAAACTAGGTATGCCTAGGAGGCATTGCTCCTTCTGAACTGAGTTTCCTAACAAGACAGTAAAGTTACAAAAGCAGGTTAATTGTGTAAGGTAAATAGAGAGCATAAGAACATAAGAAAATGCCATACTGGGTCAGACCAAGGGTCCATCAAGCCCAGCATTTTATATATATATATATATCTATAATCACGAGTATCTTATTCACTATGTTAAACTCTACTGACAATCAATGGAGAGCTTTTACAACGGGAACGATATGTACTCCCTCCGACTTAATATCATGGCGATATCAAGTCGGAGGTCCCAAAAGTTAAAAGTAAACAAAAATTTAAAAAAAAAAGTTAAATCGGCCCGCGGCTTGAAAACCGGACGCTCAATTTTGCAGGCGTCCGGTTTCCGAACCCATGGCTGTCAGCGGGCTCGAGAACCGACGTTGGCAAAATTGAGCATCGGCTGTCAAACCCGGTGACAGCCGCCGCTCCTGTCCAAATAGAGGCACTAGGGACGCGCTAGTGTCCCTAGCGCCTCTTTTTACCGTGGGCCCTAATTTTAATAATTTTTTTTTCTGAATTGCACGCACAGGAGAGCGGGCACTCGCCCGCTCTCCCGCGATTTTTACTGTATCGGCCTGTTAGTGTAGGATTTAAAGGTTACTATTCTAGTGCCATTGCCATCATGAAAGAGGTTTTAGCCCTGTCTAGGGCAAGAGCCTAAGCGATTGAGCACGCAGTCTGATACCAATTTCTGAAGGTGAAAAACAAACGGATGAAATGTTAAAACATAATTAATCCTTACATATTGTGTATGTTTGATTGTATCGAGTGAGGACAGTAGCCCTTCAATTTTGTCATTTGGATTTCAAGTTTAAACAGGAATCAAGAATTCCACTAAGATTTCAGGATTGAGTATTAACGGCAATGTAATGCCTAGAAAAATTAAATACTGAAGGATATGGATTTTCATTTTTCTATTAAGATAAAGTATTTCCATTTTATTGAGGTTTAAAGATAGTCTTAATTTCTTTTAATTGAGTGGGTTTTATTCCAACCCCCAGCTGATGGCAAGAGAGGGCACACTTTTTTCTCCATCACCACCACCACCACCACCAGATATTGGGAGGTGCAGCCCGAGCACTTGCCAGTAACCTTCTGTCAAAGCAATGGAGTCAGGAGAAAGAGAGAGAAAAATATGTGCAATTGCTGCTTTCCTAGGTAGGTCCTGGACTGGTCTAGCAGGACTCAAGGAAAGGAAATTAAATAGGATTACATTTCTCCTTCCTTATCTTGCCAGATTATTAGGAATTGCCCAAGTTTAGACAATCCAGGTGGGAGGAAGACAGGGCTGTTCCAAGAATGCCTGCCCCAAATGCAGCTTGGTTCATGCAGTACAGTGAGCAGAAGGCTTCAATGTATTAATGACTCCTAGATCCTGTTCCTGAATGGCGATTCTTAATGCCGAACTTTGCATTGTATAGCTAAAATTTGGGTTACTCTTTCCTAAGTGCATCACTTTGCAGTTGGCCACATTAAATTTCATTTGCTATCTGCATGCCCAGTCTCCCAGTTTTGCAAGGTCCTCTTGCAATTTCTAATAATCCTCTTATGATTTAACAATTTTATATTAAATCGGTGAATTTGATCACCTCACTCATTCCTAATTCCAGGTCGTTTATAAATATGTTAAAAAGTGGTGGTCCCAGAACAGATCCCTGAGGCAGTCCACTATTCCATCTTTCTCAACTGAGAAAATTTATCATTTAGCCCTACTCTCTGTTTTCTATCTTTTAACCAGTTCCCACTCCACAACAGGACACTGCCCCCTATCCCATGACTTTTTAATTTCCTAAGAAGTTTCTCATGAGGAACTTTGTCAAATGCTTTCTGGAAATCCATATACACTATATCAACTGGCTCACCTTTAGTCACAGGTTTATTTACACCCCCCAAAAAAAGTAGCAATTGGTGAGGTAAGACTTCCCTTGGCTAAATAAATGTTGGTTTTATCCCATTAAATTATTCCTATCTATATGTTCAGTAATATTGCTCTTTATAATTTCTACCATTTTGCCTGGCACAGACTTCAGACTCACTAGTCTAGTTCTTGGAGCACTCTGGATTGCTTTTTTAAAACTGGCATTATATTGGCAGCCTTCCAATCTTCAGGTATCAGACTATTTTAATGATAGTAAACAAATTACCAATAGCAGGTCCGCAATTTCATTTTTTTAGTTCTTTCAACACACTGGAATGTATGCCATCTGGTCCAGGCGATTTGCTACTCTTTAGTTTGTTAATTTGCCTTAATACATCTTCCAGGTTCACTGAGATTTGTTTCAGTTGTGCAGAATCATCATCTTTGAATATCATTTCTAGCATGTGTCTCTCTCTTACATCTTCCTCGGTGAAGACTGAAGCAAAGAATTAATTCAGTCTCTCTGCTATGGCCTTGTCATCCCTAAGTGACTCTTTTACCCCTTGATCATCTAATGGTCTGACTCCCTCGCAGACTTTTTACTTCAAATGTACCTGAAAAAGTTATTATGAGTTTGTGCTTCCACAGCAAGCTTCTTTTCAAATTCTCTTTGCCTTCCTTATCAATGCTTTGCATCTAACTTGCCAGGGCTTATGCTGATTCCTGTTTTCTTCATTCAGATCCCTTTTCCATTTCTTCAAAGATGTTTTTAGCTTTTTAACTTCACTCTCTTCACCTTTTAACCATGCCAGTAGTTCTTTAGCCTTCTTTCTGCATGGAATACATGTATTCTGGACGTCCAAGATGTTATGTTTAAACAAGGTCCCAGGACACAGCAGGAGGTCTTACGAGAGGCTTCAGCTGAAGCAGACCTTGCATGATTTGTACAACTATAAGCTGTACAGAGATGGGCTTACCCTCTAGTGATGAGATTTAGATTTAATTGCTAATATTTGTGATATATAAATTGTTGTATGTTTTAACTACTTTATGTATTGTTAATTTTATTATGTGTGTTCTTTGTAATCCATTTTGAACAAATTGGAAATGACAGAATAAAATTGGTGAAATAAATGATATGCACCAATTGCACTCAGGTGAACCCTCACAAGTTTGTTTTAAGACCAGCTTCTGAAAGATGTAGAAAGTAGTCAAGCAATTTGCGCATAGACAGGAGAAAGAATCTAAGGCCCTTTGCTAACACCACATGGTGAACCTCCTCCACTTCTGTCCATATGACTTTCTGGAAGCCATCAGAAAATGAGACACATCCTCTGAGACATCAAGGGGTTGGAGTGCCATCCTCTCAACATTCAGGCTGTGAGCAACAGGGCCTAAAGAACTTGCTTACTTCATTTGTTCAATTGTAAAAACGTTTTTCCTAATTCTGTTCTATGTAAACCGCTAAATGTAGCGATAGTTACTGTTCCTTGTAAACCGGGGTGATATGTATATTATACAGGAACCTCCGGTATATAAATTATATAAATAAATAAATAAAGATAGCAGGAGTGGAAGCCACACCTGTCTTGACCAATGAGGGGCTATGAGAATCATAGTCCCTCTATCCTCACAAAGCTTCAAAGACCTTGCTACCAATGGAGTTGGAGGAATCACGTACAGAAGAACCTCGCCCCAATACAGGGTGAAAGCATTTGAGGGTGGCCTGCTGCGAGCCCTGTACAGGGATCAGAACTCAGGAACCTTCCTGTTCAAAGGCGCAGCGAACATGATCCTTGTCTGGGCTCCCCCAGAGGTTGAAGATTTTGATTCGCCACATCCTGAAGGCGCGACTCAGCCTAACTCAGCCTAACCACTAATAAATTCTCCACCCTGGCCATATACGTAGCCCTGGGTAGCAAGCCCACAACCAGATTTGAATCGCTTCCTGACACAGGAGGTACCAATTTGTGCTTCCTTGCTTACGTGTTAAAATACCACATTGCAACTCGGTTGTTGGTCCGTATCAAGCCAATTTTGTTGCACAGCCAACCTCTAAAAGCCCACAGAGTGTACCCGATAGCCTGAAGCTTCAGGAAATTGATCTGACAATGCCTTTCCTGAGTGGACCACAAACACTGGGTCCCTTAGCCCATCCACATGCACTCCCCAGCCCCAAGTGGACACATCTGCTGTCAACGAAATTTGGGCCTAGGGACTTTGGACAAACAGGCATTTTCAGGATGGAAATGTCCCACCACTAGGACAGAGTCCTGGAAGGCCGAAGAAATTCAAATGCAGTTTCGGAAATCCTGTGTGGTCTAACACCACTGGGACCTTAGGGTCCTTTGGGTGCTCACGTGCAGCTATACCAAGGAAGAGACGTGCACTGTAGCGGCCATATGGCCCAACAACCTCAACTTGTTCCAGACTGATACCTGCTGGCTCTGTTGAATCCCGCCATGATCCTCATCAGGTTAATGGCCATTGTCCCAGCAGGTAGGCTTTGGCCTGAGCCGTGTCTAGCATAGCTCCAATGAAGTACAATTGAGGGGACGGACTGTGATTTACTTATTTATTTAAAAGTGTTTGTGTGCCGTTTTTACAAACAAAAATTTAGTCAAAATGGTTTACAGTTTAAAAACATACATAATCTCAATAAAAGACAATAAAATAGACAAATTTCTGCAGTCTAATCTACAATAAACAGTGAAGCTCTTTATACGAGCTTTAGAAAAGTGCCAGAACTCGCTTTGATCTTAACTGGGTATTAGGGGGGTTAGGGAATAAGGGGATGTGAAAATGACATTTGAGATAGGCAAAAACTGGGAGGAGCGGGAAAGGGGACTTTGTGTTTAGTTTGAAGGAGAAATGTTAAATGCTTTATGAAATAGGTAGGTTTTTCAGGATTTCTTGAATTGCTGTGAAGATGGTATAAGTCTGAGAAAATGAGAGATGGGACTTGGGGTAGTTGATAACAAACCCTAAGGACTGCAGCACCCGGATAGTCAACCGCATGGACGTGTCTGCTCTTGCCTGAGAGGTGCTCTTGACCAGCCAATCATCAGATAGGGGAAAACATGGACTTCCAGCTTGCGTAAGTGCGCCACCACCACAGCTAGGAATTTTATGAAGACACATGGGGTGGATGCCCACCTTCCTGTTTACAGGAGGCACAGAGGGAGAGTTCCCACATCCTCAGCAGTTCCACAAGGATCTCATGTCCTGGGACGGCCACAATTTCCTTGGGAGACTCCACATACTGAGGATATCTAGCATCTCATGCCGGGTATCCTCCTATGTCTCTAACTGAAAGGGGATGCTTCCGCCTTCAACTTAAAACTGTGCGAAGGAGAGGTCCTCCGGTGGAGACTTCCTTCGATCAACTGGAGGAGACAGATCCAAGGGAAGACCATCTGATGCACTGGTGATGGAAGCAGAGTCGTCATCTCCTCAGGGTTATAAGAGGCATCTTCACCACTGTCATCAACAGGCCCTGTGGAGCTCGGCCCCTGGCTGGTGGTATGGGAACCGATGGAACCGGCCATGTAGGCCCAGGCCCCAAACAATAAGGGGAAGACCCCAAAGGGATCCTTGTTGAACACAAGGTAGAAAACACGGAAATCGCAAATTAAGTTGAAAAAGAAGAGAGGCTACTTTCACCACAAAACTTGAACGAGACATGAGGTTAAGCATAAAAAAAACAAGAGACTGAAGGAACTCCATGTGGATATGTGGTATAATGGCATGCTGGGCATGCTCAGAGAGGCTCAGACAAAATTCTAGAAACTTTGACATAAGTTTTCTGTGCCGGGCTCCATCGGATGATGTCACCCCATGTGTGAGGACTAACACTCTGCTTGTCTTCTGAGAACAAGACTACATTGGCCACCCTCCAGTCTTCAGGTACAATGGATGGATTTTAATGTTAGAAATGTGTAACCTAATAATAGATCTGAAATTTCAGTTCTATCAAAACCCTGGGGTGTATACTATCTGGTCCCGGCAATTTGCTACTCTTTCAATTTGTCAATCTGACCTACTACATCTTCCAAGTTTATCTGAATCATCACCCTTGAAAATCATCCCTGGAACTGGTATCTCCCCAACGTCTTCATTTGAAAATGCCAAAGCAAAGAATTCATTTAGTCTTTCTGCGATGGCCTTATCTTCCCTAAGTGCCACTTTAACCCCTCGATCATCTAACAGACCGACTACCTCCCTCATAGGCTTCCTGCTTCGGATATATTTTAAAAAGTTTTATTATGAGTTTCTGCCTCTATGGCCAACTTCTTTTCAAATTCTCTCTTAGCCTGACTTATCAGTGTTTTACATTTAACTTGCCAATGCTAATGCTTTTTCCTACTTTTATTCTGATGGATCCTTCTTATAATTTTTGAAGGAAGGTTTTTTTTTTTTTGGATAAAATAGCTTCTTTTACTTCACCTTTTACCCAAGCCAGCAAGCATTTGGTCTTCCTTCCACCTTTCTTAATGCATGGAATACATCTAAACTGTGCTTCTAAGATGATATTTTTAAACGATGTTCATGCCTGTTATACACTCTTAACCTTTGTAGCTGCACTTTTCTTTTTTTTGTCTTCCTCATTTTACCAAAGTCTCCCTTTTTTACAGTTTGCTAGAGCTTAAATCAAATTGGATGTTATAAACACTATTGCCAAGTGACCCCACCACCATTACCTCTCTCACCAAATCCTACATTCCACCAAGAATTAGATCTAAAATAGTCCCCCCCTCATTAGTTCCTAAACCAATTGCTCCAAGAAGCAGTCATCATTCTATTCAGGAACTTTACCTCTCTAGCATATCCTAATGTTACATTTACCCAGTCAATACTCGGGTAATTGAAATCTCCCATTATTACTGAGCAGCTGACTTTCAGGCCTATACAGTAAAGCGCGGCTGCAGTTACCCCGTTTCTAACCCGCTGTGTACTCACAATTTGGCCGCGTAAGTCTAACCCGCGATTCACTATCTGTTTTTACCGATCCTTACCGCTTCTTTAACTCGACGCGTTTCCCTTTCCGCCCGCGGCATGTATATGTATGTAAACAATCCGATTAGCTATTCCCTCCCATACAGTAAAGTGCGCCCGGACTATTGCCTTTTTAACCTGCTATCTTGCCGCGTCTTTAACCTACTAATTTACCGCCTACTCTGACACTGGCGTTAGTGTGGTGAACTTAGCCACCCAGTCCCAAACCAACCCAATCCACAGAAAAAAAATGCTTCTCGCACCACCCAGTCCCAAACCAACCCAATCCACAGAAAAAAAATGCTTCTCGCACCGCCCAGTCCCAAACCAACCCAATCCACAGAAAAAAAAATGCTTCTCGCACTTAGCCACCCAGTCCCAAACCAAACCAACCCAAGCCCAAGCAGAGAGAGACGAAATTTCACAGTCCCAAACTTTCCCCCAGCCCCTGCTCACCTGCCCTGGCCGCGGCCACACAAGCCCCCAGCAGCAGCAGAAGTAGAAGGGCAGCGAGAGAGAGCGGCTTCAGTAGCCCCGCCGGCGAAGGATGAATACGTGCACGCCTGTACGTTCAATATGGGCGCTCAAGGCAGCGAAGGCGCATGCGCACAAGGCAGCGAAGGCGCATGCGCACAAGGCAGCAAAGGCGCATGCGCACCCGCCGTGACCTCAGCCGGTCACGGCGGGTGCACATGCGCCTTCGCTGCCTTGAGAGCCCATATTGAACGTACAGGCGTGCACGTATTCACCTTCGCCAGCGGGGCTGCCTAAGCCGCTCTCTCTCGCTGCCCTTCTACTTCTACTGCTGCTGCTGGGGGCAAGTTTGGGACTGTGAAATTTCGTCTCTCTCTGCTGGGGCTTGGATTGGGTTGGTTTGGGACTGGGCGGCTAAGTGAGAGAAACATTTATTTTCTGTGGATTGGGTTGGTTTGGGACTGTGAAATTTCGTCTCTCTCTGCTGGGGCTTGGATTGGGTTGGTTTGGGACTGTGAAATTTCGTCTCTCTCTGCTGGGGCTTGGATTGGGTTGGTTTGGGACTGGGCGGCTAAGTGCGAGAAGCATTTTTTTTCTGTGGATTGGGTTGGTTTGGGACTGTGAAATTTCGTCTCTCTCTGCTGGGGCTTGGCTTGGATTGGGTTGGTTTGGTTTGGGACTGGACGGCTAAGTGCAAGAAGCATTTTTTTTCTGTGGATTGGGCTGGTTTGGGACTGGGCGGCTAAGTGCAAGAAGCATTTTTTTTCTGTGGATTGGGTTGGTTTGGGATTGTGAAATTTCATCTCTCTTGTCCGTCCGAAGGAGGGTGCTTTGTTGCGCTCCCTGCCTCCAATCGCCGGCTGCTGGGGCTTGCTGGTGCCGGGAGCTCAAGGCAGCTGGGTCTGTAGGAGAACCATCCACTTCCAAGTACCTGTCATTTCAAACGTCATTTGATATGACATTTGAAATGACAGGTAACAGCGCACCCAGGATACTGTATAGGCACTGTATAGCGCCTATACAGTAAAATGGATTGCGCTTCATGGACGCGCCTTGGACGCAGCTTACATTTGCATGCCATTTAAATACAGTATCAAGCGGTAGGTGATCCGAACCGTGCGTGCGGCAAATGCGGGTGTGCCGGGCACTAACGCACCTCTTTCTACCGCACCTTACTGTATCGGCCCGATTGTTAGCTTCCCTAAGTTCTTTTAGACTTTCATTGCCTGTTTGTTCATTCTAGCCAGGTGGACAGTAATACAGCCCCACTGCTATTTTATTCCCTTATTCAACTGGAATTTCTATCTATAAAGATTCAACATTGCATTTTGTTTCCTGCATAACTTTTGCCTATTTGACTCAATGCCCTCTAATATATAGTGCCACCCCTCCACTAATTTGAAGCTGTCAGATCACAAGCCAATTGCGAGGAATTCCAAGAGGACCTTGTGAGACTGGGAGATTGGGAATCTAAATGGCAGATGAAATTTAATGCAGTCAAGAGCAAGGTGAGGTATATAGGGAAGAATAATCCAAACCATAGGTACATGATGCTGGGTTCCATATTAAGCATCAACTACTCGTGAAAAGGAACTTGGAATCATTGTAGACAATACTATGAAATACTTGGCCCAGAGTGAGGCAGCAGTCCAAAAAGCAAATAGAAAGTATTATTACAAAAGGAACGGAGAATAAACAGAGAATATCATGTTGCCTCCGTATCAATCCATGCTGTAACCGTAACTTGAGATTTGTGTGCCATTCTGGTCATCCCATCTCAAGAAAGACATAGCAGAACTAGAAATGGGCATCTTTCAACAGAAAGGAGGCAGTGGAACAAAGGGCCATGGCATGAGGGTGAAAGAGGGTAGACTCAGGAATAATCAAAGTAAATTTCTTTACATATAAGGTGATGGACGCATGGAACAGCCTTAATGTGGAGATGAGGATTGTATCAAAAATCAAGAATATATAAGACAAGCACAAAGGCTCTCTGAGGGATAGGAAGGGACCATAAAGCTAAGGAGATGCAGATGGGCAGAATGGCTGAGACCTAAGGCAAGGGTGACCAACTCTAATCCTCAAGAAACAAAAACAGGCCTGGATTTCAGGAAAGTCACAAAGAATGTGTATGAGATATCTGATTACAATGAAGGCACTGCACTAGAGGAGAGAATCACTTTGCTGGTGGCTGAAAGGAATCAGTAAGTTTTTGCTTGGGACATTGTCTTTTTTTAAATGTATTGGGGCAAAGTTAATTATTTGGGAATATTTAGTGTGTTTGTGTTTTTGTGCTTTTAATAGTAAGGCAGTGAATAAACAAGTTAGACTGTAATTTTAAATAGTCAGTCAGAAAGGCAGCTAGTAAGCAGTAGTTAGTGTGTTTATTTTTAAAAGTCTGTAAGGCAGCTAGTAAGCAGAACTGAGTGTTTGTATTTAAAAAAAAAAAAAAAGTAGCCAGAAGCTAGAAATAAGCTAGGAGCAGTGTATACCTAAGTAAAAAGGTTGAAAAGTTCAGTCCAGTTACTCACCTTGGAAAGGTGTAGAGGTGGTGTGATTTGGTTTGATTAGGTACCAACATTTGTTAATCAAGAGAGCAGTGAGTCACTCTGGCTGACTAACTAAAGTTAGACTGCTTGTATTTCCCAACCCTCGCCCACCCACTCCTAGCTCATCCTTTAATTTATAAGCAGGAGCCACTTAAAAAAAAAAAACAAAAAAAATACACCTTATTGAGAGTTTGATCATTCCCGTGTAGGCCACAACTAGACATATAGGGGCAGATTTTAAAACCTGCGCACGGGCGCAGATTTGTTCGCACAACCCGGCGCAAACAAATCTACGCACTACTGCGCACCAAGTTATAAATTCCAGGGTCGGCGCGCGCAGGGGGTTGCACAATTATGCAAACTGTGCACGCCTTGCCAAGCAGCCTGCCTCCGTTCCCTCCAAGGCCGCTCCGAAATATGGAGTCTCAATGCGTGGATGAGACGATGGTGCAAGGAAGAGGAATGGCTGTCGTGGTACATGTGGGCACCAAAGACAAAGGAAAATATGAGGGGGAGGTCCTGGAAGCCAAATTTAGGCTCTTAGGTAGAAAGCTGAAATCCAGAACCTCCAGGGTAGCATTCTCTGAAATGCTCCCTGTTCCACGTGCAGGTCACCAGAGGCAGGCAGAGCTCCGGAGTCTCAAGGCGTGGATGAGACGATGGTGCAAGGAAGAGGTATTCAGTTTTGTTAGGAACTGGGGAACCTTTTGGGGGAAGGGGGAAGTCTCTTCTGAAGGGATGGGCTCCACCTTAACCAGGGTGGAACCAGACTGCTGGCACTAACCTTTAAAAAGGAGATTGTTCTAGTTTAAAAGCTGCTCTAAGGGGAAAGCCGACAGTCGCTCAGCAGTGCATGGTTCGGAGGGAGGTATCTTCGAAGGATACTAATGAAGTATTAGAGTTAGGGCATCCCGACAGTGAGGTTCCAATAATAAGAAAAGTAGTCCAAGTGCCTGTAACTAAAAACTCACCTGAGCTACAAGATTCCAATTTATCCCTGTCAACTAAAAAGCAGAATGTAAATACAAACAAAAAACACACTTTGAAATGTCTGTATGCTAATGCCAGAAGTCTAAGAAGTAAGATGGGAAAATTAGAATGTATAGCAGTAAATGATGACAGACTTAATTGGCATCTCAGAGACATGGTGGAAGGAGGATAACCAATGGGACAGTGCTATACCAGGGTACAAATTATATCGCAATGACAGAGAGGAACACCCGGGAGGAGGTGTGGCGCTTTATGTCCGGGATAGCACAGAGTTCAACAGGATAAACATCCTGCATGAGACTAAATGCACAATTGAATCTTTATGGGTAGAAATCCCTTGTGTGTCGGGAAAGACTATAGTGGTAGGGTATACTACCATGCACCTGGTCAAGATGGTGAGACGGACAATGAGATGCTAAGAGAAATTAGGGAAGCTAACCAAATTGGTAGTGTGGTAATAATGGGAGACTTCAATTACCTTCACCAAAAAATAGTGGGAACCAAAAAGTAATTTTATAATATAGCCTAGAAGGTGTCACAGCAAGCCAGGCGTTGTGAAACTTGAAAAGTAACCAACCAGTCTACTAATCAACCACCTTCAAAAAATCTTTTTAATGAAAACGTATTTAAGGTATTTTAAATTTTCTTAAAACGTCCTCAATTTTTCAAGATGAGAATACAGTGAGAGACTTGTTCTAAACAGCACCTAACAATAATAGGATGGGACACTGTTCCTTACATTAATAGGATGGTACACTGTTCCTTACATTAATAGGATGGGACACTGTTCCTTACATTAATAGGATGGGACACTGTTCCTTACATTAATAGGATGGGACACTGTTCCTTTCTAAACAGCACCTAACATTAACAGGATGGTTCACTGTTCCTTTCTAACCAGCACCTAACATTAATAGGATGGTACACTGTTCCTTTCTAACCAAAGCCTAACATTAATAGGATGGTACGCTGTTCCTTTCTAACCACCGCCTAACATTAATAGGATGGTACACTGTTCCTTTGTAAACAACACCTAACATTAACAGGATGGTTCACTGTTCCTTTCTAACCAGCACCTAACATTAATAGGATGGTACACTGTTCCTAACATTAATAGGATGGGATGCCGTTCCTTTCTAAACACCACCTAACATTAATAGGATGGTACACTGTTCCTAACATTAATAGGATGCTACACTGTCCCTTTCTAAACAGCACCCAACATTAATAGGATGGGACGCTGTTCCTTACATTCATAGGATGGGACGCTGTTCCTTACATTAATAGGATGGTAAGCTGTTCCTTACATTAATAGGATGGGACGCTGTTCCTTACATTAATAGGATGGGACGCTGTTCCTAACATTAATAGGGTGGGACGCTGTTCCTTACATTAATAGGGTGGGGCGCTGTTCCTTACATTAATAGGATGGGACGCTGTTCCTTACATTAATAGGATGGTACCCTGTTCCTAACATTAATAGGATGGTACCCTGTTCCTAACATTAATAGGATGGGACGCTGTTCCTTACATTAATAGGATGGGACGCTGTTCCTTACATTAATAGGATGGGACGCTGTTCCTTACATTAATAGGATGGTACACTGTTCCTTACATTAATAGGATGGTACACTGTTCCGTACATTAATAGGATGGGACGCTGTTCCTAACATTAATAGGATGGGACGCTGTTCTTTACATTAATAGGATGGTACGCTGTTCCTAACATTAATAGGATGGTACCCTGTTCTGTAAATTAATAGGATGGTAACCTGTTCCTTACATTAATAGGATGGGACGCTGTTCCTAACATTAATAGGATGGTACACTGTTCCTTACATTAATAGGATGGGACGCTGTTCCTAACATTAATAGGATGGTACGCTGTTCCTAACATTAATAGGATGGGACGCTGTTCCTTTCTAACCAGCGCCTAACATTAATAGGATGGTACACTGTTCCGTACATTAATAGGATGGGACGCTGTTCCTAACATTAATAGGATGGTACGCTGTTTCTTACATTAATAGGATGGGACGCTGTTCCTTACAGTAATAGGATGGGACGCTGTTCCTTACAGTAATAGGATGGGACGCTGTTCCTTACATTAATAGGATGGTACGCTGTTCCTAACATTAATAGGATGGTACGCTGTTCCTTACATTAATAGGATGGCACGCTGTTCCTTACATTAATAGGATGGCACGCTGTTCCTTACATTAATAGGATGGTACGCTGTTCCGCACATTAATAGGATGGGACGCTGTTCCGCACATTAATAGGATGGTACCCTGTTCCTAACATTAATAGGATGGTACGCTGTTCCTTTCTAACCAGCGCCTAACATTAATAGGATGGTACCCTGTTCCTAACATTAATAGGATGGTACCCTGTTCCGTACATTAATAGGATGGGACGCTGTTCCTAACATTAATAGGATGGTATACTGTTCCTTACAGTAATAGGATGGTACGCTGTTCCTTACATTAATAGGATGGTACGCTGTTCCTTTCTAACCAGCGCCTAACATTAATAGGATGGTACACTGTTCCGTACATTAATAGGATGGGACGCTGTTCCGTACATTAATAGGATGGGACGCTGTTCCTTTCTAACCAGCGCCTAACATTAATAGGATGGTACACTGTTCCTTTGTAAACAACACCTAACATTAACAGGATGGTTCACTGTTCCTTTCTAACCAGCACCTAACATTAATAGGATGGGACACTGTTCCGTACATTAATAGGATGGGACGCTGTTCCGTACATTAATAGGATGGGACGCTGTTCCTTACAGTAATAGGATGGGACGCTGTTCCTCACATTAATAGGATGGGACGCTGTTCCTTACATTAATAGGATGGTACCCTGTTCCTTACATTAATAGGATGGGACGCTGTTCCTTTCTAACCAGCGCCTAACATTAATAGGATGGTACACTGTTCCGTACATTAATAGGATGGGACGCTGTTCCTAACATTAATAGGATGGGACGCTGTTCCTTACATTAATAGGATGGGACGCTGTTCCTCACATTAATAGGATGGGACGCTGTTCCTTACATTAATAGGATGGGACGCTGTTCTTTTCTAAATAACATCTAGTATTCTACTTGTTTTCTTTGGCTCCCATCACACGGAAGTGATGATTTAAAGTAAAGTATTGTCCACAATGATTCCAAGATCCTTTTCCAGGCTAGTGACTCCCAGCACGGTTTTACCTTTAGTTGCAATTTTTCCCTTTTATGTGCATCATTTTGCACTTGTCCACATTAAATTTCATTGGCCATTAGATGTCCTGTGCTCCCAAGTTCTGCAGCTCATTGTCTGCTTGCATGTTAACTTCTTTCAGTAGTTTTGATTCATCTGCAAACTTGATCACCTCACTCACTGCTCCCTTTTCCAGATCACTAATAAACAAAGGATACTGGTTCCAGTTCAGATTTCTAGGGCATGTCACTATTACCTCTCTCCACATGGAAAACTGACCCTCTGTTTCCAGTTTTTGGGGTTTGTTTTTTTTAACTAGCTTCCAATCTACAACGGGAGACTGCCTCCTATCCTATGACCTTTTAGTTTCCTGCGAAGACTTAACCAAATGCCTTCCAATAATCCAGACAGGCTATCTGCAGTGCTGTGTATGAGTGGGTGGAGGGTGGAGAATCCAGCAGTCCTGGGCGGGAAAGAAATGATGCGCTTACGTAAGAAACTGCCATGCTGGGTCACATCAAGGTTCAATGAGCCCAGCATCCTGTTGCTGTCAGTAGCCAATCCAGGTTACAAGTACCTGGCAGATCCCACAAAGCTGATCTAATTCCTATTACTCACTCTCAGGGATAGCAATAGCTTTCTTTAGACTGCTGGGCTAATGTGATATGGACTTTTCCTCCAGGAACTCGTCCAAGCCTCATTTAAACCCCGTTATGCTCGTCGCCTTGATCACGTCTTCTGGCCACAGATGCCACAGCCTGAGTGAGAAAGCACACAAAAAAAAACTGGCATAGGTGCATGCAAATTGCAGGGCAATAACCTAATTAGTTACTGTCCTGCAATGCTATTACTTGCACCAGTAGCATGGGATCTGTTTAATGTTTCGGTATTTGCCAGGTACTTGTATCCTGGCAGGATTGGCCACAGCTGGAAACAAGATGCTGGGCTTGATGGACAACTTCTTATGTTCCTCCTAGTGCATGGACTCTAATTTCGCGACAAGTGTCTCACTGGGGGACGTTGTAAAATGCCTTCTGAAAGGCCAAACACACTGTGCCATCCGGCGCACCTTTATATACATGTTTTACACCTTGAAAAGTTCTAGGAGCGGTGTATTCTTAAAATCCTGCGTGTGTCTTGGAAGCGAGGAAGGTGAGGAAAGTGCTGCATTCTGTAATACGTTTTGCACAAGCAATAGAAATGTAAAGTCTTGGGCAAAACCTGCTCTCAGAACTGAGCAAATTACCTTGCAGGTTTCTGCCTTGAGCTTAGCTGTGGCTTTCCCTGAAATGAACCCCCCACGTGATGGGGGCTGTGGGCCCCCCTGTAGTGAGCCCAGGACCATCCTCAGCAGGTTGGTGGCCAAAAGAGCATTTCCACCCCAACTGTGCGCTGCAGAGATGTTTCTGTTTTGCTACTGAACTCCCACCCGACACTAATGTTTTTCCTCTCTTTTTATAGCCCTTGGGGGAGTATTTTCCCAGTTTATATATTTTACAACATTTGTTTGAAATCAAATAGAACTCAAAATGAAGAACAGAGAAAAGGGTAACATTATAATTAATTCAAAATAAAACAATGTCAAAGTAATTCAAATAAACACAATTCATAATAAAAACCCATCACAATAAACAATCAATTACAACTACCACCCAAGCTATGGTGGGTGACATCACACTATGCGGATGCTTCCTGTCCATGGAAAGTCCTTAAAACCTGCTACTCTGCTGAAACCGGGATAGAAGACGCAGCTTAAAAAGAGCAGGGTAAAAAAAACCTCTTTAACTGTTTCCTAAAGAGAAGTAACATCCAGGGAGAGGTGCCAATGCATGGAAATGCCCTGCTGTGCACACACCCCAGGTGAGCTTCCTTGACCTTCTTCCTGGGATCAATGCACTTTTCCTTGGAACAAAAGGTACCAATCTGTCTCTAACATAAGATGGTCCCAGCCCACTCAAACTCTTATATACGTAACGTAACAGTTTAAATTTAGCCCTCCCCATCACAAATAGTCAACAAGTTCTAGGATCTGTAAACCTGCTTGCAGGGAGAAGACTGGCCACGGTGCTCTGAATCATTTGTAAATGTCCCAACACCCTACTAGGCAAGCCTATGTAAAAGGCAGGAAATCACCAATGCCCAGATCAGAGAGGTTAACGCTGCGGTATCCAACTGACCGCTTTAATATTCCTTAATTGGTAAACTGCATGCCTTGAGGCTTTAGCTCTACAGGTCTCTAAAGTTCAACCTTTGTCCAAGGAAGCCCCCAGATCTCTAAGCTGCTGCTATAGTGGAAGAACATCACCTGCCAGTGAACATTCAATCTCCCCTAATCAGAGAGCACAGATGAGCCAGCAACACGAGCCTCCTTATCCCTGCATTCATGGACCCAATTCCAATCTCAGCGAGACATCGGCAAGACCTGCATCAACCGCCAGAGGACCGGGGATAACAATCAGCCCCGGTGGAAAACTCCCTCCAGGCCAACGAGCTGGATACGCTTGGCCAGAAGAGAGACAAACCAGTCCATATATTACCAGACCCCTAGCCACTGGTCTAAAAGATCAAACGCTGCTGAGAAATGCAAAAGAATTAGCAGCATCAACTCACTCTGCTGGGACCTAAATCCTGACTGAGAAAGGTCAGGAGCACATGTTTCCCATGAGAGCTGCAGCAAACCGCCTGCTCTAAAATTTTCCACTACAAGTGGCTCCAAAGAAAAATGGGGTTTTTTTTTTTTATACTAACTGAACAAGTTGTTGGATCAGTTGCTGTTTCCTAATTCCTACTGTGTTTATTAATTTTGAAAAATAAAATCTCTTATTCTTAGTCTGATGTGGGGCTAATGAAGGCCATTTCTTGTGCAAGATATTGAGACAAGCCCTCATGTTCATCAGGAATAGGTTAATCTCTCGCTTTCTGATGAATATATAGAAAAGCATAACATTTTCTAATGTAAAGCTCTCATCTGGTTGTCAATGTTTGTGTTTGTCTGGAAATTTAAAAAATGTGTAAACCCAACAGACTTATCCTGAGTGATGCACTTGGGACGGTCCCACTGGCACGCCCTCCCCATACACATTCACACACTAGCACGTACCAGGGCACATGCACACACCCTCACTATACAGCCAACACCCACCCAAATAAGGTTCTGCCAACAGAACAAAGCAAAGTCCAGAATCCAACGCCACAGGGGACCGGGGCTGATCCGCCATGCAACACAATCCCATCAAACTGTCCAGGGGAAAATAACATTTCAGACATAAGACAGGTTTCCTTCTCCCATTCACAACCCCTCACTCACACGGGCCACAACTCTCCTACGTACCCTGAACCAAGCCCATACAATCCACTGGCAAAAACTGGTGCACAGCCACAAACCTGAGCTCCTCTCTCTGACCTTCTATCACCTCATTTTTGGAGTCGGTGAAAGCCTGGGGTCAGACACAGCAGCAGACCTTCCCCTCTCCTTAGCCTCCACCTCAAGACAGTGAATCTATCCCCCAGTCCATCCATGATCACCTGCACCCCACGCAGGAAGAGGTCATTCTCCCTGGCTCTGAGACTCACCGTCCCGCTGCTCTTGGCGCAATTTGTCTGAAGCTTCCTGCCGTCTCTTCTCCTCTCACTGACTGGAGGTGCAGGACTGCTGACACACAGAAATAAAACACAAGTTAACCGTGCACACCAGACCCACATGGAGTGCAAATACTCAGATGTTACTGCAAGCCCATGCTCTGTGCCCCTTCCCTTCCCCCAATCAAAGCACCAATACCCCAGTGTAAGTGCTGAGCAGACGGAGTCAAATCGTGTTAAGGCAGAGGCAAGCTAAGGTGCACAGGACAAGCTACAGGCAGCAGAACGAGAGGCGGTTGGTGAGATTTCACCTGAAACACTGGCGGCTGTACCTCCAGGAGGATACAGACAGGTAGGAGGTGGGCTAGAAAAGGTGTGGGGTCTGCACCAAAAGCAACATGAAATGAGACTTCCTGACCTAAATGTGTGGACCATAAAGCAGTGGCTCTCAGTCCAGTCAGGGGTTCCCAATATCCACAATGAATATGCATGGATATTTATTTTTTTTTATCACCCTTCATGCTGATTTTTTATTTTAGGAAGGGCTGGAATTTTTCTGGTCTTTTTAAAGCTTTGTTTTCACAGCTGCAAAAATCCCACGTGCAGGTTACCCAGATACCTAAAACGTGTCACCTGATGCCTACAACCACAGCAGTGAGGAACTACTGCTATCAGGCAGGTGGAAGCTGACCCAGGGTCAGGCCGACAAAAAGCCACCACACCGGGAAGGGCTGGAGAGGCAAATCAGCAGAGCGCCACCAGCCTGTGTGGGGGAGAAGGCAGTTCAGGCCAGCAAAGAGTAAGTTTACTTACTATCGGGCTTATCCCACCGATAGCCCCAGTTTGGCCGCGCGTTTTCCACGCGCTATTTTTACCCCCTTATACAGTAAGGGGTAATATAGCGAGTGGAAAACGCACGGCCAACTCCCCCGAAACTAATAGCGCCCGCAACATGCAAATGCATATCGATGGGCCTATTCGTCATTCCCGCGCGATTCACTAAGTTCAGAAATGAATGCCAAAGGCAGGAGTTAAATTTCTCTCGGCACCGGGAAAGTGTACAGAAAAGCAGGAAAAAAAACTGCTTTTCTGTACACCCTCCGACTTAATATCATAGCGATATTAAGTTGGAGGCCCCAAAAATTAAAAAAAAAATTTAAAAATCGTAAAAAAAAAAAATTTCTGCCCACTGCCCGCAGTTTGGAAAACAGACTCTCAATTTTCCTTGCGTCCGTTTTCCGAACCCATGGCTGTCAGTGGGTTCAACAACCGACACCGGTAAACTTAAGCGTCGGCTGTCAAACCCGCTGACAGCCGCCACTTCTGCCAATAAGGAGGCGCTAGGGACGCGCTAGTGTCCCTAGGGCCTCCTTATTACCATGGGCCCTCATTAGCAGGGAGAATCGCGTGCCCAGGAGAGTGGCCTGGGCGCTCGCCGGCTCTCCCGCGCATTTTACTGTATCAGCCAGTATAAACAGCTTTTCCTATAGACAGCAGAATGAATCTCTGGGTGACACCATCTGGTGGCACAGAAGAGAATTCTCTCTCATGCAGGCCGATACAGTAAAGTTCGCGGGAGAGCACACAGGCCCGTGTCCTGTGTGCGCGATACAGCAAAACAAAATATTTAAATTAGGGCCCGCAGTAAAAGGAGCGGCGGCTGTCACCGGGTTTGACAGCCGACGCTCAATTCTGCCGGTGTCGGTTCTCGAGCCTGCTGACAGCTACGAGTCGGAAACCAGACGCCGGCAAAATTGAGCGTCCGGTTTTCAAGCCGCGGGCCCATTTTAAATTTTTTTATTGTTAACTTTTTTTTTTTTTTTAAACTTTTGGGACCTCCGACTTAATACTGCGCTAATTTCTGAATCGTGCGGGCATAACTAATAGGGCCATCAATATGCATTTGCATGTTGCGGGCGCTATTAGTCGGGGGGGGGGGGGGGGGGGGCTGGACGTGCGTTTGACACGCTATTTATTACCCCTGACTGAATAAGGGGTAAAGCTAGCGCGTCAAAAACGCGCGTCCAAATGCAGGTTAACGATGCGTTCCACCGGAGCGCACTGTACTGTATCGGCCTGATAACTAGTAGAGTTTTTTGGTTCTACTGAGCATGTGCGGGATTTTCTACGCAATCATTACCCCTCAGTCTGTAGTAAAGCAAACAATCTGGACTGCAGGGAGGAGAGAGGGTAGCTCATGATTAATTATGGAAAACACCTTTTATGGTATCCTGTGGATAAGCAGTCTGAATTAGCCATAACCTCTGGGGAGGCCCAAGCTAAAGGTTGCAGCGGAGTGGGCTTACATTCAGGGTAGAGACCCCCCTACATCCCCTGTAGATTTATTTATTTATTTATTTTAATTTGCGACCCAGTCTCCCCCCTAAGTAAAGATCAGATTAGTTTGAAAAAACCTGAAACAGGACGGTTCTGCCTACAACGCTATCTGTTGCCACACGTTTGTCCAGGCAGCAATGAGAGGTGAAGGTACGCACTGATGATGTCACTGCTTTGCAAATGTCATCAATTGGAACGAGATTCACAATAGAAGATGTCATTGCTTGTATCTGGTGAGCATGCACGGGGCTGATGAGCTGACATTGTGTCGTGGGACAGGCTCCGCAACATACTCGTCACCACCGGGTACTTTCTTCCTTCAGGCACCACAGGAGCAAATGGTCAGCCGAATTATGGGGTGGGCAGCAGCAGGAGTCCCGTTTAATTGAACGTCATCTCCTGCTGCCACAGGACCAGTCTCATGTTAAGATGCATGAGAATGGCCCCCACGACAGGAGGTCATGTTTACTTAATTGTGACTCCTGCTGCCGGCATGGGGAAGGGGGGTGTATCACCAGCTCAGGGTTTCCTACTTGCATCAGAGCCGCAGGAGCTACTGGAGTTTCAGCTAAACTTCTGTTCAGCTGCGCTGCCATTGCCCTGTCACCAAAAATGGCCTCGTGTACCACTCATAGGAAACGAGAGCCTGATGTGCATGGACCAGGAGAGAGACCTCTGGGTGATCGCGTCTGATGATCTGAAGGTGGAAAAGTAATGTGACAAGGTGGTAGCTAAGGCCAGAGAGATGCTGGACTGCAGAGAGAGACAGGCATAAGCAGCAGGAGGTAATACCCTGGGTACTGGTCATTGGTGAGGCCTCACTGTATTCAGTTCTGGAGACTGAATCTCAAAAAGGATAAAGACCTGATGGGAGCGGTACAGAGACTTTTGAGAGGAGATCGGAGGAGCTAAATATGTATACCCTACAGGAGAGACATGGGGGGGCATGAAGATACCTGAAAGGTATTACAAATTCAGAAGAGACAGATTTTTTACAAAGGAAAGGAAACTGTAGAACCAAGAGTCATAATATTAAACTCAGGAAGGTCATCAGGAAATAATTTTTTCACTGAAAGGGTAATGAAGACCTGGAATACTCTCCTGGAGGAGGCGAAGACAAGAACGGTGATGGAATTCAGCATAGATGATGCCGAGTGGCAAGTAATCACAGGAGCTGATAGGATTCAAATACTCCTGGCTGAGGAATCAAGCTGTGTCTATCATATGAAGTGGATTTGCAGCAAAGGTCAAAACATGCTGAACAAGGAAGTGCCGAAAAACTCCAGAGTAGCATTATTCAAAAAGTACAGCTTGGGGGATGGCTATAAGAAAGTGCAGTGAGTTTGAATATCTCCTGGGGTACTGTCAGGACCATCAATGTAAAAAGCACCATCAAGACATTTTTTGTGATCAGGTCGTTCCTCCACAGTTAAGAAAATTGCCATGCAAGGTCACTGTGAGGCCCAAGATTACTTTAAAAGAACTACAGAGGGAAAATATTGACTTAATTACAAGATTATTCCACAAACATGGCCTGTATAGCAGGGTGGCAAGAAGAAAATCATTGTGGAAGAAAAGCCACATGATGTGTCACATAGCGTTTGGGAAGAAAAGCACTCGAGGGACACTGAGCACAGGCGGGAGAAGGTTCTGTGGTCTGATGAGACCAAAGTGGAATTCCTTGGTCTAAGCAATGAATATGGGATAAAAGTAGCACAGCACATCCACCCTGTGAAGAGATTAAATTAGTTGATACAAAATTATTCAAAGTTGTTACATCACAAGACTGGGAGACTGGACATCCAAATGGCAAATGTCATTTAATGTGGACAAGTGCAAAGTGATGCACTTAAGGAAGAGTAACCCAAATTATAGCTGCACCATGCAAGGTTCCACTTTAGAAGTCATCACCCAGGAAAAGGATCTAGGTGTCGTCATGGATAATGTGTTGAAATCCTCTGTTCAGTGTGCAGCAGCAGCAGCCAAGAAAGCAAATAGAATGCTGGGGATTATTAGGAAAAGAATGGAGAATAAAACAGAAAATATCCTAATGCCTCTGTATCACTCCATGGTGTGATCTCACCTCGAGGATTGTGTGCAGGTCTGGTCACCACATCTCAAGAAAGATATTGCAGACTTAGAAAAGGTACAGAGAAGGGCAACCAAAATGCTAAAGGGGGCAGAATAATTCCCCTATGAGGTTAGGACTCATCTTGGAGAAGATCCCCATCAAGGATCCCATTTCCGACACTCTAAACTATTGGAATAGCTGCCTTCACGCCATCAACCTCCTTCTCACAAGCCTCAGCCTTGTTCTCAATACATCCAAGACTGAACTGCTGGTCAGTCATTTCCCCCAATGATAATAACCCACTAGCCAACACTACTAATACTCCATCAGTAAATCAAGTGAGAGACCTTGGAGCCATTCTAGACTCCAGAATGAACCTTAAAAAATTCATTAACACCACTAGGGAAGGCTTTTACAAACTACAGGTCCTAAAACAGTTAAGACCTCTCCTACACTTCCATGACTACCGCTCGGTCCTTCAAGCCATACTATTCTCAAAGATTGATTATTGTAATGCGCTGCTGCTTGGTCTCCCAGCTTCTTCTACCAAACTTCTTCAGATGCTGCAAAATGCTGCAGCCAGGATCCTCACAAACTCTCGCCATATGGACCACATCACTCCGATTCTAAAAATACTTCACTGGCTACCCATCCGCTACAGAATTCTCTTCAAGACACTGACCACCATTCACAAAACCATATTTCAGCAATCCTCTCTCCAACTCACCATACCCCTCAAACCACACTCCTCAGCAAGACCAACCAGATCTGCATACAGAGACTCCCCTACAGGTTCCTCCAAACAAATCCACTATTCACAACGCCATTGAAAAATGAGCGCTATCCACGGCCGGGCCGCATCACTGAACTCTCTCCCACCAGACCTCCGCCAGGAACATTGTCATATCACATTCAGAAAAAAATTAAAAACATGGCTGTTCGCCCAAGCATATCCTTGAAGAAGCCTTATGGTAACCCACACGGACCAACACCCCACGGTTGCGTCCCCTTTCCGCCGCACAAAGGAACTGTTTTCTGCTAACTGTGCTCCTATATAACTTGCCTAATCGACTCCACTATGTAAAATTGTATATAATTTTTTACCATGTAAGCAATAGCTCTCTGCTTACATGCACTGCTCTCCAGTTAGAAATCGTTAATCTATCCCGTTTTTTCTAACAGCCCTGTTCCACTTTCCCTGTTGTAATGTAACTTTCGCTTTCAGTGTTAACTGGTTTACCCCCTAGTTTATTGTAAACCGGTACGATAAGACCTGGTCTTGAGCATCGGTATATTAAAAGAATTTAAAATTTAAAAAAATTAAAAAATATGATAGGGGTCTATAAATTAATGACTGGAACAGGTAAACACAAAAGTACAAAGACCTGGAGACACAATGAAGTTACTGGGTGAGGCATTTAAGACAAATAGGAGAAAATTTATTTTTTTTTCACAACCCATAATTAAACTCTGAAATGAGTTGCCAGAGAATGTGGTGAAAGCTATTAGTGTAACGGGGTTTAAAAATGGTTTAGACAAGTTCCTGGAAGAAAAGTCCATAAACCACTATTAAAGATGGACTTGGGGAAATCCACTGCTTATCCCTGGGTTAAGCAGCATGGAATCAACCTTTTTGGATCCTGCCAGGTACTTGTGACCTGGATTAGCCACTGATGGGCCTTTGGTCTGATCCAGAATGGCAAATCTTGTGTTATGTCCTCTTGCCCTTTCTATAGGAAAGCGGGCTCTGCCAGAGTTCTGGTCTACCTGCACCCATCACAAGGGACAACCACTCCCTGGTCTGGATTATTCTTAGAGGAAGGTGTGAAATACAAATCTCCCTTGGTATGCAGAAAGGATCATCCCGCAGCAAATGGACTCTGCCCTCACTCTCGGCCAATCAGAATGGCAGTTCCCATGCCAGCTCTCAAAAGGAGCTTGCCCATGCTACGTTGTGCAACGTTTCAAAGTGCACAGCATGCAGGAATAGTCACCCTTAGCAATTAAAGATGTCACTATTGTGCTGTTTGTGAAATTATTTAAATGTCTCTGGGAGCAGCCAAGATAAGAATAAAATATTTAAAACCTTCCATAAAAAAGTTAGACAGACTCAGGGAAGGGTATTTGGTGATGTCTAGGCCTGCCTAAATGAGAATGGATTTGTGCCATGCAAAAGAAGGCAGGGTTATATACTCAAAGTTTACACATGCAAGCTTTCTGGATTTCTCTCTCCTCAGATATATATAGATATACATCTATAAATATGATGCATAAAAATAAAATAATCCCTGCAACATGTACAGACTGATAAAGAGGAGAAAACTGGAAAGATGACATATTCCATATGCAAAAAAGACAGAGGGCTGGGAGTCGATTCAGACACAATGTAGGAGGTGGTAGTGGGCAAAAACAAATACAGCTCTGTAAGGCATGGGACAGACATAGAAGATCATTAGTGATGGGAAATCAACAACAAAGCCATTAACCAACCGTCTGTGAGGACTGGACTCATGGCCTGATGGTGATGCGGCAGACTTGACTGTCATTCCCAAACCTAGCTTAGGCTGCAATGCTGAATGAATGTCGAACCAGAATGCGAATGTCAACCAAGAATATGAATACTTATTTTGTAAACTGTTGTGATTCATTTTGGAACAGCAGCATATAAAACACCTAAATAAATAAGCATGGAGATGAAGATCCTGCAAAGACAACAGACCCCCACTGCATAAGTACATAAGAAATGCCATGCTGGGCCCATTGAGCCCAGCAATCTGTCTCAGACAGTGGCCAATCCAAGTCACAGGTACTTGGCAGATTCCATAAAATAGATCTAATTTCTGTTGCTCACTCCCAGGGATAAGAATAGTTTTCTTTAGTCTACCTGGCTAATAATCAGGTCGATCCAGTAAAGTGTGCTCCGTCGGAGCGCACTGTCACCCTGCTCTGGACGCGTGTTTTCCCTTACCCCTTATTCAGTAAGGGGAGGAAAACACGCGGCCCACCCGCGGCACCTAATAGCGCCCTCAACATGCAAATGCATGTTGATGGCCCTATTAGGTATTCCCGAGCGATCCAGTAAGTAAAATGTGCAGCCAAGCCGCACATTTTACTCTAAGAAATTAGCGCCGCCCAAAGGTCGGCGCTAATTTCTTCCGGCGCCAGGGAAGTGCACAGAAAAGCAGTAAAAACTGCTTTTCTGTGCACCCTCCGACTTAATATCATAGCGATATTAAGTCGGAGGTCCTCAAAAGTAAAAAAAAGTAAAAAAAAAAAAAAAAATTTTTTTTGAATTCGGCCCGCGGCTGTCGGGCCGAAAACCGGACGCTCAATTTTGCCGGCGTCCGGTTTCCGAGCCCGTGGCTGTCAGCAGGCTCGAGAACCGACGCCGGCAAAATTGAGCGTCGGCTGTCAAACCCGCTGACAGCCGCCGCTCCAGGCCAAAAGGAGGCGCTAGGGACGCGCTAGTGTCCCTAGCGCCTCCTTTTCCTCGTTTGCACCGCGTCGCCTAATTTAAATACTGGATCGCGCGCACCGGCGAGGGGCCGGTGCGCGCGTCTGGAGAGCGGGCGTTAGTCCGCTCTCCCACGGACTTTACTGGATCGGGCTGAATGTTATGGACTTTTCCTCCAGAAACTTGTCCAAACTTCTTTTAAACCCCGCTATGCTAGTCGCCTAGATCACATCCTCTGGCAACAGATTCCACAGCGTGATTGTACACAACAGTAAAATGTATGAGTTTACAATCCCAGCTACCACTGCAGACTATCAGACAACCCAGTCATGTGGATACTGTTTGCATACATTCCGAAAGGCTAAATACTTACTGTTGAATCAGGCAAGTATTGTGCAATGAGTACTTACTTCATCTCTCCACTTAACCCAGGCCCTCTTATACCATGTGTTTTAGCTACCACTACTCACCCCCCCAGGAAAGCACATGACATTTCTACCACCCTTTCTGTGACAAAGCATTTCCTGTCATTTCTCCTCAATCTACCCCACCACCCCCTCGGAGCCTCAGCTGCTCTCTTAGGCATGGCCATGTCTCCAGGTTTCCCACAGGGACAGCCATCCATACGCACGCCCTTGTTCTATAATATCCTTTCCCTTGACACATATTTGCTTCCTGGATACTCTACGACAAGAATATTAACAGTCATTACATTTCTCTAGTTATTTAACCATTCTGTCTCAGACAGCTGTTACAACTTTAAGCAGCATCAGGCTTGGCAGACCTGCATGGAGGGACCATGGTTAAAAGACCAACTTAAATGAGCATGAAGAGGTCAGATTTTAAAATAGAAAGGGGGCCCAGGTGCTGGCTTAAGTGTTGATCTTATAAGAAGCAAAGATGAAGATGACAAGGCCTGCAGAAGTGGTGAACATCACTATCAGATTTTGTGGGTGCTTGGAACAGATATGGCAGGCAGGGCCAGAACTGGGAAAGTGTTTGGCTGCATGTGGGCACTCACATGCACATCTGTGCAAAGTGGATGAACGTCAGCAGGACAGACTGAATGGGACATTTTGGTCTTTACCTGCCTTTATTTACTTTGTTATGACATGGACCAGAACATCATGCAAGTAACTAAGATTTCCCAACCATACATTTACTGTAAAGAAACAGCAGTAACTCCTTGTGTCAAAGTTTTGAGACATCGCTCTTCAGAAACCTGCAGTACACTTCTATAACCTTATGAGTCATGAATAAAACTGCAAAAATGATCTGGGGTGAGGGCAATCTGGAAAGTATGTACTTAATCAAATTTTAAACTGCTCTATCATAAATAATTAGGATTGCAGCGTATTAACCGTGTAGATTCAGAGTGTCAAAGTTGTGAGCCACAACTCAAATGTAGGACAGGGACAGCACCATGCAAAGGCCACACTGGATGGGTGGGGAGAGTTAGGGTCTAGGCAGAGAGGGTGGAGAAAGTCAGGATATAGATACAGGGAAATAGGAAGGGGGGGAGGAGAGAGAGATCCGGCATGAACAAAGCCGTAAGGTGGACGGAGAAAAGAAACAGACGAGAGTGGGAGGGGGAGAAAGAAAGACAAAGCATACACACGAGTGGAAGGGCAAGAAGACAAGGAGATCGGGGGGGGGGGGGGGGTCCAGGCCCAGGCATACGAAGCAGGGGTGGTGGGAGGAGAAAGGGCCAGGGAGTGGACAGACAACGCCCAGGCATAGGGGAGTGCAGGAGACAAGACCCAGAACAAGGGAATGTGAGCTCGGGCACATGGGGAGCGGAGATCCCCGGGGCAGATGCTTGCAGAGCAGCAGCTGCTGTGGCCTGGGGCCCGGCACAGGCCAGGAGGACAGGAGCGGAGGCCGCGACCGGGAAACAGCTGCCACGCGGCACAGCGCCAGGAAGGGGGGAGGAGGCGGAGCAGGCCCAAGCCCGGCCCCACTCCTCCGGAGCTCGGGCACGGAGGATGGCGGCGGATCACGCGGCGCCGCAGACATGGCGTTACCTTCCTCTCTCCTTCAGTCCGCCGAGCCGGACGCAGCCGCACGAGCTCCCACAACCATTTCCGGGTGTCAGCAGTGGCTTCCCCGCAGGCGCAGAAGTGCAGGCACGTGACCGGGGACGATGGAGGCGGGACCTGTGTCTAGACGTCACTCAGCAGCTGTGCCAATGAATTACATACAGGACAGCCGACTAACAGTTCTCTTGTCACGTGATGGGGAGGCGCACGAAGATGACGTGATCTCTTCCATAGGGAATGTCCGCGTGCGCCTTGCGTGGGAGCAGATTCGCTGTACGTCACCAATGTGCGCCGGCAATGTTGCCGCTTAAGATTCGCTAGATTCCCTAGAAATCACACTTAGACGGTCACCAGAGATTGCCGGAAGCCTTGTACTTCACGCAGATCCACCCAGACAACATGCTCCAGTGCCGGTTTTGCCTCCGTGCAGGCATAGAAATATAGTCCTATTTTTCTTAAGCAATCAGAAATACAAGGTCCTGCATACATGGGGTTAAACTGGGACTGGACCACGGTAACCGTGATGAGACCCCTGGATCTACCAAGCGACCAGAACTACCCAGACTTAGTGGAAGAAGGATAATCGATGGGATAGTGCGATACAAGGGTACAAATTATATCTCAAAAGATAGGCGGAGCAAGTTGGTAAGGGGGGGTGGTGCTTTGATGTATAGGATGGCATGGAGTCCAACAGGATAAAGATACTGCAAGAGACTAAATGCATAACAGAATCTTTATGGGTAGAAATCCCATGTGTGTTGGGGAAGAGTATAACAAGTGGACTATATTACCGTCCACCTCGCCAAAATAATAAGACGGGCAATGAAATGCTAAGAGAAATTAGGGAAGCAAACCAAATCGGTAGTGTAATAATAATGGGCGATTTCAATTACTCAAATATTGACTGGGACATACTAGAGAGATAAAGTTCCTGAATGGAATAAATTACAGCTTTATGAAACAGTTGAAGAACTGACAAAAGAGGGAGCTATTTTAGATCTAATTCTTAATGGAGCACAGGATTTGGTGAGAAAGGTAATGGTGGTGGGGCTGCTTGGCAATAGTGATCATAATATGATCAAATTTGAATTAATGACTGGAAGAGGGACAATAAGTAAATCTAGAGCTCTAACACTAAACTTTCAAAAGGGAAAATGTGATAAAATGAGACAAATTGTTAGAAAAAAACTGAAAGGTGCAGCTACAAAGATTAAGCAGGTACAAGAAGTATGGACATTGTTACAAAATATCATCTTAGAAGTGCAGTCCAGATGTATTCCACACAAGAAAAGTGGGAAAAAAGCCAAACAACTGCTGGCATGGTTAAAAGGTGAGGTGAAAGAGGCTATTTTAGCCAAAAGAACGTCCTTCAAAAATTGGAAGAAGGATCCATCTGAAGAAAATAGGAAAAAGTTTAAGCATTGGCAAGTTAGATATAAAATATTCATAAGACAGTATGAGAGAATTTGAAAAGAAGTTGGCCATAGAGACAAAAACTCTTAATAAAAATCTTTTAAAATATATAAGAAGAACATTTTCTCAGTGGAAAGGAGTGGGCAGTGGAGTGCCTCAGGGATCTGTATTGGGACCCATACTTTTCAATATATTTATAAATGATCTGGAAAGAAATATGACAAGTGAGATAATCAAATTTGCAGATGATACAAAATTGTTCAGAGTAGTTAAATCACAAGCAGATTGTGATAAATTGCAGGAAGAGCTTGTGAGACTGGAAAATTGGGCATCGAAATGGCAGATGAAATTTAATATGGATAAGTGCAAGGTGATGCATATAGGGAAAAATAACCCATGCTATAGTTACACAATGTTAGGTTCCATATTAGGTGCTACAACCCAAAAAAGAGATCTAGGCGTCATAGTGGATAACACATTGAAATCATCGGTTCAGTGTGCTGCGGCAGTCAAAAAAGCAAACAATGTTGGGAATTATTAGGAAGGGAATGGTGAATAAAACAGAAAATGTCATAATGCCTCTGTATCGCTCCATGGTGAGACCGCACCTTGAATACTGTGTACAATTCTGGTCACCGCATCTCAAAAAAGATATAGTTGCGATGGAGAAGGTACAGAGAAGAGCGACCAAAATGATAAAGGGAATGGAACAGCTCCCCTATGAGGAAAGACTAAAGAGGTTAGGACTTTTCAGCTTGGAGAAGAGACGGCTGAGGGGAGATGTGATAGAGGTGTTTAAAATCATGAGAGGTCTGGAACAGGTTAATGTGAATCTGTTATTTACTCTTTCGGATAATAGAAAGACTAGGGGGCACTCCTTGAAGTTAGCGTGTGGCACATTTAAAACTAAGCCGTCTCTTCTCCAAGCTGACGACCAGAATTGTACACAGTATTCAAGGTGGGGTCTCACCATGGAGTGATACAGAGGCATTATGACATTTTCTGTTTTATTCACCATTCCCTTTCTTATAATTCCCAACATTCTATTTGCTTTTTTGACTGCTGCAGCACACTGAACCGACGATTTCAATGTGTTATCCACATGATGCCTAGATTTCTTTCCTGAGTGGTAGCTCCTAATATGTAACCTAACATTGTGTAACTATAGCATGGGTTATTTTTCCCTATATGCATCACCTTGCACTTATCCAGATTAAATTTCATCTGCTATTTGGATGCCCAATTTTCCAGTCTCACAAGGTCCTCCTGCAATTTATCACAATCCGCTTGTGATTTTTAAATTTTAGCTGTCTTGTTTATTCCTTGCCAACCATTTAATACCTCTTTATAATAAGCTCAATGCTCCTGGTAAACCGTTGACTTGTACATAGATCTTATGTTTATTGACTTAAATACTTCTTACTTATTCTATATTTATTTGTTTTCAATTTGTGTATATATATATATATATATATATATATATATATATATATATATATATGATTTCAATTTGTGCCTTGTAACTGTTATGCCTCACCCTATATTTGCTATGTTATTTGTTAATTGATATGATGCTTGCATCTCTTATATACCATTCTATTTGCACTGTGTCTTGGTAGACCACATAACCCCCATCCTCAAAGACCTCCACTGGCTCCCCATCCCATCACGCATCCTATTCAAAACTCTCACTATCATACACAAATCCATCCACATAAATAATTCCTCTTGGCTCAGCGAACCGCTCCGATCCACACAATCCACCCGCCTCAAAGGCACCCTACAAGTCCCACCCCACAAGAAGGCCCGACTCACAGCAACAAGGGACCGAGCTCTCTCAATTGCTGGCCCAACTCACTGGAATGCCCCACCCACAAACCTCCGCCTGGAGCCCTGCCATACTAAGTTCAAGAAAATGCTAAAGACTTGGCTCTTCCACCAGGCATTTCCAGACTAACTCCACGCACCTCTCTCACCCTCTGTTATCTTTGACTCGCTCCAAGGAATTTGCATCATGTAAATATGTTACCTCTCGAGTTATTGTTACTTCTCTAGTTCAATTTTCAGGCTCCCCCTAGAGCCTCCTGCCCTCGAGTTTCTCCTGTTGTCCCCCACCCACCCCTGTTCTTTGTATTTTCCACCTGCTGTTGAGATGTAAACCGATGTGATGTGCATTCTAATGTTGGGATAGAAAAGCTGTTAAATAAATAAATAAACCCTCTAATTGCACTGTTTTTCTTTGTAAACCGATATGATGTGCAAACGGAAATTGGTATACAAAAAACCTTAAAATAAATAAATATTTTTCTAAATTCTTTATTTATTAAACGTTTTAATAATTACAAGCATATTTTGCAATATAGGAATTACAGGCATATGTAAGTATTTAAACAAAGAAATATTAAAACAGAAAATAGTCGCTAATTATTTTCTATTACAAAAATATTCTGCATATTTTAAATAAAATAAGAGAAGCATATCAAACTAGAGCGCTTATTTAAGAAACTTTAATAAAAGTAATTAGTAAGGTATTTCCCCTTTTTTTACTTTAAACCGCCTGCTTTTCAATCCCCAGCAGTGCCCTGAGTTGGTCAGGATCCGTGAATTGGTAATTCTGCCCTTTTAATTTTATTGCACGTTTGCAGGGGTAACGTAATATAAATTGTCCACCTTTTTCAATTACAATATGTCTTAAAGAGAGAGAATTCTTTCTCCTAAGTTGTGTGGTCCTTACAAGGTCTGGGTATATCCATATCTTGTATCCAGAAAAGGTTTGAGACCTATTTCGGAAAAAATATTTTAACACATTATCTCTATCGGAGATGAATGCAAATGTTACTAACATAATACCCCTATTTTCAATAACCAAGTCCTCTTGAGATTTCTCAAGGAAATCTGATGAATCTATCGATAAGTCGGGACTAGGTTTCTGATTTTCCAATTCCTTATTAGCACTTACATTCTGAATTTTCCCATTCATCTTAATCGAATTGTTAATATAATAAGCTTTAACAATTGTAGACATGCATTGTTCCGGCATTTTTAATATTTGGGTAACATATGATCTAAAGGATTCACCCTTCCTATAATTGGGAAGTGAATAATTCTCAGATTTAATACACGCGAGTAATTTTCTATATTTTCAATTTTCCTTAGCATTTCACCTTCAGCTTTTATTTGTTGCACTTGTACTTTCTCAACTTGCAATAAACGTTGTTCCATTTTATTAAATTGCTTTTGTTGATTAATGAATGCTTCAGAATTATTTTACTACTATATTAGTTTCATTCACCGCTTGTTAGACTTTTAATGGAAGAGTCCAATTTAACCAAGTAAGTCCATAAAGTTTCCATTGTTATGGATGAAGGTCTAGCTGTTACTTCAGGGATATGTTTTTTCACCTTTTCTTGTTCCTTGATAGGGATTTTGGGAATTTAAAGAGATGTCCAAACTTTCAGAACCTTGTATCGGTAGCACAGTTGGTATGCTGTTGTCATTTAATTCCCCAATATTTTCACTGATTTTCTCCATATTCTCTGAGTCACGCTGGGAAGTGTCTGGTAAATTATAGGGCAACTCCCCCTCTTTACCAGGACAAGGTGGAACATCTGGCGCTCCTGAACTTAATGAGATGTCCTCGGCCAATAGGGGAATACTCTGCTCTAAGTCTTCCCCTATAGCGGCCCCCTCAACAGGAGTCATCTGAGGAGAATTTAACCACTTCGCTACAGTCCTCTGTCCTAGCTCTGCAATTGGAGTACTAGAGGTAGGCTTTAATTTAGCCTTCCTCTTAGTATGAGGCATGATAATCACTATAATTTAAGAGGCAAAAAATCAGGAGCTTGAACTTGGAGAGGCAGAAATTTCCTTACTATATTTTAAAAAAAAAAAAAAAATGCTTCTCTTAAGGAGAATGAAGAGAGATAATTCGGAGCAACACCGACGACCTCCTTCCTGCCGCAACCTCGTCTCTCTCTCTGCCGGGGCTCGCGCTGTCGGTGCGGCCCATTCGGGGCGTGAGCCGCGCAGAGCACACCTACAAAAAAGAAAAATCCCCGAGGCTACAAACAAAAAAGCTGAAAACAGCGGTGTCTCGCCGCGCCCCTCTCTCCTCAGCCGGCCTATCAGGAGCCGACTGAGGTCCCTTTTAAATTCGGAGCAACGCCGACAGCCTCCTGCCTGCCACACCCTCATCTCTCTCTCTCTCTCTCTCTCTGCCGGGGCTCGCGCGGTCGGCGCAGCCCGCTCGCCCACGAGGGTGAGCCGCGCAGAGCAGACCTACAAAAAAGAAAAATCCCCGAGGCTACAAACACTTACTCTGATAGCACTGAATATGTATGGATATTAATCAGGTCTTACACACATAAGTCTCCCACTGAATATTCTCAGTGTAGTGCACAGAATAAAGTTAGGACTTCTGTTTTTCTGACCAGACATGTGTGGGTACACTTACTCTGATAGCACTGAATATGTATGGATATTAATCAGGACTTACGCACATAAGTCTCCCACTGAATATACTCAGTGTTGTGCACAGAATAAAGTTAGGACTTCTGTTTTTCTGACCAGACATGCATGGGTACACTTACTCTGACAGCACTGAATATGTATGGATATTATTCAGGACTGAATCTACTCAGTGTAGTGCACAGAATAAAGTTAGGACTTCTGTTTTTCTGAGCAGACATGTATGGGTACACTTACTCTGATAGCACTGAATATGTATGGATATTAATCAGGACTTACACAGCACATAAGTCTCCCACTGAATATACTCAGTGTAGTGCACAGAATAAAGTTAGGACTTCTGTTTTTCTGACCAGACCTGTATGGGTACACTTACTCTGATGGCACTGAATATGTATAGGTACACTTTGACAGCACTGAATATGTATGCACACTGGGTAAAGTTAAGCCCCATTCCCCAAAAGCTTCCACTGACAGTTTTTATTTTTGCTTTTATGGCAAGTTTATTCTCAAATACTTGACTTTCTTATTTTTATGCCACTATGTTTTAGGCTCCATAATTGAAAGAAAAAATGTTTTTGGTACACAAATTGTATTAAGCAAAGACAAGTCTGCTTTCTATTTCAAAATTTTGGTAGTAGTGTCTTACAATTGTCCCTTGCACAAAAATATGCAACTATGTGCTAGGTCCTATAATTGAAAGAAAAGCTAGGAATTACTTACAATACAATTATCTATCTTTAACATTAACAGGTTATTTTTGTTTGTTTTTACAGGTATTTGACATTTTTCAATTTAAAATACAGTTTCACTAGAACCACTGCAGTCACATTTTTATGCAAGTGAGTAGTGTAAAGGCTCATACAATCTGTTACACATGATGGCAGCATACATGGCCCACACGGATAGCGCTGGGTATGCAGGCCATCCATGTGGGCCCCACACCCCTATGGTGAGGCATCGATGGTGAGGTCATCTGGGGTGGCACAAGTTGAAATGGGAGCCCAGTTTCCAGATTGGGCAGGGCCTCCCACCTGGTCAGGGAGATGCGAAGAGGGTCCGTGACTGTCACTGGCACCTCCAGATTCTGGGATGCCTGCCGGCACTGGGACCGCAAGGCCCCCTGAGGGTTCTGCATGCGGAGGCCGGCCAAGGCGGTCACGTGGACCGAGGCCGCCATATGGTCCAGCAGACGGACCTGCACCTTCATGTTGCGAACGAGGATGGGTCAGCGAGAAGAGGGAAACCACTTGATCCTTGGGAAGAAAAGCCTTTGCTTGTGCTATATCCAACCTGGCACCGATAAAGTCTAGCCGTGGAAACAGATTGAGATGTGACTTGAGGAAGTTGATAACGAATCCCGATGTTTGTAAGGTCTGAACCGTCAAGGCCACTGCATTCAGGGCCTTGGAGTAGGAGTCACTCCAGGTATGAAAAGACATGGACTGAGCAATGACTGAGGTAGGCAGCCACCACCGCCACCACCAAGCATTTCGTGAAGATGCATGGGGCTGAAGCCAGCCCAAAGGGTAGCACTTTGTACTGAAAATGTGCCATCCCCACCAGAAAATGGAGGTACTTCCTATGGTTGGGGCCAATTGCAATATGGGTGTAAGCCTCCTTTAAGTCGAGGGAACAGAGCCAGTCTCTTCGGAGGAGTGGGATCAGCATGCCCAGAGAGACCATTTTGAATTTTTCTCTTACAAGAAATCGGTTTAATGCCCTGAGGTCGAGAATGGGCACAAGCCACCAGAATGAGGAAGTACCTCAAGTAGAAGCCGTGGCCCCACTGTTCGCGAGGGACCGGTTCTACTGCATCTACTGCTAGAAGGGCAGAAAGTTTCAATTGAATAACGACCTGAGGGGTAGGCATACCCCACAATGGACATGGGGGAGTGGTCCCTGGGAGCCTGCTGAAGTTCAGGCTGTATTCCCTGGCAGACAATGGAGATGACCCAATGGTCCGAAGTGATCTTTTCCCAATGGCGGGCAAAGCAAAGAAGCCTGCCACTGAATGGGGGGAGTGACCGCCAGGGGAACAGATGGTTGGTTCATACCCCTCACAGTCAGGCAAAAGCCAGCAGACAGGGTCTGTTGGGGAGCAAGTTGGGCCCTGGGAACGTGCTGCTGCCAGCCCCAACGTCTAGGGCTGGACCGAGGTGGGCAGGCACGGGCAAGCTAGAGGAAAGTACTGCCTCGGCCAATAGAAGAGCTTGTGAGAACCCAGCCTTGGGGACTTCCTGGAGGCTGAAGGGCTGTCAGAGGGCCTGGCGGAGAGTTGCTGAACAGTATCATGCTGATCTTTCAGCTGCGCCATGACCTCCTTCACCTTATCCCCAAACAGGTTCTCGCCTTTACAGGGGAGGTCCGCAAGCCTGTCCTGAACCTCTGGTTGGAGACTGGAGTCCCGGAGCCAAGCCAGCCACCTGGCATCGGCGCCTCCAGTGGCTAGGCGGACTGTGGTCTCAAAATTGTCATAGGTAGACCTGACCTCGTATCTACCCACCTCAAGCCCCAGAGTGGCAATGGCTGCAAGGCCCTCCGCAAACTCCTGGACCTGCTTCCATAGGTTGCAGTCGTATTGGGTCATGTATAGCTGGCAGGCCGCAATACGGGCCACCAGCATAGCCCCCTGGAACATTTTCCTCTGTATGCCATCGAGCTCCCTGTGTTCGCGCCCCAGCGGGGCAGAAGCGTGTGTCTGTGAGCATCTGGCTTTCTTAAGTGCCGACACCACCACTGCAGACTGGTGGGGGTAAGTGCCGCTATTCAAAGCCTACGGCCTGTTGAACCAGATAAGTTACATCAGCCTTCCTGTTTAGCGGAGAAACCGACTCAGTGTTCCCACATATGGAGGAGAAGCTCCTTAAAGATGACATGGACCGGCACCGCCACGATCTCCTTTGTAGCATTGATGAACTGGAGGACCCCCAGCATCTTGTGACAGGTGTTCTCCTCCAACAGGAGCTGGAAGGGGATGGCCTCTGCCATGGCCCTTACAAAGCCAGCGAATGACAGGTCTTTGGGTGGAGATAGACGCCGTTCCTCTGGAGGGGAAGGCTCCAAGAGGGGGGTCATCGGCGAACTCAGAGGACGAGTCTAAGGAATTATTGCCCCACGGGTCATAGAGACCCTCCCCCTCCTTGCTAGGGCCCAGACGCCTAGGGAAGGGACAGGGAGGGATGGTAGACCTGGGCCCCAAGTGCACAGATGGCATCAAGGGGGGCATCACTTGTGGTACACCAGGAGGAACCGGCAGCACCCAGGGAACCGTGGGCACTAGCGCCCGGTCCCCGAGGCCTCCTCCTCCAAGGACCCGGGAATTGGGATCGCTTTGATGAGGTCATCGGTGGCCGAGGAGGCATCCGAGGCCTCTCGGGCACTGGTTGTCTTGTAGGGCACCAAGAAGGATGTCCAGACGCTCCAGCAGGGGTGCGAGTTTCTAGAAACTTTGACTGGCAGACTGAGCATGCCCAGCCTCCTGCCACCCACGCAAGGTCCCTCCTTCAGTCTCTGCTTTTCCGAGGTGCAGTAGCCTCGCGGTTGTGGAGCTCCAAATCCTTGAAAGTGTTTTGCTGTCTTTTCTGGGGTTTTTTCTGCGTCTGGTCCCCCTTCGCGTTCAGTTCTTCCGTTCGGTAGGTACCCTTGGCTTTGGCTATTCGCGATTGAATCCTGACTCCCGCACTGGAGTGCCTGCCGGTCATTGTCCGCACACCAGCCTCTTTTTTGATGGTGTTGTCAGGTTTTCGACGGTGCCCCCAGTGCCCGCGGACCATATCCATCACGGATCCACATCAGGTGTGTATTCTCTGCCTGGGGGCCTCACATGACATTCAGGGGTGTCATTTGTGTGACCAAATGACCCCCTCAAAGGGTGTCATGTGGACCTGGAGAAGCTCTTCGGCTCACCAAAATCCTTCACTTCGGCATCGTACAAGCCTAAGGACCGGAACCATCCCCGTCTCTTCCCCTGGCAGTCCCGCTCTCCAATACCTCTACGGTCCGGGGAGAGGGAGATCGATCCTTGGTGGTCTCTTCCCTCCCCCTAACCTCAGGGTCATAGTCTTCCTCGGCACTGGGGAAAGACTTGAGCCGAGCGCTGGAAATCCAGGAAGCATTGACACCAGTCACCGACCCACCATGGCATCGGCGGCTGCCGAGCCACCATCGAAATGGCACCGGAGGCCCCATCCTCCGATACCCCCAGTAGCCCGAGGCGTTCCCTACTGGCAATGGTGCTGTGCCTCCTGGTGATCCCTCTGAGGATGTGCCAGTGACGCAGTTCTCCGTGCCGGGCTCCATCAGATGATGTCACCCACATGAGGACTACCATCCTGCTTGTCCTAGGAGAACACGCGATGAAAGAATACAGACTTCAGGCGGATCAAAGACATGGTCCGCGGGCACTGGGGGCATCGCTGGAAACTGGAGGAGGCCATGCATCGAGCTGACAAGCAGACGGTGCAGGGCTGTCACAGATATAAAAAAAAACCCCGGAACAGACTGCAAAGGTGGTAAAACTTACCGTGCCGCCCCACTGAGTAAGGGGGAACCCCATGTGAAGGCATCGGAAAAAAATCGCAAGGAAAAAAATGAAGCAGGAGCAGAGCTGCACCACAGAAGAGACTGACAGGGGACCCTGGGTGCCATGCGGCTAGTGGCATGCTCAGTGTGCCAGTCAAACTTTGACAGACGATTTCTGTGCCAGGCTCCATCTGAGGATGTCACACATATGAGGACTACCATCCTGCTTGTTCTAGGAGAACAGCCTAGAAGCTAACACCAAGTGTAAATTACATTTTTCACCTTTTAACACAAATGTTTGAGAGCAAAAAGGTTTCTTTTTCTAAATCCCTACCTCAAAATAGTCCAAGGGAACTTTTTCATCTAGTGAAAGTTTTTTTTTTACCCTTACTTTGCATAGAACTCTCTACTTCTGAATATCTGAGGGGACTTCAATCTGTCATTTTGCTGACCTGTTTGGAAACTAGAATCAAAAGATAAAATATACGATTTTAGCACAGACTAATCCTGCAACTTGTCAGCTTGATCCCTGTCCCTCAAATCTGCTTAAATTGATAAAATCTGAATTTTTAGAGCCTCTGAGAATACTAAATATTTCACTAAAAGACAGATTTAAAAGAATTTCTGTAATTCTCTCTCTTGAAGAAACCAGGGTAGATCCAAAGATCAACACGGACTACAGTGTAGTATCAGATTCTCTTTCTGGGAAAAATAAATCCATTTAGATGATCATCAAATATTTAGGCAAATATATTCCTGAGAATACTCGCTTAGCATTATTTGATGGCTTATATACATTTTTAGATAATTAGATGCTGTACTGGTCATTCGGAGCATGCACACACACTCACAGGCCACATCGAGGTCATTAGCTGCTTACTGCTCCTCGGCTGTGGCTGTGCCTTCCTCGTTTTCAAGCTGTGAGATGGGCTCCGCTCATGGCCCACTGGGGCCTCCTTCCACTGCGCAGAATTCTGCTCGCAGAGCACCCGTGGCCTCCTCAGTCTTCAGCCACAAACAGGATGAGCTCTGTTCGAGGCCCACTGAGGCCTCCCCAGTCTTCAGCCACAAACGTCTTCACCCTTTGCGGGTTTTAGTGTCTGGTTACCATTTGTAACTGGACACTGTACAACAGGCTGCAAAACCGGGCTGTCCCTTCCCAAATCAGGCAGCTAAAAACTGAAACAGTATGGAGCAGGAAGCCTCTTTAAAAGTAAATATAACTGTCCATTAAGCTGAAGGTCACAGATGAAGCTCATATTTTAGATTCATAGCACAAGCTATTTGAAATCGGATAAATGTAGGCTTTGGTAAAAGAGCCCTGTGTATATTCTGCCTTTACTCAGTCGTGATGCAATCATTACGATTTAGTGTATATGATGTAAGAAGCCTTACTCAGGCTATTTGGACAGAGAAGGATTTGTGTGCAATTGTTAAGACATCTTTGAACTTAGCCTATTACAATGTATTATAGTTGGATCTCCAAAATAAAGATCTCACTAGATTTCAGCTGATTCAGAAGAATTTCACCCACTTAGTAGCAAGAAAAAGGTACAATTTTATGAGTTTGTACCAAAAGCACCCATGAACGTGTTTTACTACATACTAGTGGCAACACACATGAAAAACAAAACCCTGCTGTTAACTTTAAAAAAGCTTCCACTCCCACATCTTTCACCATCGCCATGGGGTCCCATAGGGGAAGGAGAAATCCCCAGTTTCTCCTGCCCTGCCCGTGTTGTCCTCCAAAATGGCACTGGCAGACCTGAGGCAGCACGGGCAGGGCATGAGCAACTGGGAATCTCTCCTGCCCTCTTTGGACCCTAAAGCTACAGGGTGGGAAGTGGGGAACTTTGACAGCATATACAGCGTTGCTCTCTGCTTCAACGGTAGGGGGAAGTGAGGAAAACAGGATTTACATTCAGACATCATCCAACAAGTCTGGGTAAACAAGCATCGGGGTAACTTGCCTGAGGAGGCAGTTACTACCCTTAACCATTAAGCCTTATGCTCACCTTTGATGCAACTCCAACATTTCTCTCTGCATCAATGGCAGGGGGTGGCAGGAAAATTGAATCAAACAGTTACCAACAAGGGCCCTGAACTTGGTCGATGAAACAGATAAGTCTGGGAAAACAAGTGTGGGAGCTTGCTGGGCAGACTGGATGGGCAGATTGGTCTTTTTCTGCCGTCATGTCTATGTTTTGTTTTTCAAGTTTGGCAGTGGATTTAGCCAGCAGGGGGCTGGGCTAGGGTACATAAAACAAACTAATGAAATGTTTTGTTTCTTTTAGAAGACACAAGCACATCCCTAATGCAATCTTTAAATGGGCTCGCTTTCAGATTTTATCACCTTTCATGGTTCAGGTCCAGAATTTGAGTGCGGTTTACACTTTCTATGAAGCATGTAAGAGACTGAGATCAGCAGATGAGAACATCGGGCCACAGTGTCAGTATAAATGACAGCAGAGAGAGACCAAATTCTCCCATCCGGGAGTGACTGTGTCCATGTACGTGCGGAAATGGTTCCTCCCCCTGCAACGCCTTCTTCTAATGCACATAAAAGGAAATAAGTTTCTCAGCTCCACGCATTTTTCAAAAGCACATTTACACACATAAAGCCAAGCTTTCTGCATACAAACTCCCATACGTAACTCAGCACCAATTCCAGCCACCCCCACCCTCTGTTACCTGAGCATGCCCGTCAGCTTCACATTAAACACATTAAAATAAGATATACTGAAAGTCACCATAATAGCACCTGGGAGACCGTGGAGCTTGTTTTATTAAAAAGCAAATGTTTTAAATCTGAAATTTTCTTTAATATGATAAATCAAAAGAGACCACATGACCATTACATCGCAATGCTCATGCTCACTCACATTACAAAAAAGACAACTCCTTGCCTAGGCTGCAGAAACCCTCAAGTCTGGGCCACTCCAAGGCTGCACACAACTATTTACCAGCAAATCTTAAAACTAAGGGCCTGGAATGTGACCTGCACTATACATCGTAGTTTGGATTTTTCCGCAGGATGACAAAGCCCTCCAGGATAGGAGTAACAGGCAGATACTCCTCACTAGCCAGCTCTGCCCGCTCTCCGTGTGCCAGTAACACCGGGGTGGTGTGCGTCTGGAAGCCTGTGATAGTCTTCGGTTTCCCAGCTTGGCCAACAACATCAACAGCCTGTAGGAAAGGAAGCCAGCAATAACTGCTAACGAACAAGATACAGACCCCAGGGCACAGAGTGTAGCATCCATGCCCACTGCTAATGAACAAGGTACAGACCCCAGGGCACAGAGTGTGGCATCCATGCCCACTGCTAATGAGCAAGGTACAGACCCCAGGGCACAGAGTGTGGCATCCATGCCCACTGCTAATGAACAAGGTACAGACCCCAGGGCACAGAGTGTGACATCCATGCCCACTGCTAATGAGCAAGGTACAGACCCCAGGGCACAGAGTGTGACATCCATGCCCACTGCTAATGAGCAAGGTACAGACCCCAGGGCACAGAGTGTGGCATCCATGCCCACTGCTAATGAGCAAGGTACAGACCCCAGGGCACAGAGTGTGACATCCATGCCCACTGCTAATGAACAAGGTACAGACCCCAGGGCACAAAGTGTGACATCCATGCCCACTGCTAATGAACAAGGTACAGACCCCAGGGCACAAAGTGTGGCATCCATGCCCACTGTAAACGAAAGGAAAATTAGGTTCTTACCTGATAATTTTCGTTCCTGTAGTACCAAGGATCAGTCCAGACTGCTGGGTTATGCCTCCCCTCCAGCAGATGGAGTCAGAGAGAAAACTGAAAGCACCCCCTAGATATACTGGTGCGCCACCTGCCATCCTTCAGTATAATTGATATCAAAGCAGAAGAAATGGATCATCCTTCCCCCAAAAATAACCAAAAATTAACTATGGCCACTGGCTAGATCAAGTAGTAAAACTCTGCAAAAGTAAGCATTAACATCGCTCAAACACTACTGAGCCAACCAAGCAAACAAAGCCAAAAGGCAACGAAATGAATAATCACTTACCGTATCAAGTTATCGATACCTGAAAGAGTGGAAAAGATAGTTACGAGCGGACTCTCCTGAAACACCATTACTGGGCGGGCGTCTGGACTGATCCTTGGTACTACAGGAACGAAAATTATCAGGTAAGAACCTAATTTTCCTTTCCCTGTACGTACCAGGATCAGTCCAGACTGCTGGGATGTACCCGAGCTGACTTAAATGGGGTGGGACCCCGAAAGTCCCGCTCGAAGCACGCTGCTTCCAGAGGAAGTAGGTGACGGCCCTCGAACATCAACCCGATAATGTCGAGCGAAAGTATGCAACGACTTCCAAGTGGCCACCCTGCAAATCTCTTGGCTCGAAACCAGGTGACTTTCTGCCCACGAAGTCGCTTGAGAACGGAGAGAATGGGCCTTGAGCCCCTCAGGAACAGCCTTACCGCCACCAATGTACATGGCAGCGATCGAGCTCTTCAACCAACGGGCAATAGTTACTTTGGACGCCTGAAGCCCCTTCCTGGGGCCATGCCACAAGACAAACAGATGATCAGACCGTCGAAAATCATTGGTAACTTCTAAATATCGCATGAGCACTCGACGAACATCCAAACGTCTCAAATCTGACCCTTGAGAAGACTGTAGTTCTGTCACCGAGAAGGAAGGCAATTCCACCGTCTGATTTACATGGAAGGCCGATACCACCTTAGGTAAGAAAGAAGGTACCGTACGCAACGACACACCTGAGTCCGAAATACGCAAGAACGGTTCTCTACATGAAAGAGCTTGCAACTCAGAGACCCTACGAGCGGACGCGATCGCCACGAGAAACACAGTCTTGAGAGTTAAATCCTTTAAGGAGGCCCGCCTGAGAGGCTCAAAGGGGGCCGCATTGAGGCCTTTGAGAACCAAGTTCAAATTCCAAGACGGGCAAGGAGGCCGCAGCGGAGGACGCAAGTTCCAAACACCACGTAAAAAGCGTGCTACGTCTGGGTGACAGGCGAGAGAGGACCCTTCAACCTTTCCTCTCAAACACCCCAGAGCTGCTACCTGAACCCTCAGAGAACTGTAAGCCAAACCCTTCTTCAAGCCGTCCTGCAAAAACGTAAGGATTTGAGCTACAGAAGCCCGGCGTGGCGCAATCTTCGAGACACCGCACCAGGAGTCAAACACCTTCCACACACTAGCATAAGTAAGCGTAGTAGAGGGCCTCCGTGCCCGAAGCAGTGTGAAAATGACAGGCTCAGAATAACCCTTTTTCCTTAATTGTCTCCTTTCATAAGCCAAGCCGCCAGACAAAAGCGATCCGCCAGATCTAAAAATACCGGCCCTTGCCGAAGGAGGTTCGGAAGATGACTGAGACGTAAAGGCCCGTCCGTCGCAAGATGAACCAGATCCACGAACCATGGTCTTCTTGGCCACTCCGGGGCCACTAAAATCACCCGACCACGATGCGATTCTATGCATCTTAACACCTTGCCGATCAGAGGCCATGGAGGAAATACATAGAGGAGGACGTGACGAGGCCATGGAAGCACGAGTGCATCCACTCCTTCCGACCCATGCTCTCGCCTTCGGCTGAAGAAACGCGCCGCCTTTGCATTGTGCCGAGTCGCCATCAGGTCTAGGTGCGGAATCCCCCATCGTAGGGTGATGAGACTCATTGCCTCGGCCGAGAGCTCCCACTCTCCGGGGTCCAAGTGTTGTCGACTGAGATAATCCTCCTGAACGTTGTCTACGCCTGCAATGTGGGTGGCCGCGATGCGGGACAGATAACGCTCCGCCCAGGTCATCAACAACGCTGCTTCGGTCGCCACTGGTCGACTTCTTGTACCGCCCTGGCGATTTATATATGCTACCGTGGTTGCGTTGTCCGAGAGGACTCGAACCGCCCGACCGCGTACCAGGGGCAGAAGGTGGCGCAAGGCTAGACGTACCGCTCTGGTCTCCAGACGGTTGATGGACCAAGAGGCCTGGCGAGGGGACCACGTTCCCTGTACCGCTCTTGATTGACAGACCGCTCCCCAGCCCGTTAGACTGGCATCCGTTGTCACTACCACCCACTGAGGAGGATCGAGATCTACCCCCTGCAAGAGGTGGTCCGGGATCAACCACCAAGCTAGACTGGACCGAGCCGGTTCCATCAGCGGCAACTGGGCACCGTAATCCCCGGTTTTCTTGTCCCAGCGAGAAAGAAGAGCGGTTTGCAAAGGACTCATATGCGCAAAAGCCCACGGCACCATTTCCAGAGTAGAAACCATATGTCCAATGACCTGCAAATAATCCCATGCCGTAGGTAAGGGGAGATCCAGTAGGTTCTGTACCTGAAGCATCAGGTTCTCCAGTCTCTGCTGAGTCAGTTATACCTTGCCCACCAAGGTATCGAAACGTGCTCCCAAAAATTCCAAACACTGACTCGGAACCAGCTGGCTCTTTGCAAAGTTGACTACCCAACCTAGCGACTGCAGTTGCTGAACCACCACCTGGACTGCTCGCTTGCACGAGTCCTCCGACTTCGCCCGGATAAGCCAATCGTCGAGGTAGGGATGCACCAATAGTCCCTGATGGCGCAGGAAGGCTGTGACTACGACGAGAACCTTGGTAAACACTCTCGGAGCTGTGGCTAACCCGAACGGGAGGGCGCAAAACTGAAAGTGTTCCCCGAGCACCATGAACCTCAGGTACCTCTGGTGGCGCTCCCTGATCCCAATGTGAAGATACGCCTCGGCCAGATCCAAAGAAGCCAAAAATTCTCCCCTGTGGACGGCCGCAATAACAGATCGAAGAGTTTCCATGCGAAAACGGGGAACGCGCAAGGCCCTGTTTACTCTCTTCAAATCCAAAATTGGCCGGAACGTACCTTCCTTCTTTGGAACCAGGAAGTAAATGGAATACCGACCTGTTCTGGTCTCATCCGGCGGAACGGGCACCACTGCCCCCAGGGATCGTAACCGGGCCACGGTTTGGGCTATTACCAGTTGCTTTTCTGGAGGACCGCAAGAAGATATCATAAAAAGATCCTGGAGGGGCCGAGCAAAATCCAACTCGTAACCGTGACGCACCACGTCGAGGACCCACTGGTCTGAAGTGATCTTGACCCATTCCTCCCAAAACTGGGATAACAGGCCTCCGATGCGTGGGAAGGAGGAATGGGCCCGCGCGCCTTCATTGCGGTTTGCCTGTGGCCAAACCCTGCGAGGAACCCATTCGTTGTGGTCGTCTGCCTCGAAAGGAAGGAGTCCAAGACTGAGACCTGGGGCCCTGCTGCCTTTGAGGAAAAGATCCACCCCTTCCCGTGCGAAACCGGCGTTGCCCTCGAAATCGGGACCGCGTGTTTCCGAAAGACCGCAATTGTCGGAGCTTGTCCTCCGGCAACTTATACACCTTATTGTCTCCCAAGTCTTTGATGAGTTGATCCAACTCCTCAAACAACAACTTCCCCCTTAAAGGGAAAAGAAGCTAGTCGCGACTTAGAAGAGGCATCTGCCGACCAACGACGGAACCACAATAGTCATCTGGCCGCAACAGCCGAGGACATAGTGCGGGCCGAGGTCCTTAGCAAATCATACAGGGCATCCGCTGTATAAGCAACCGCCGCTTCCACACAATTGGCCTGCTCCGCCTCTTCCGGCGGGAGTTCTTGGGTGGTTAGTAATTGTTGCACCCAGCGCAGTGTGGCCCTCTGGACCATACTGCTACAAGCCGCAGCCCGGACTCCTAAAGCCGCTATCTCAAAAATGCGCTTTAATAGGACCTCTAACTTCCGGTCCTGGAGATCTTTCAAGGCTACCCCTCCCGTGACGGGAATGGTAGTATGCTTAACCACCGCAGTGACTGCAGAGTCCACCGAATGGACCTTAAAAATCTCTAACGAATCCGAGGGCAGAGGATATAATTTATTCATTGCCCTGCTAACGTGCAGGGATGCCTCTGGAACCTCCCATTCCTTAGATACAATCTGTAATACCTTAGAGTGCAAGGGAAAGGTTTGCGGGGGGGCTCTCAGACCCACCATAGCTACGTCCCCAGTGGAAGTATCCGTGTCCTGCTGCGGCGCTGGGATCTCCAGCTCCTTCAAAACATGAAGAATCAAATAGTTCAGCTCGTCCCTGCCAAACAGGCGTAAAACCAGGGGGGTCGTCCCCTTCGAGAGACCCCTGAGCGTCGGAGATGTCGGCCCCTGCCCCATCCGGTGAGCCCTGGGTGAGATCCGGGAACCCCGGATCGTCGGCACCCCCAAGGGAACAAGCTCCTGATTTGCCGGAGCTTCAGCCTTTTCCTGGTCTCCCGATTTGTCCTGCACAGAGGACACCTTAGGCACTTTTAGAGGGGGGGGGGGGTTCGTCTGGCTCCCAGCCTGCTTCTGCCTCCAAAAAAAGCCTGGTGCATCAACAGCACAAACTTGGAGGAGAAAGGCACCTTCCTTTTAATTGATCCCCCCACGGGACGCACCGGAGGGGGGGGGGCTCTTGGGGCATCAAATTTGGAGCCACTATGAGGACTCAAAGCCAGCGGTGAAAGCGGAGGAAAATCCTCCTCCTCAGAGGCAGAAACAACATGCTGCCTCGTGGACAAGATGGCCGCCGGCTCCCCCTCACTGGGAGGCGGGGCCGACGATCGCGGTGCCGACAGCCTCCTCAGCCGCGCCGAGGAGGACGGATCCGCGCCGCTGCGGGCTGCACTCGGCCCCCGGGAAGGTCCCTCACCCCCAGGAATGCAGCGGGAGCAGAGACCCTCCCGGGAGAGTCGCGCCCCCGCCCTACCACAGACCGTGCAGGCCGAGGAACGCGGCATCGAGGAGGCAGAAGAAAAGCGCGCCAAAAATAGGAGCCCTGTGCAAGCGCCTCTAACGCCGGGTGAAAACCTCCACCCCCTCCGGAGTCCCTGGTCAGGCTAATTACCAGCGCGGCAGGCTAGGGCTGGAAATGGATCACTGCCTGCTACCAACAGGGCTTATGTGTCCTGCATCCACTTTTTATTCACTCTTTCTTTTTTTTTTTTTTCAAGTAAAGCCCTCTTCAGATCAAAGTCTGGAATCACTGTACTTCTGTGGGGGGGGGGGGGGGGGGGGGGGGTGACCGGCCGACCAGTAAACTTTCCCCCAAGACCAAAAGGGACACTAATCCGGGTAAAACAATGAGAGCCAAGCTCTCAGTGCCTGCCTGTACGCTGCGCTAGCAAAACCAACAAACAACTGCTACAAAAATATCAACTTTTTTTTTTTTACACTAAGCAAGGAAGAGAATAAAACCAGTTGATCTAGCTAGCACAGTTATAAAAATCATAAAGAACACCTGAAAGATTGTTTTAGTCAGAACAGACAGGACCGCAGGTTATGCCTCTCAATCTGCTGGAGTCAGAGGAAATACTGAAGGATGGCAGGTGGCACACCAGTATATCTAGGGGGTGCTTTCAGTTTTCTCTCTGACTCCATCTGCTGGAGGGGAGGCATAACCCAGCAGTCTGGACTGATCCTGGTACGTACAGGGAACAAGGTACAGACCCCAGGGCACAGAGTGTGGCATCCATGCCCACTGCTAATGAGCAAGGTACAGACCCCAGGGCACAGAGTGTGGCATCCATGCCCACTGCTAATGAACACGGTACAGACCCCAGGGCACAGAGTGTGGCATCCATGCCCACTAACGAACACGGTACAGACCCCAGGGCACGGAGTGTGACATCCATGCCCACTGCTAATGAGCAAGGTACAGACCCCAGGGCACAGAGTGTGACATCCATGCCCACTGCTAATGAGCAAGGTACAGACCCCAGGGCACAGAGTGTGACATCCATGCCCACTGCTAACGAACACGGTACAGGCCCCAGGGCACAGAGTGTGACATCCATGCCCACTGCTAATGAGCAAGGTACAGACCCCAGGGCACAGAGTGTGACATCCATGCCCACTGCTAATGAGCAAGGTACAGACCCCAGGGCACAGAGTGTGACATCCATGCCCACTGCTAACGAACACGGTACAGGCCCCAGGGCACAGAGTGTGACATCCATGCCCACTGCTAACGAACACGGTACAGGCCCCAGGGCACAGAGTGTGGCATCCATGCCCACTGCTAACGAGCAAGGTACAGACCCCAGGGCACAGAGTGTGGCATCCATGCCCACTGCTAACGAGCAAGGTACAGACCCCAGGGCACAGAGTGTGGCATCCATGCCCACTGCTAACGAGCAAGGTACAGACCCCAGGGCACAGAGTGTGGCATCCATGCCCACTGCTAATGAACAAGGTACAGACCCCAGGGCACAGAGTGTGGCATCCATGCCCACTGCTAACGAACAAGGTACAGACCCCAGGGCACAGAGTGTGACATCCATGCCCACTGCTAATGAGCAAGGTACAGACCCCAGGGCACAGAGTGTGGCATCCATGCCCACTGCTAACGAACAAGGTACAGACCCCAGGGCACAGAGTGTGGCATCCATGCCCACTGCTAACGAACAAGGTACAGACCCCAGGGCACAGAGTGTGGCATCCATGCCCACTGCTAACGAGCAAGGTACAGACCCCAGGGCACAGAGTGTGGCATCCATGCCCACTGCTAATGAACAAGGTACAGACCCCAGGGCACAGTGTGGCATCCATGCCCACTGCTAACGAACAAGGTACAGACCCCAGGGCACAGAGTGTGGCATCCATGCCCACTGCTAACGAACAAGGTACAGACCCCAGGGCACAGAGTGTGGCATCCATGCCCACTGCTAACGAACAAGGTACAGACCCCAGGGCACAGAGTGTGGCATCCATGCCCACTGCTAACGAACACGGTACAGACCCCAGGGCACAGAGTGTGGCATCCATGCCCACTGCTAACGAACACGGTACAGACCCCAGGGCACAGAGTGTGGCATCCATGCCCACTGCTAACGAACACGGTACAGACCCCAGGGCACAGAGTGTGGCATCCATGCCCACTAACGAACAAGGTACAGACCCCAGGGCACGGAGTGTGACATCCATGCCCACTGCTAATGAGCAAGGTACAGACCCCAGGGCACAGAGTGTGACATCCATGCCCACTGCTAATGAGCAAGGTACAGACCCCAGGGCACAGAGTGTGACATCCATGCCCACTGCTAATGAGCAAGGTACAGACCCCAGGGCACAGAGTGTGGCATCCATGCCCACTGCTAATGAGCAAGGTACAGACCCCAGGGCACAGAGTGTGGCATCCATGCCCACTGCTAATGAGCAAGGTACAGACCCCAGGGCACAGAGTGTGACATCCATGCCCACTGCTAATGAACAAGGTACAGACCCCAGGGATGAGGGAAGGAATCCAACCCCATTGGATAGTGAAGAAGGTATAAACCCCTGGGCAGAGGGCAGGACTCAATCCCCAGCACTTTATGTCCAGGTATCTATTTCCATTATCCACAGTTTCAACAATATCCTTACCTGCCCCACCCGAACTGATACTGGTAGAGGTCGCAGCTCTTCATCAAAGGTCACAAGCATGCGTGGCTGCATGGCAGCTACGAGTCCATACAGGACATAGTGAGATTTGCCCAGGATTACTAGCAGAGAGAGCAGAGGAGACTCATCAGCATACAAGCATAACACTCAAACAGTCCTAGCGTGAGCAACATTAGTGTAACGGGAGAGGAGAAAAATCGCTCAAAATAGATTTTTCTTTGCCCTGAAACAAACTCATTTTCAGAAAAAGGCATAGAAAAATAGGAAAATGTCATTGTTGCGTGTATTTCCCATAGTACATCCTATGATGCAGATTCCAGGAACCAAACAGGCTCTGCAGAAAATTGGTTTCTGTGCTGGCTGCCAGGTTTTACAGGAACAATTTTTTTTTTAAATTACTGGCCTGACAATTCTCACCTGCTCTTTCGGGCTGTCAATTCAATCAAAAGCAACTCTGGTGCCATGAGAGCCTTCCCTTCCCTAGCCCAGCCATTACACTGACGTCCTTGGGTCAGGGGCAAAGACCATGCTGAAATTTAAACTAACCAGTTTATTTCCTTTCCTTTAGTGCTGCCAAACCAGTCCAGACAAGTTGGTATGATGTGTCCCCTGCCAGCCAAGACATAGAGAAAATAGCTCAAAACTGACTTCACACCCCCTACAGGGGTCCATGCTGTTTTCAGCTCTTCGGTATTTTATTATAAGAACATGCCATACTGGGTCAGACCAAGGGTCCATCAAGCCCAGCATCCTGTTTCCAACAGAGGCCAAACCAGGCCATAAGAACCTGGCAAGTACCCAAACACTAAGTCTATTCCATGTTACTATTGCTAATGGCAGTGGCTATTCTCTAAGTGAACTTAATAGCAGGTAATGGACTTCTCCTCCAAGAACTTATCCAATCCTTTTTTAAACACAGCTATACTAACTGCACTAACCACATCCTCTGGCAACAAATTCCAGAGTTTAATTGTGCGTTGAGTAAAAAAGAACTTTCTCCGATTAGTTTTAAATGTGCCCCATGCTAACTTCATGGAGTGCCCCCTAGTCTTTCTACTATCCGAAAGAGTAAATAACCGATTCACATCTACCCATTCTAGACCTCTCATGATTTTAAACACCTCTATCATATCCCCCCTCAGCCGTCTCTTCTCCAAGCTGAAAAGTCCTAACCTCTTTAGTCTTTCCTCATAGGGGAGCTGTTCCATTCCCCTTATTTTGGTAGCCCTTCTCTGTACCTTCTCCATCGCAATTATATCTTTTTTGAGATGCGACGACCAGAATTGTACACAGTATTCAAGGTGCGGTCTCAACATGGAGCGATACAGAGGCATTATGACATTTTCTGTTTTATTCACCATTCCCTTCTTAATAATTCCCAACATTCTGTTTGCTTTTTTGACTGCCGCAGCACACTGAGCCGACGATTTTAAAGTATTATCCACTATGATACCTAGATCTTTTTCCTGGGTGGTAGCACCTAATATGAACCCAACATTGTGTAATTATAGCATGGGTTATTTTTCCCTATATGCATCACCTTGCACTTATCCACATTAAATTTCATCTGCCATTTTGATGCCCAATTTTCCAGTCTCACAAGGTCTTCCTGCAATTTTTCACAATCTGCTTGTGATTTAACTACTCTGAACAATTTTGTGTCATCTGCAAATTTGATTATCTCACTCATCGTATTTCTTTCCAGATCATTTATAAATATATTGAAAAGTAAGGGTCCCAATACAGATCCCTGAGGCACTCCACTGCCCACTCCCTTCCACTGAGAAAATTTTCCATTTAATCCTACTCTCTGTTTCCTGTCTTTTAGCCAGTTTGTAATCCACGAAAGGACATCGCCACCTATCCCATGACTTTTTACTTTTCCTAGAAGCCTCTCATGAGGAACTTTGTCAAACGCCTTCTGAAAATCCAAGTATACTATATCTACCGGTTCACCTTTATCCACATGTTTATTAACTCCTTCAAAAAAGTGAAGCAGATTTGGGAGGCAAGACTTGTCCTGGGTAAAGCCATGCTGACTTTGTTCCATTAAACCAGGTCTTTCTATATGTTCTGTGAATTTAATGTTTAGAACACTTTCCACTATTTTTCCTGGCACTGAAGTCAGGCTAACTGGTCTGTAGTTTCCCAGTTCACCCCTGGAGCCCTTTTTAAATATTGGGGTTACATTTGCTATCCTCCAGTCTTCAGGTACAATGGATGATTTTAATGATAAGTTACAAATTTTTACTAATAGGTCTGAAATTTCATTTTTGAGTTCCTTCAGAACTCTGGGGTGTATACCATCCGGTCCGGGTGATTTACTACTCTTCAGTTTGTCAATCAGGCCTACCACATGTTCTAGGTTCACCGTGATTTGATTCAGTCCATCTGAATCATTACCCATGAAAACCTTCTCCATTACGGGTACCTCCCCAACATCCTCTTCAGTAAACACCGAAGGAAAAAAATCATTTAATCTTTCCGCGATGGCCTTATGCCTTCCCCCTAAATGCCCCTTTAACCCCTCGATCATCTAACGGTCCAACTGACTCCCTCGCAGGCTTTCTGCTTCGGATATATTTAAAAAAGATTTTACTGTGAGTTTTTGCCTCTACAGCCAACTTCTTTTCAAATTCTCTCTTAGCCTGTCTTATCAATGTCTTACATTTAACTTTCCAATGTTTATGCTTTATCCTATTTTCTTCTGTTGGATCCTTCTTCCAATTTTTGAATGAAGATCTTTTGGCTAAAATAGCTTCTTTCACCTCCCCTTTTAACCATGCCGGTAATCGTTTTGCCTGAAGCAGTCCAGAAGAGGCTGTGCTGCAAGGCTTGCTTTTTTTTTTTTTTTTAAATAATCTTTACTGCCTCCCCATTGCTCTCCAAAAACAGGGAGTGTGTGCTTTCAGTAGCTCCTGCTGCTGGACACACAAAGGGAACAAAGCCCCCGGGGACCACTCAGTGCTTGGTTCATTAATGGGGGAACTTAAACCCTAACTGAGTTTGTTCCCAAGGGGGAAGGGAGAATCAGGAATCCGTTCCAACAGGACCATCACCTTCAAGACTCGGCCTATACTCCATCAGGAACCTGAGCCTCCAACTCCTAGCTGCTGCACAATCTGCTGGAGACCAAGAAATACTGACGAGCTGAAAGCTGCATTAGGCCCCTATAAGGCAGCAGGACATAACCTACTTACCTGGAGTGGTCTAGTACTGACGATGAGAAAGGCTCCCTTCACAAGAGAGTATGCTTGCATTTTGAGTCTGGCCAGGAGGGGTTACTGTTGTGCAAGGAAGGTCCTGTGACCCCCTGCCTCCATAGTATCCCAAACCAGAGCTGGCCTGACCTGGAAACCTAGTCCTTCTGTGTGGTAGGAAGGGGAAGGGGCAGCTACTAGGTTAGCCCTTAAGATGTGGTAGTATAGGAGCTTTCAGGATCAGACAGGTCCCCCCTTCTGCAAATGTTCTCTCTTAAAAAAAAAAGCCATATGGCCATTACTTTTTGGCACAAAATTACAAGTATGTGTGGTACAAAAAAAAAAATCCTTAGAAAGCAAATGCATCAGGAAACTGCCATAATGAGCGGGACCCAACCGTACCCAGTCTAACACCTGCCAATCCCCACTCTGGTCCATCCCCCTTCTCCCCTGCCAGAGAAGCCAGCACGCCTGTCCACTTAAGGCCCCACCACAGAAAACCTTTAGAATTAAATCTGATCAAATACAGATCTTGAAAGTAATGAAATTTCCCAAGAAATACACAGAAAAGCATTGAGAAAAAGCTGGGGATGCAATAGAAGGCAGCCTCTTACTATTTCTGACATCCAAGAATGACACCAAGACAGTGAGGAGCCCAGCGACAGCCACTTGACTCATGAGTTGCCGGTCACTGTGGTATGGACACAGAGTCAGTGTGCCCTTCCCCAGGTGAGTCAGACCCTGTACAAACAAATTAAACACAAAAGATTGAGGAATTACTTTTCAGGAAAAGGACCTTGGATTCCCTTAATATTTATTTATTTATTATTTTTACTATACCGGCTTTCATGACATGGATCACATCAAACAGGTTTACATTTAACAAAGTGTGCAAGGTAAGAGAGAACCCAAACAACTGGAACAAGAGCATGGAAAGGAGAGTTACAGTTACAATAAAACAGGGAAATAAATAACTGGGAGCTGGAAGCGAGAAGAGGGGAAGTTAACTGACAGCAAATTATTTACAAGGTAGCAAAATATGTTGAAATCCTCAGAGTACACGACAGCAGTTTAAAACAAAAAACAGATTGGTAGAAATTATTCTGAGAGAAATGGAGAATAAAACAGAAAATATCGACCCATGATGTATTGTGGGCAGTTCTGGTCACCACATCTCAAGAAAGACCTAGCAGAATTAGAAAAGGTGCAAATGAGGGTGACAAAAATGAGAAAGGGAATGGAGTGGATCCCCTATGAGGAAAGGCTAAACAGATTAGGACTCTTCATGCTGGTGAAGAAATGGCAGAGGGGATGTGTTTGCGGTTTAGAAAATCATGAGTGGGTTGGAACAAGTAAGAGAATGATCTTTCTCTGAGGACGAGCGGTATGGCAGTACTCGCACATGGGTGACATCAGACGGAGCCCAGCACAGGAAACTTCTGTCAAAGTTTCTAGAACTTTCTTGGCATACTGAGCATGCCCGGCAGGCCCTATACCATGTATCCACCTGAGGTCCCTCGCTTCAGTCTTTTTCCGCGGTTTGAGTGAGCTTTTGGGTTTTTTTCTCTAAAACTTTTAGAAAATGTTTTTCCCCTGATTTTTCCTTCAGGTTTTCACATTTCATTGATGTCAGGTCCCTCTCGGTTCCTTTTGTAGCCTCCTTAGCTAGGTTTCTTGGCATTTTGAGCAAGTTTTCTTTTGCATCAATCTCTCCCGTGGTGGTGGAGCCTCATTGCCTGCCGGTCATTGCAGCCCACAACCATCGTTTTTGCATCCCTCTTTTTTCGTTTCTGTCATGGCCACAACCGGTTTTAGTCGATGCCCCCAGTGCCCGAGGGCTATGTCTATCATGGACCCCCCCCTCCCTCCCATATGTGTGTCCTCTGCCTGGGGACATCGATTGATGTCTGGTGTTGCTGTGCTCGATTCAATAAGGTGGAGAAACTCTTTGGATCAGGAAAACCCAAGCCATCGACTTTGTCGGCACAGACGGACCTTGGAACCACACTGATGGACACCACACCATTGACATCAGCAGGACCGTTGGTTCCATCAATGCCACTGGTAGATAGGGGTACTGGAGACCAGCCACACTCGAAGGTCGGGTTCCTCATCTTCAACCTCGGCACCGGGAAAAGACTGGGTCAAGCATCGAGGGAAGCCGAGGAAGCATCGGCACAGGTCGCCTTCAATGCCGGGCATGGTGATGCACCAGCTCATGCTGTAATGCCCCCGAAGCGACCCCATGGCGTGGAGCGCCTATCCTCGATCGATGCTGGGGTTCCACGACAGTCAACCGGTCCTGGTGCCAGTCACCAATCCACCTTGGGGATACGAGGAAGATCTGGTCAACCCTCCTTCCTCCCAGTCAGTGTTGGCTTCGGCAACTTTTGAGGAGGAGCTGGAGAGACACATCCAGCTGGCAGTGGAACAGGCAATGCAGGCCATTGGTTCTGTGGCAGCAACACCGGTCCTGTCTGCTTTGGAACCGCTGCTGAAATGGCTCAATGTGCTCATTGATTTGTTACTGACCTGGCTGGTGTCTGTTCCTGGTAGGCCATTGATGCCCGGTGGAGCCCCAATTCTTCACCCAACCGATAAAGTGGTCATTGCTAGTTCCTCTGAGGTGGTAACTCCACCTGGGGCAGCAGAGATGCCTCAGCCTTCTGCCCCATCCAGCTTTGCCAGGGCCTGCACCTGGTTTGCCGGTGACTGCAACTCTGGACAAAGGCTGAGCACCTACGACCTCCTCCCCTGTACATTACAGTGAGGATGAGGGTCTCTATGATCCCCTTGAGTGGGGGGATGATACTGCGGAATCCTCATCTAAGGGCTTGGAGGGTATCCCCTCAGAACATTCTCCTCCAGAAGAGTGAAGGAGGTCCCCACCGGAAGACTTATGCTTCGCAGGTTTTGTGGAAGTAATGGTGGAAGCCATTCTGTTTGTTATTGACAAAGATGCCTGGCCCAAGATGCTGGAGATTCTCCAGTTTTTGGAACCTCCCAAGAAAATCGTGGCATGATATCCTTAAGGAGCTGCTGTTGAGGATATGGGAACACCTCCTCACAGTATCTTCTGTTAACAGGAAGGTGGTCAGGATCTACCTCGTTCAGAAGGCTACCGGATTGGATAAGCATCAGCTGCCCCACCAATTGGTGGTCATCGAATCGAATCTGCCCTCAAGAGGGCCAAGCACTCTCGGATCCACTCCTCAGCACCCCTGGGAAAGGACCACAGGGTGTTAGATGATCTCGGGAGGAAAGTATTCCAAGCGGCCATGCTTATTACTCACATCGCCTCCTACCAGCGCTACATGAGCCAATACTTGTGGGACCTCTGGAAGCAGGTGCAGGAGGTAGCTGAGCAGTTGCCTCAGCAGCAGAACTCCCTCCAGTTGCTGATGCATGAGGTCCGTGCGACCTACGATGTTTTTGAAATGGCAGCGAAGGCCACCGCAGTGGAAATTGGCGCCCGCAGATTAGCATGGCTGCGGGTCTCAAATCTGTCCAGAGGTTCAGGAATGGCTCATTGACGTGCCGTGTACTAGGAAGAATCTCTTTGGAGATAGGGTGAGGGACGTGGTGGCACAACAAGACCCTCCAACAGCTCTCCACCAGCACTCTGGACCAGTCCTTCTCATCCAGGAGATTGGCAAGGCAGGTGCAGAGGGAGTACTATCCTCCACCCCCTCTCCCTTCGGAGAGCTCCCAAGCCCCAGCCTACTGGAGGGAGCATAAACCAGGTGCCTGTACCCGACATACTGCAGACTACGGTTCTTTGTGAACCGGTGGCCCAGTATAACCTCGGAGCAGCGGGTTCTGCCCATTGTCTGTCAAATGTACCAATTAAACCTACTGCGTGTCCGTCAAATTGACCTCCGTGCTCGTTTTGGGGGCCGGTAACCCATCAGGAGGTACTGCTTGCGGAGCTCTCCGCCCTTTTAACGGCCAGGGCGGACAAGCCTGTTCCACCAAGGCAGGGGAGGTCTCTCCTCCCTCAATTTCTTTACTTCAGGTTTGCTTTCCGACAGGTCGCCATATCTAAAGCAACTGCTGTGTCTGCCAATTGTCAGGGTCACCTCTGAAAGAAGAGAAGAGAACCAGTTAAGTGACTGCAATATGGTTGAGAAGCCACTTTCACATGATCCTCCACCCCCGACTTAAGTTGCTTTAGATATGGCAACCTGTCAGAAAACAAACCTGCAGTAAAGAAATTGAGGGAGGAGAGATCTCCCCTCAGAGGTGGAATGCGAGCTAACACCACAGATGGGTAGGAGCGGCACAAAGTGAAACTATGCTCATTGCACTCCGCCCACATGAGAGGAATCCTCATCTGGGGAGCAGATTTCCTGGACAGGGCATCCCCGACTCTCCAAGGAGTTCCGATCTGGGAAGCTCATCACCCGCCAACAAGGCACTCCCACTGCGCAATAGTGCAACAGGGAAGCGAGAGCTCATGACGGGCAGCCTTCAGATCCCTTGTGAAAACAAACAGAGGGAAGCTGACACTCAGATGCTAAGCCAACCTGTAGGATGGTATGTGAAATACAATCCCTTCACTGAGCAGAAAACAAGGACAGAGAAGGAACCTATTGAAGGGCACCTCTCAAAAGCCAAATGTCAGACCTCTTACCCAAGAGGTGGGGGGAGGGCGTGCTGTTTCACCATATCCATTCAATTCCAGAAACCCTTCCACTTTCCAGTTGAGAGTGGGGCACAATCACTGAGCTAATGAGGTCCTCTCGGCGACCAGAATAGTCGCTGGTGGTCGCCTAGTCAGACACTAGGGCCAACATGGCAACCAGGCGCAAGAAAAACCAGCAAAAATTATCCAGCTGGCCCACGTTGATACACTGATTCTGTATCATTGCCCCAGTCGGAGCCACACACCAGAGAGGGAATGTGACCTGGAGGTTCCCCCTAAAGGGGATCCAGAACGTAGTAGATCCAAACGGAGAATCCCCCAGTGGTGAAATATCAACGCGAACACCTCATCAGACTGCTCCCATTCTCCAGGATCCAATCTCCGACGGCTCAGAAAATCCACTGTACATTGTCTACCCCGGCAATGTGTGAAGCCACTACCCTGAGCAGATGAGTTTCTGCCAGGCCATGAGCTCGTCCGCCTCTGCCGCTACAGGGCGGCTCTTTGTGCCTCCCTGCCGGTTGATATATGCTACCGTCATTGCAATGTCAGAGACCACTCTCACCGACCGACGATGAACCAGAGGCAAGAACTTCTGCAGGGCCAAGCAGACTGCCCTGGTCTCGAGACAATTGACACTTCCTGCTGAGTCCATTGGCCTTGGGCTGCCTGAGATTGGCAAACTGCCCACCCTAGCCAGAAAGACTGGCATCTGTCATCACAATAGTCCACTGAGGGACCTCCAGATCCATCCCCCGAGACAAGTGTTTGTGGGTCAGCCACCAAGCTAGGCTGGACCTGGCTGGTTCCTGGAGGGGTAAGGGAACTTGAAAAGCTTCCGACTTGGGGTCCCAACATGAAAGCAAAGCTCTTTGCAACAGCCTCATATGAGCGAAAGCCCACGGGACCAACTCCAGAGTAGATGCCATAGAACCAAGAACCTGTAAATAGTCCCACACCCTGGGAACTGGCTGGGACAAGAGAGGCTGAACTTGCGACATGAGTTTGTCTATTCGATCCTGCATCAGGAAGACTTTCCTAATCAGAGTATCGAAATTTCGCCCCCAAAAAATCTAGGACCTGGGTGGGGGACTACTGGCTCTTGTCCGCATTGATGATCCAACCCAGAGCGTGAAGTGTCTGCACCACCCTGGCGACCGCCGCCTCGCATAGTTCCTTTGACTTTGTTCGAATGAGCCAGTCATCCAAGTAGGAATGGACCAGGATCCCCTGGCAACGGAGAGCAGCCGCCACGACCACCATCACCTTGGTAAATGTATGCAGTGCGGTCGTTAGCCCGAAGGGAAGTGCCTGAAACTGGTAATGCTTGACGAGGACTATAAACCGGAGATATCACTGATGGTCCTTCCAAATTGCAGTGTGCAGGTATGCTACCATCAAACTGAAGGACGCTAAAAACTCTCCTGCTCTAACGGAGGCGATTACGGAACGTAGCGTCTCCATATGAAAACGGGGCACTCAGAGCTCTGTTGACCACCTTCAGATCTAAAATCGGATGGAAGGACCCTTCCTTCTTCAGATCCAGAAAATAATTTGAATACCTGCTGGTTCGAAGTTCATTCAGAGGAACCGGAACAACTGCCCCGAGGACCAACAACCAGCGAAACGTGAGACACCTGGCGCCTTTTCTCCAGAGACCAACAGGGCGACACCAGAAATAAATTGCGTAAGGGAAGAGCAAAATCTAAGGCGTAGCCGTGTTCTATAATGTTTAGAACCCAATGGTCCAACATTATTTTGACCCACTCCTCATAAAACAGGGACAGCCGCCCTCCAACAACCAGAACAGGGGAGTGGGCCGGCGCTATTTCATTGGGAGGAGTTGACTCCCATTGCCCCTGTGGCACCGCCATCTCGGCCTGCCGGAAACCTGCCGGACGACTGTCTTTGGCCAAACAGAGACAGCTTAGACTGGCGAAAATGGCGCTGCCCCCGAAAATGCGACCGGGAAGGGCCGAAACCTCTGGAAGCTTTTGGCCTATCCTCTGGGAGCTTGTACACTTTGTCCCCCAAGGGAGCTGCTCCAAATCATCTCCAAAAAGTAATTTCCCCCGAAACGGAAAAGCACCCAGCTGTGATTTGGAGGAAACATCAGCCGACCAATTACAGAACCATAAAAGCCTGCGGGCTGACACCGCAGAAGCCATAGTACACGAAGACGTATGAAGGAGATCGTATAAGGCATCTGGCCCCATACGCTACGCCGCCTCCAAATGATCAGCCTACTCAGACTCCTCCGGGGAGAGCTCTGGAGACTCGCACGCTGCATTAAACTACTGCAAAGGCAGCTCGAAACCCCAGAGCCGATACTTCGAAGATATGCTTGAGAAGCATCTCCAGCTTATGATCCTGAGGGTCCTTAAGGGCAGCCGCCCCAACCACAGGAATAGTCGTACGCTTGGTGACTGCGGATATGGCCACATCAACCTTGGGAACCTTAAGGAGGTCAAGAGAGTCATCCGGCAGCAGGTACAATTTTTCCATAGCTCTGCCTACGTGAAGGCTAGCTTCCGGAGTATCCCACTCCTGAAACATTAGCTGGAACAACATAGGATGAAAAGGAAAAGTTCTAGCCGGGGGACGAAGACCAGACAGCTCCGTGCCCTGATCCTGAGGTGTCGGCGTCTGACCAGCCGGTATGCCCAACTCCACTAGGACATGTGGAATCATCAGCTCCAACTCATCTCTATGAAAGAGCCTAAGGATTCAAGGATCATCCACTCCCACCAGGTCACATGCTCAGAATCCTCATCCATGTCCACCTGAAGCAGATCCGCCAGCGGCACTGCCCCCTGGTTCCTGGAATCGGACCCTTTCCAGACCACCCTAATCCGTGAGACCTCAGGAGGAGAGAGCCCATCCCCAGGCCTCCCCAGAAGGGGCTCAGGATCTCCCATGGGCATAAGGCTAGCTAAATAAGCCTTATGTAATAGTAAAATAAAATCAGCCGAAAAAGGATGCTGGCCCTTTAAATTTTCCCAAGGGGGGGGTACCCAAAGGAGCATGGAAAGCAGGAAATAAATCATGGGGAGACCCGGGGCAAAAATCCTGCGGAAATAACTGAGGGAGATCCCCTCCCCCTGCTGAGCTGTCTGCATCAGCATCTAAAGCCCCTAAAATGTCCGCCATTCCTGCGTTCCACGGGAGCAGGGCAGACCGAGTACCATGAGGCAGCATGTACCTGCCTCCCCCTGCCACCAGCTGCCCCTGCTAACGGGCCATCGCCCCCGGGAAGACACCAGGAGCAGAGGCTATCTCTGGAGAGCAGTGCTGCCGGCTCCCCACAGGATTTGCAGGACAAAACAAGGAGGGGAGGCCACAAAAATAAACCCCGGAGCCAGGGAGGCTGAATAAGAGCAGCACAGCTGCAAAAAACAACGCATTCCGATTCTATTTTTTTTTTTTTTTTTTTTTTTAAATCCGTGGTTGTTTCTGGGCCGGGGGGGGAGGGACAGCCCACTGGTAAATCCCCCCCCCCCCCCAGTCACTCACTGGCAGCTGCTCCTGGTGCACTGGAGTGAAGGGCAAAGCACACGGCAGGCCTACCACCGAGGAGAAATGACTCTGCTCCTTGGGAGGCCCGGCTGTTTGTTTGTTTTTTTTTGAGACTGTTTCAGCCAAACAAATTTAAAGGACTCCTGTCACTGCAACTTTTTTTTTTCTCTTGTTTAGAGTCAATTAGCCAGGACTGCAGGTTCTGCCACCTTTATCTGCTGGAGACAAGAGAAATACTGAAGGGATGCAGGCGGCACACCTGGTTAAGAGAGGGTGCCCTTCAAGTTTTTCTCTGTCTCCATCTGCTGGAAGGGAGGCATAACCCAGCAGTCTGGGCTGATCCGGGTACGTACAGGGAAATGTTTATGGAGTCTCTGGCGGCACAAATGTCATTTAGATCCAAGACAAGGTTTTTGAATATTTGGAACAATTACATCCAAAATGTATCTACCGTGTTTCCCCGAAAATAAGACATCCCCCAAAAATAAGACCTAGTAGAGGTTTTGCCAAATTCTTAAATATAAGACCTCCCCCGAAAGTAAGACATCCCTTGTAAACAGGGGTGAATTGACCTATCGGGGGATCGGGCTTCCCCCGGTGGGCCGGTCAATCCTGTGACGTCATTTTTTTTTTTTTTAAATAAAGTTTCCATAGTATTAGGGGCAGACGCGAGCAGTGGTATCCTGAGGGGAGCCAATGCCCCCGGGCACAAGGAGGCTCATGCGGATGCTGAGCCTCCTTGCCCGAAGAAAAAGATCGCGTTCAAATGCGCTGATGCTCTTTCTCCTTCCTGCCTGTGCGGCCCCGGAAGTAAACGTTGCCGGAGCCGCATGGGCAGGAAAGAGAAAGAGCATCAGCGCGTGCAGAAGAGGAGGAGCAGCCGCAGGCTGCTGCGAATCCCAAGTCGCAGCGGCCCAAGAAGAGGAAGAGGCCCGGTAGCGAGGAAGAGGCCCGAGAAGTTCAGGGCCGCTGCAGAGCCCATCCTGCGGCGACCCGCGAAGAGGAGGCCCAGAGGTGAGAGAGAGGCTGAGGGTCTGTAGAGGGTGTGTGCATGCGTGTCTGAGATGAGTTGAGAGATTGTGTGTGGGAGTGAGGATCTGAATGTTTGCAGAGACAGCATGTGAGAGCCTCTGTGTGTGTGAGAGAGACAGCGTGTGACGGTGAGAGCCTATGCTTGAGCAAGACAGCATGTGGGAGTGAGAGAGAGCCTGTGTGTGTGAGCGTCAGACAGCATGTGCCAATGAGAGACTGTGTGTATGAATGATTGTATGAGAGACAGCATGTGACAGTGAGAGCCTGTGTGTGAGAGAGAGAAATACATGTGAGAATGAGAACCTGACTGTGTTTGAGGGAAGAAGACGGAGAGAAAAGAAATACGGAAGAAAAAAGGACAATATAAAAGGAATTGGCAAAAAAATAAGAAAGGGAAGGTGGAAAAAAAAAAAAGCCTGTGACCAACCGATTAGAAAACTAACATCAGCCAGCAAAGGTAAAAAAAAAAAAAATACTTTTTAGTGATTGGCACATGTAATCTTTGGGAATGTGCAAGAATAGCACTTTCTCTATGAGGATCTCACAATGTACGAGATCAGCATGGAGAAAGTGGAAGCCCATGGGGCCTGCACAGAGGAGGCAGCAGAATGGGCTTCAGTGTCAGTAGCAGCAATCGGCGCCTCCCCAATAGCCATGTGGCAGCAGTGACAGTAGCATCAGGATTACTGACATCTGGGGATGGTGGCAGTACTAGTCGGGGGACCCCTTCCAAGCAGTGTGCAGAGGTTCAAAAGCAGCAGAGTCAGCCCAAGCTGAGTACCATGAATGCTGCACACTCCTACCTCTCTCTGACAGCACACTGGTGGGACATGGCTGACGCAGGGGCAGCCAGCAGCTCAACGGTATTAGACATCCCCTGAAAATAAGGCCTAGTGCATCTTTAGTAGCAAAAATTAATATAAGACACTGTCTTATTTTCGGGGAAACAGGGTAGCAGAGCTCGTAGTTTAATTTTAAACACCTTATAAAGGGCTCTATTCTCCTTCAAAAGATAGATTGTATATGGAACTACAATTCTTTCCTTTCTGTGGCTGACAGGTGGGAGGGAGGGGGGTGGACAGCAACTTCAAGAGTAACCCACCTAAACCAAATCTAATGATCTTTCAATGGTAATGGGGGGAATAATAATTTTAAAATGGAGATATTCATTATTTGAGGCTTAATGGTTTGACCTCTCATTGTATAGTACACACTTTTGTCCATTATGATGCTATATACTTTATTGTTCTTTGTGCCGTGTTGCTGTATTTTGTTTTGCCAATAAAGATTTATTGAACATAAGAAGAGTACTACCATTCTTTCTGATTATTACACCAGTACTTTGCCCCAGAAGTGTCTCCTCTGCTGTGCCCTGCAACAAACGCCTCAGTCCCAAAAAGCAGGAAGATTACGTACCTGTGCAAGCCGCACCATGAACAGATTATTGGGGTCCTTGGCATGGTATTGTGCCAGCTGTCTCAACATGGCTGCCAGACGGGCATTATTTGTTCCTAGGAGTGAACGAACAGGCTGGGTCAGTGTGTCAGAAGACTTCTAATTATGTAATTACGCTGAACTCTATTCCTATGCTACAGTTAAATTCATGGAAACAAAAATCTCTCTTACATGACTTAATATATTTCCGAAACTTGTCCAGCAGCCTGCGCTTTGAAAAATGCCAGCAGTACCAAAAGTTATACAGCGGTGCCAGAAAGCAGCATAAAATGTGGAAGGGCATTGCCTCACAGGTGCTGCCTCACTGCAGAGCCACCATGCTTGTACGCCCTACTGCCATCTCCACTCCAGGCAACAGAGATGCCCAAACTGAGTTCCTCTCTTTCAGAACATGGGTTCCTCCTTGGTAAGCCTGAAAGTGGCTGCGTTTTAAAGGGCTGACGTGTTTAATATTGATATCTGGATTTAAGTGGACTGTGAGGATTTCAGGCGGCAGGATTATGAATGGCTTGCTTAGTTCAGCTTGTTTTTTGTTTTGAATTTTTAGTGCTCATTATGTTTTATTGTTATGCTCAAAGCCCCCATTTCCTATGGTAGAGTTTTCAGGATTCTGCAGTGAGAATTAGCAAAGTCTATGGCAGATTCTTCAAAGATTTGCAGCAATTATGAGGCAAAGTTTTATAATCTTCCATAAAGATTCACACCTCTGACTAAGCAAAGAAGTCTATTAGTGAAAACCATTCACTTTGTTTTTAAACATTTAAACTAAATACAATATATTAAGTATAAAAATCAACAATTTATCAAGACAAAGAAAACATAAGTCTCCTACTTTGGGTCCTATTAGGACCAAAATGCATGGGTTTTACCCTCTTGCCAGCAGGAGGGGACAGAACAACTGGTTTCCTCATATAACTCCTCGCAGGCCATTGTGAAGCCTGCAGCACCTCAATATAACTGTAACAAAGCTAAACACAATTACAACTTCCCCCTACTAGCAAGGCAGTTACAAAATGAACTCAATCATTCTAAAAGAAACCATTATACAACAGGATGCCGACTAAAATTGGGAGACCCACCCTGGACTGGTCTGGTAGGACTCAAGGAAAGAAAATTAGCAGATAAGAAACCTCATTTTTCCTTCCTCCTCATCCCAGCAGAGTGCATGTGATGTGCCCAAGCCACCTCTAGTTGGGAGCTGACTTGATAAGCCTGTCCCGAGGACATTTACTCCAAAGGAGATTACCTCTCTAGCCTGCACATCAAAACGGTAGTAAAGACGCCCTCATGGTTACCCTACAGAACCGCTCTGCCCATGAAGTCACATGACCTCCAGAACTGCCAGCCTCTTGGCAATGTAAGCTTAATCAATAGCCTCCTTAATCCACCTGGCTATTGGGCTGATGAGAAGGGCCTAACAGGTTTAAAGGACTATCAGACCGATGCAATATCAGCGCGGAAAAAACAAGCGTCCAAGCTGGGCGCACATTTTGTTGAATGCATGCACATCCACCTGTCCTGGGCGCTTGATGCACTAGGCAAATGAGCTGCCGTGCTAAAAGGAGCGCTAAGGATGCGCGACCTGCATTAGGTGCCCAGGAGAAGTGGCTATGCATCTAAAACAGCCTGGCCAGAGCTCCCTCCCCACCACTGGCAGGGCTGTTCCTGACTGGTCCTTTTCACTGACATGTGACAGTGACTGGTCCAATCGGAAGGAAGTGAAGACGAGAATAATTTCCCTATGGGGAACACTTGAACGCAGCATGATTCTGCTGTCTGTGGTTCCTCCTATTTACTATCGCTAGGATACTAATAGGAGGAATCACAGAAAGCAGGATTTTGTGTGTCAGCCCTTGAACGCAGCATGATTCTGCTGTCTGTGGTTCCTCCTATTTACTATCGCTAGGATACTAATAGGAGGAACCACAGACAGCAGGATTTTGTGTGTCAGCCCTTGAACGCAGCAGAATTCTGCTGTCTGTGGTTCCTCCTATTTACTATCGCTAGGATACTAATAGGAGGAATCACAGAAAGCAGGATTTTGTGTGTCAGCCCTTGAACGCAGCATGACTCTGCTGTCTGTGGTTCCTCCTATTTACTATCGCTAGGATACTAATAGGAGGAATCACAGAAAGCAGGATTTTGTGTGTCAGCCCTTGAACGCAGCAGGATTCTGCTGTCTGTGGTTCCGCCTATTTACTATCGCTAGGATACTAATAGGAGGAATCACAGAAAGCAGGATTTTGTGTGTCAGCCCTTGAACGCAGCAGAATTCTGCTGTCTGTGGTTCCTCCTATTTACTATCGCTAGGATACTAATAGGAGGAATCACAGAAAGCAGGATTTTGTGTGTCAGCCCTTGAACGCAGCATGACTCTGCTGTCTGTGGTTCCTCCTATTTACTATCGCTAGGATACTAATAGGAGGAATCACAGAAAGCAGGATTTTTTGTGTCAGCCCTTGAAAGGAAAATTGGTTCTTACCTGCTAATTTTCGTTCCTGTAGTACCATGGATCAGTCCAGACCCTGGGTTATGTCACCAATCCAGCAGAGGGAGGCAGAGAATACATTCTAATGACTCTGACGTATACCCTGGAGCACCACCTGCAGTCCATCAGTATTGAGCATTATCAAAGCAGAAATTTAACTAGCTATCTAAATCGGAGAACGAATTTACAACTCACAAGTCCTAAATGGAAGCAGAATCCCCCCAAAAAATCTTGGGAATAAACAAGAAAATATTAAGAAAAATAGACAGCATGAAAGGCGGTTTAATCACCCAAACAGTAAACGAGCGGACTCTCTGAAAAGACAAATATAATACACAGACATAAAGGGTGGGCATCTGGACTGATCCATGGTACTACAGGAACGAAAATTAGCAGGTAAGAACCAAATTTTCCTTTCCCTGTACGTACCTGGATCAGTCCAGACCCTGGGATGTACCAGAGCTGATTCAATTAGGGTGGGAACCAGAGAGTCCCGCTCGGAGAACACTCTCTCCGAAGGCTGCCGAACTTGGAGCGTGAACATCCAAGCGGTAATGATGAGCAAAAGTATGCAACGACTTCCAAGTCGCTGCTTTACAAATCTCCTGAGGAGAAACTGACATTCTGCCCAAGAGGTAGCCTGTGACCTAGTAGAATGAGCTCTCAACCCTTCAGGAAGGTCACGACGAGCTAGAAGATAAGCTGAACGAATTGTCTCTTTTAACCAACGAGCAATCATAGCCTTTGAAACCTTATGACTTTTGCGAGGGCCACTCCACAAAACAAACAAATGATCAGACAATCGAAAATTGTTTGTAACTTCAAGATAACGCAACAGAGCTCGTCGTACATCCAAATTTTAAGATCCCTAGAGGAAGGATCCAAACGATCTAAACACGGAAAAGCCGGAAGCTCTATGGACTGATTTAAATGGAAAGAAGATACTACCTTCTTGGTACAGTCTGTAATGAAATTCCTATATCAGAAATTCTAAGAAAAGGCTCTCTGCAAGACAAGGCCTGCAACTCTGAAATTCTACGAGCTGAAGAAATGGCCACAAGAAACACCACCTTCAATGTGAGATCCTTCAAAGTCGCATGATTGAGGGGTTCAAAGGGAGCCGAACACAGAGCCCTAAGAACCAAATTCAAACTCCAAGCAGGACAAGGATTCTGAAATGGAGGACGTAGATGTTGCGCATCTTTGAGAAAACGCGCTACATCCGGATGCGCAGCCAAGGATAATCCCTGAACCTTACCACAAAAACATCCAAGCGCTGCTACTTGTACCCGTAAGGAACTACAGGACAAACCCTTGGCTAAACCGTCTTGTAAAAAAGATAAAATATCGGATACCGAAGAGTGAACTGGATCTACTTGATGCTCATTACACCAAGATTCAAAAACTTTCCACACCCTTGCATAAGCCAAAGATGTAGAAGGTTTTCTAGAACGCAATAAAGTAGTCACTACAGCATCTGAATAACCTTTATTCTTTAACCGACACCTCTCAAAAGCCATGCCACTAGAGAGAAGCGTTCGACCTCTTCCAAACAAACCGGACCCTGAGACAGAAGGCAGGGAAGATCTCGAAATCGAAGGGGACCGTCCAGTGCTAGTCTGACTAGGTCCGCGAACCACGAACGGCTTGGCCACTCCGGAGCCACTAAGACAATGTCGACTTGTTGAACTTCTATCCGACGCAGAACCTTGCCGATTAGAGGCTAGGGAGGGAATACGTAGAGAAGAACATCCCTTGGCCAAGGAACTACTAGAGCATCTACTCCTTCCGCTCCTCTTTCCCTCCTGCGGCTGAAGAACCGAGGGGCTTTGGCATTCTGAAATGTGGCCATGAGATCCATTGCCGGAGTGGACCATCTGTTGCATATCATTTGATAGGCTTCCTCGCACAGTTCCCACTCGCCTGGGTCGAGATGATGCCAACTGAGAAAGTCGGCTTGAATGTTGTCCACCCCGGCAATGTGTGAGGCTGCGATGCTGAGCAGATGTTGCTCCGCCCAGGCGATCAGCTGTTGTGCTTCCTGAGCTACCAGGAAGCTTCGGGTTCCTCCCTGACAGTTGATGTACGCTACCATGGTCGCATTGTCGGAAAGAACCCAAACTGACTTCCCACAAAGGAGAGGTTGAAGAGCGATTAAGGCTAAACGAATCGCTCTGGTCTCTAAAAGATTGATCGACCACTGCGCTTCCTCTTCGGACCACTGACCCTGAACAGATGTATTCTGACATACCGCTCCCCAGCCTGAAAGACTGGCGTCGGTAGTGACCACAGTCCATTCCGGAATCTCTAGCAGTACACGTCGTTGCAGATTCGCTGTCTGTAACCACCAATCTAGGCTGGAACGAGCCGTCTCTGTAAGAGGAAGGGGAAGGTGGTATAGTTCCGAAACCGGATTCCAGTGTGAAAGCAATGCAGACTGAAGTGGTCTCATGTGCGCAAAGGCCCAGGGAACCAACTCCAGAGTAGAGGTCATTGAACCTAAAACTATCAAGTAATCCCGCACACAAGGAATAGGAATAGACTAAGTCTCGAATTTGTGATTGAAGCTTGAGAAGGCGATGCTCCGGAAGGAACACTATCCCTTGAAGAGCGTCGAACTGTGCACCCAAAAACTCCAGAGATTGGGAAGGTAATAGGTGACTCTTGTCTTCGTTGATCACCCAGCCTAGAGACTGCAAAAGGCTGATTACCCTGTTGATTGTATAACAACAAAGATTCCGACTTCGCTCAAATCAACCAGTCGTCCAGGTACGGATGTACCAACAGGCCCTCCTTCCTGAGTTGAGCGGCCACCACAACCATTATCTTGGTAAATGTTCTGGGAGCTGTGGCTAATCTGAACGGGAGAGCCCTGAATTGATAATGTTGCCCTAGAATGCAAAACCTGAGAAACTTCTGATGATCGGATCGAATGCCGATATGAAGATAAGCTTCGGTGAGGTTGAGAGATGCTAGAAATTCTCCTCTGTGAACCGAAGCTATGACAGACTGAAGAGTCTCCATCTGGAACTAATGAATCCTTAGACAACGGTTGACCCTTTTGAGATCGAGAATGGGACGAAAAGTTCCTTCCTTTTTGGGAACGACGAAGAAAACTGAATAACGACCTTCACGGTGTTCTGATGTTGGAACTGGAACTATAGCTCCTAGGTCGCTTAAACGCTGTAGCGAGTCTTGGATAGAACCCATTGATCCGACATACATCTGGCCCATTCTCCGTAAAATAGAGACAGCCTGCCCCCTATGACGGGAACTGGAGAAAGGACCGGCCTTATCTCATTGGACAGACTTTGTGCCTCCTGAGACTTGGGAAGTTCCAGGTCTACCAAAGCAGCGGCCACAAAAGGACTGAGACCAATTCTGTTGTCTACCTGAAGACTGTTTAGCTGGAGGAGTCGACGGACGAGAACGAAATCTTCTGTTAGACTGAAAACGAGAGCGAGATGAAAAAGCTTCTAGGTCTAGGACGGTCCTCTGGCAATTTGTGAATCTTATTTTCCCCTAGGGACAAAATTAAATCTTCCAATTCCTTACCAAATAATAATTTTCCCTTAAAGGGTAAAGCCCCTAATTGAGCTTTGGAGGATGCGTCTGCGGACCAATTCCTCAACCAGAGAAGTCTGTGAGCCGATACAGAAGCAACAATAGAGCGAGCCGAGGTCCTAATGAGATCATATAAAGCATCTGCACTATAAGCAACTGTAGCTTCCAATCTACCAGCCTGAGCAACTTCCTCTTCAGAGAGGGAAGAATTGTTTTGTAAAGCCTGGACCCATCTTAGTCCAGCTCGCAAAGCCAAGCTACTACACATGGCCGCCCGCACACCAAGAGCAGAAACCTCAAAAATTTGCTTAAGCTGAACCTCCAGCTTACGATCTTGGAGATCTTTAAGAGCCGTAGCTCCAGTTACTGGAATAGTTGTTTTCTTAGTGACGGCTGAAACAGCAGCATCCACCTTAGGAAATTTTCAAATTTCCAAAGCTTCCTCAGGTAATGGATACAATTTTTCCATGGCTCGCACTACCTTAAGCCCCAAACTCAGGAGTATCCCACTCCCGGTATATAAGGTCAGTGAGAGAAAGATGAAAAGGAAAAGATGTCTGCAAAAAATTAACTCCTAAACTACCTGACTAAAATATAAACTACCACAGACTGCAGGTGTTAGGAACGTCCACCTCTGCTGGGAGACAGAGAAATACTGATTGACTGCAGGTGGTGCTCCAGGGTATACGTCAGAGTCATTAGAATGTTTTCTCTGCCTCACTCTGCTGGATTGGTGACATAACCCAGGGTCTGGACTGATCCAGGTACGTACAGGGAAAGGCCTGTTTCAATACAAACTCCATCTTTTTATCCCAAAGATCCTTAAGGGCACCAGCTGCTCCCTCTCCCCCCACAGGGATAGTGGTCTTACAGGTCACTGCTGATACTGTGGCATCCGCTTTAGGGACCCAAAATAAAGGATCCCCATCTTCCACTGGCAAAGGGTAAATCTGTTAGTCCCTCTTCAGAGGATTCCCATTCCAATTAAGCCCATGCGCTTTAAAAGTCTGTGAAAAAGGAAAGCTTATCCAACTGCTTTACTTCCTCGAGGACTGGGTCACCATCAAGAGCCTCTTCCACTTTAGAAGTGGACATGCAGAGCGAAGGAACTATCTGAGAAGTAAAGAGGGCAAGTCCTCCTGGCTGAACAGGCTCGCTATGTAGGAATCCTCACCATCCAAGTACAATTTCTCTCTTCAAAGAAGCCAGCAATACTCTCAGCCTCCACCTGCTTCTCAGATCATCATCCAGCACCTCCTTAGATAGTTTCAGGTGCTTAGGGGCCCAAAGAGGTATACAGACAAACAGCCATATCAATGAGAGACCCAGCACACCACGGCTTACCAGGTCCCTTCTAATAGGGCTCCTTTATAAAGCTGCATAACCTGCATTGAAAGCCCCCCAAAACAACAGAGCATCCTTCTCCATCCCATACCAAAATCAGGGCTCCAGGGGGTCCCCCCTCTCCCCCGAAGATGGCATTTTTCCGCCAAAGCCAAGTTCCCCATGGCAACAGCTGACAGCCCTGAAGCTGCAAAAGCCACACTGGAGGGTCTAGCGGAGACACCAATAAGAAGCCGTTCACCACCACTGAAGTAGCATGCTGCTGACCCGCCCCCCTCCCCAGCTGACAAATTTATCACCAAAAAAAAAGTCCAGGCCGAACCTCCTCCACATTACACAGCTGATCTAGGCTGCACTCTCAGAGGACCAAGGAAGAGCTGCACCTCTTTTTCTTTTCCAGTTTTTGGGCCAGTAACAGACACCAGAGGTAGGAGGCTGAGCAATGGGACGGGGAGGATTCAGACAGAAAGCTCTCCAATGCCCCTCTGCTCAGCCTGAGCCCTTGGACACCAGAAACACTGGGAGCCTGAAAAAGAAAGGAATCCCAGGAGCCAAGACTACTTCTGCCACTAGAGACCACATCCATAGACAGAACAGCCCCGCCAGAAATAATTTACCTAAAATCCTGCCACACCAAGCAATCTACACCATCTGCTGAAGACAGAGAATACTGTGCGGCACTATTACTAAAATCACTGGAAAAGTTGTGCTCTCTGCTGGCAAGGTGGCACATACCCCGTGCATCAAATGAAGTAGCAGGATAATGAAAGAAGGTGAAAATATAGTGATATATTATAATATATACAATGTATTTATTTATTTATAACTTTTTTATATACCGAGTTTCAATTAACAAGATTAATTATCACTTCGGTTTACATTACAACCAGCAAAAAATAACAGAGACAAAGTCTTGTTTTACAATGAACAGGTTAGAAGTAACCTGGATAAACATAAAATGGGTGAAGCAAGTATAGAGAATTGGGTCTGTATAACTTGGGCGAAAAATGTAGGAAGGTGGTACAGAATGACAATGCACAGTTAAGAGATAGGGTTTAGAGTTTCCCAGGAAAGGAAAATTAGTTTCTTACCTGATAATTTTCATTCCTGTAGTACCAAGGATCAGTCCAGACACCTGGGTTGTGACTCCGCACCAGCAGATGGAGACAGAGCAAAACTTGTCGGGCAGCCCTACATATAGTAAGGCGCCACCCACAGCCCCTCAGTCTTACGTAATGTCAAAGCAAAATTGAAAACTCCAACTAACTATACCGCCCGAAACCGGGGCCGATTCAAAGAACCCCCACAGCTGGATCAGAACTCCCAGAACCAGAGGCCCAACAACATACAAGTAAATGAACCGTAGAGCCCAACCGAGCGGACTCTCCTCATCTTAAAACACAAACACAGACTACGTGGGCGGGCTCCTGGACTGATCCTTGGTACTACAGGAACGAAACTTATCAGGTAAGAAACTAATTTTCCTTTCCCTGTACGTACCAGGATCAGTCCAGACACCTGGGATGTACCAGAGCTGAATTACTGAGGGTGGGAGCCAGAGAGTCCCGCTCGCAGTACTCTCTCTCCGAATCCCTCTGAATCCAGGCCCCGAACATCCAACCGGTAGTGTTTAGCGAACGTATGCAATGACTTCCAAGTCGCCGCTCTGCAAATTTCTTGCGGCGACACCTGCGAAGATTCCGCCCATGAGGCGGCTTGTGCTCGCGTCGAATGAGCCCGAAGACCCACAGGAACAGGCTTCCCTTTCAGTATATATGCTGAAGCAATGGTTTCCTTGAGCCAGCGCGCAATCGTGGTACGGGAAGCTGCCCCACCGCGTTTTGGGCCCGACCACAAAACAAAAAGATGGTCCGAAACCCGAAAAGGGTTCGTTACTTCCAGATAACGGAGCAGAACTCTGCGGACATCAAGTTTCCTCAACATTTTAGTGTCAGGATCAGAACGCTCCCCCTCTGTAAAAGCGGGCAGCTCAACCGACTGGTTCAAATGAAAAGCTGACACCACCTTTGGAAGGAAGGAGGGAACCGTCCTTAAGGAGACCCCAGCCTCAGAGAAGCGTAAGAATGGCTCCAGACAAGATAACGCCTGCAATTCTGAGACTCGTCTCGCCGACGCAATAGCCACGAGAAACACCGCCTTAAGAGTGAGGTCCTTTAGTGTCGATCGCTTGATGGGCTCAAAAGGCGACGTACACAGAGCAGAAAGAACGCAATTGAGATTCCAAGAAGGACAAGGATGACGCAATGGGGGCCGCAAATGCTTAGCCCCCCGAAGAAAATGCGCCACATCCGGATGATGCGCTAGAGACATACCTTGCACCTTACCTCTGAGGCAACCAAGCGCCGCTACCTGGACCTTAAGAGTACTGCAAGATAGACCTTTTGCAAGTCCTGTCTGGAGAAAGGCGAGGACATCAGGCATGGATGGCAGCACAGGATTCACCTCACGAGTTCTACACCAATCCTCAAACACTGCCCAAACCCGAACATAGGCGAAGGAAGTAGAACGCTTCCTAGAACTCAGCAAGGTGGCTACCACCGCATCCGAATACCCCTTATTCTTCAAGCGTTTCCTCTCAAAAGCCAGGCCGCGAGACAGAAGTGATCCGCGTCCTCCAAACAGACGGGTCCTTGACGTAGAAGAGCTGCCGCCCCTCGAAATCTGAGAGGGGGCTCCCTTGCCAACTGTAGAAGATCCGCGAACCAAGGACGGCGCAGCCACTCGGGTGCCACCATGATCACCTCCGCTGGATGCATCTCTATTCGTCGAAGGACCTTGCCTATCAGTGGCCAAGGAGGGAACACATACAGCAGAACGTCTGTGGGCCAGGGGAGTACCAGAGCATCTACCCCTTCGGCCCCTCTTTCTCTCCTTCGACTGAAGAACCTCGGGGCCCTGGCGTTCTGAGCGGTGGCCATCAGATCCATGTGTGGCGTTCCCCACCTCTTGCAGAGCAGGTGGTAAGCCACCTCCGGCAGCTCCCATTCCCCTGGGTCCAAGCGATGTCGGCTGAGGAAATCCGCTTGGACATTGTCTACTCCGGCGATATGGGACGCCGCAATGTTGCTTAGATTTCTTTCCGCCCAGAGCATTAGTTGCTGCTCCGCGACAGCCCGGCTCCTCATTCCTCCCTGGCGATTGATGTACGCAACTGTGGTCGCATTGTCCGACAACACTCTGACCGCTTTCCCTCGAATCAATGGGAGAAAGGACTGCAGCGCCATCAAGACCGCTCTGGTCTCCAAGCAATTGATGGACCACTGTGACTGAGCTTTGGACCACTGTCCTTGCACCGAGCGGCCCATGCACACCGCCCCCCAGCCGGATAAGCTGGCATCCGTAGTGACTACCGTCCAGGTGGGCATGAGCAGGGACACGCCGCGTGTCAGATTGTCGGAGCTGAGCCACCACTGTAGACTGGATCTCGCCTGATCCGAGAGTGGAAGCGGAAGGTGAAATTCCTCCAAAACCGGACGCCATCGAGAGAGCAATGCAGATTGCAATGGCCGTAGATGAGCAAAAGCCCAGGGAACCAAACGCCAGCGTTGACGCCATCGACCCCCAATACCATCAGACGATCACAGACCTGAGGGCACCACAGGGGCAATAACCAGCGCACCTGACCCTGAAGCTTGCACACCCGCTCCTGGGACAGAAACACTCTGCCCTGCTTTGTGTCGAACAGCGCTCCCAGGTAATGTAGTGTCTGGGTGGGAACCAGCCGACGTTTGGAGAGATTGATCACCCATCCGAGTGAGCGCAAGAGCTGCAGGACCCTGTCGACAGCCTGTCGGCATTGGCCTTCTGATTTGGCCCGGATGAGCCAATCGTCCAAGTAGGGATGTACCAGGAATCCCTCCTTTCGAAGCGCGGCTGCCACCACCACCATCACCTTTGTAAACGTCCGCGGAGCGGTGGCGAGGCCGAAGGGGAGAGCCTTGAACTGATAATGCCTGCCCAGGATACAGAAGCGCAGAAACCGCTGATGGCCCGGCTGAATGCCGATATGAAGGTAAGCCTCCGTGAGGTCCAATGACGCCAGGAATTCGCCCGGTCGCACCGCTGCCATCACCGACCGAATTGTCTCCATCTTGAAGCGTGGAACGCGAAGACATCTGTTGACCCCTTTCAGGTCTAGGATGGGTCTGAAGGTACCCTCCCTTCTTTGGCACGATGAAGTAGATGGAGTACCGTCCCTGACGGTGTTGCCCCGATGGTATGGGCACTATCGCGCCCAGGTCTTCTAGCCGACACAGCGTATCCCGGACTGCCGCTTGTTTGCTGCGACCCTTGCAAGGGGAGACCAAAAATTTTTCCGCCAGAATTCGTGCAAAATCTAAAGCGTAGCCTTGTCTTATCACGCTGAAGACCCACTGATCCGTCATTATACTGGTCCATTCCCCGTAAAAACGCTCCAACCTGGCTCCTACGTTTGGCACGGCCGGTGGAGCCGGCTAAAGGGAATGGACCGTCCGCATTTCATTGTGAGGCTTTTGGGCCCGAGCCCGATGAGGGACCGTCTCGCCTCCCAAACTTTCTCCCACAAAAGGACTGAGACCACAACGGTGACCTCGAGGAGCCCGAGCCAGTCCGGTAGGAGGGCCCCGACGATCTCTGAGGTTGCGACTTTCTTGGCCCCCGAAAATGGGCCCTACTGGAGAAAGATGTCCTGTTCTGTGCCTGTCCTCAGGCAACTTCAAAGCCCTGTTCTCTCCGAGCGACTCCATCAAGTCGTCCAGCTCCTTACTGAACAGCAACTTCCCTTTAAACGGAAGTGAGCCCAGATGAGCCTTCGAGGACCCATCCGCTGCCCAAATTTCTGAGCCATAGTAACCGGCGTGCTGAAACAGCCGAGACCATGGCCCTGGCCGACGTCCGCAGGAGATCATGCATGGCATCCGCGCTATACGCGATCACCGCCTCCAGGTGGTCCGCCTGTGCCGCCTCTTCTCCCGAGAGACCTGCATTGGCCTGAAGTACCTGAGCCCAGCGCAAACCTGCCCGCAACGCAAAGTTACTGCATATAGCCGCGCGGACCCCCAGGGCCGAAGCCTCGAACACTTTCTTAAGCGGTACCTCCAGCTTCCAATCCTGGATATCCTTAAGGGCCGTGGCCCCTGTGACCAGAATCGTGGACCTTTTCGTAACTGCCGACACCGCCGCATCCACCCTGGGAAAACGCAGAATCTCCAGCGCGTCATCCGGCAATGGATACAGCTTGTCCATAGCTTTACTTACCTTCAGGCCCAATTCCGGAGTATCCCATTCCCGGAACAGAATATCGGTCGCCGAGAAGTGGAACGGGAAGGCCACCGCCAGTCCTGTAAGGCCCAGCAGCACCGGATCCATCTTGGCATCTGTTCGAGACCCCACCGGGGGGGCATCCACTCCTACTTCCTGAAGGATGGCCGGGATCAGCGGCGCCAACTCCTCTTTCCGAAACAAGCGCACGACCTTAGGGTCATCACCTTCCACAGCCGGCACTCCTTTAGCGTTCCCGGGTTGCACCGCCTCATCCCTGGCGGGAGCTCCGGAGCCACCCGGGGCCCCTACATCCAGCTCTTCCTCCGCAGACGAGCCCGAGTCGGATTCTGTATCCTGAGGAACTCCCCGTAAGGGCCGGCGTTCCTTGGGCGGTTCCGCGGTTCTCCGAGGAACTTCCCCCGCCCTTTTCTTCCGGGGTTCCAACCGCTTGTCCGAACCCCCTTTAGCCGACTGTCTTCTTTTCCTCTTCAATCTTTTGTATTTTAAAATCTTGTGCAGCAAACCTGCAAAATCTGAGGAAAGAGAGGCCTCCGAATCCAAGGAGGCCTCCTCCAGACTCCGGCTCTCTGGCGAATCAGCCTCCCCCGGGAGGTCGCTGCTGCGGGGAAAGCGCGGGGGGCAAAACGGCATTCCCCGCGGCCTTCCTCGTGGCTTCCCTCACTGAAGCCAAAATGGCCGCCGTTCCCGCACTCAGCGGGAACGGATCAGCACTGCCCCCTTCATTCGGCCCTTCGCACGGCGGCAATCGCGCCGGCCAGGATCGGACCCCCCCGACCGACCTCGGACGGCCCCTCGCCGCCCGAAACGCAATTAGAGCACACCCCCTCTCTGGAGACGCACGAGGCTCCCCTCGGCATGCGCCGCTCTGCCTTCGGTCCGCGGCCGGGAGGAAAACTAAGAAAAACAAAATTTTAAATAACACCGCAGCTCAGCCGGTCGACCAACGGCGCCCCTCCCCCCCCCCCCCCCCCCCCCCCCCCCCCCCCCCCCCCCCCCCCCCCCCCCCCCCCCCCCCCCCCCCCCCGTGACGAAAACGGAGCGAGAGAACGAGCCGAAACAAAACCAAAATAACACTGTTTTTTGTTTTTCTTGTACTTGCCGCTGGCCCTGGTCCTGATTCTTCCTCTCCAGCGGGGGTGAGTGAACCGGGCTCCCCGGTGTCACCCCCGACGCTGCTGCCAGAACAGGCCGGGTCCTCAACCCCAGCAGCGGCCTCAACCAGAGGGGGATGGTCCCCTCAGGACCTTACAACCCCCCTGGGAGGCTTACAGGACTCGGGCTTCAGAAGTGCTACTTTTCCTTTTCTGAATATTTCCTTTTTTTTTTTTTTTTTTTAAACAGATTCCCCTGA